>NC_140546.1:35255442-35797942 GCF_057382185.1 Mchenga conophoros
TTCTCACGTACATATCTTCCCTTATGAACTTGCTGGGGGGAGGAAGGGCATGGTAGGCTTCAGGGTAAGTAAGTGGTTTGGTGTCAGTGGCTCACGACTGTTGGGATCGTGTAGGTTTTCGACAGTGAGAGGACGACTCTTAACTATCGTCATTGCTTCATAGAAGAATGCTTGGAGGGAAGCATCAGGTAGGTTTTTAGGTGAGAGTGCAAGGGTCGCGTTGAGAACACTCCTGACTGTTCTAATTTGACGCTCCCACACTCCACCAACATGACTTGAACCAGCAGCATTTAGGATGAAGTCACACTGCTTCTTAGAAAGGAAGTTAGTCAGTTTATCACCATCTAGTTCCATGAGGGCTTCCTGCAGTTCATTCTTGGCTCCTAAGAAATTACTGCCTTGGTCAGATTTGATCTGGGGCACGGCTCCAGTTATAGCAATGAAGCAGCGCAGTCCAATTATGAATGTGTCTGTAGATAGGTCCTCCAGCATTTCAATAATAGGAGAAGCAGGTGAAAAGGAGACTGTATCGTTTTCGCACACTATGTCCTTGCTTGCTATAGAAGGGTCCAAAGCAATCCATTCCACAGTAGGTAAAGGGTGGAGATGAATTTACTCGCTCTGGAGGGAAATTGGCCATTTTCTGTTCTTCTGTCCGTCTCTGAAGCTTTCGACAAACTACACATTGGCGAAGATAAGATGCAACCGTCCTACCAATTCCTGATATCCAGTAACCCCTTGTCCTGATCATACTGAGAGTCATCCCCTTGCCTTGATGCTTGACTTCTTCATGACAGTATGCTATGATCATCCTTGTAACATGATGTTTCTTTGGAATGATGGTAGGGTGTTTGACTGAGAGAGGAAGACTTGAATCACAGAGTCTACCTCCAACCTTAATCACACCATCACTGTCCAAGAAGGGGTTGAGGTGATGTAGCTTGTTATGAGGTGGCAGCTGACAACCTTTCTTCAAAAGGTGCACTTTCTCCGAGTATGTTTGTCTCTGCAGATTTTGATAATGAGGCACTCTGCTTCTTCTCTTTCCTGCACTGCAGAGAGACCATTTGACTTATCCTTGTTGATCCTTCGAAGAATGCCAGCCACTGCACAAACGGCACAAGTCCAGGACGAGAACTTTGTCAGCCAATAGGTAAGAAAATCTTGTTCTACGGTTTCCGTGTTTAGAGTCCGTGTTTCCTAAACTTCTGGATCTCCGACTGACAGTTCCCGGAGCCACCTCTTCCGAGAGGTCAATTCCCCTTTACCATAGAAATGCAGGGCCGGTAAACCAGTTCGATGATATTAGCTCATTGACAAAACAACCTCTAGAAGCACGATCCACAGGATTCTGGTCGGTAGGGACGCATCTCCATTGCCTTTGATGCGTGTAGAGATGTATCTTCTGGATACGGATGGCTACAAACGTGTGAAAACGTCGAGCCACGTTATTGATGTGCCCTAGTACAACCTTTGAATCAGTCCAAAAATGCTCTTCAATGTCCGCATATCCAAATTCTTCCTTCAAAACATTGCTGGGTTTCATAGAGATGACTGCAGCCCTCAACTCTTATCTTGGGATTGTGGTGACCTTTGTTGGGCCACACAAGATTTGGCCATGACTAGTGCACAGAGAATGTCTCCTTCTTCATTGCTAAGCCTCAGATATGAACACTGTCCATAACCGGTTGGACGGTGATGTAACTCATGTTTGATAACCTTTTCGAAGTGTGCTGGTGCGGAACTTCGGGGTATATTTATTTCTCCAAGTTGTTGAGGTCATTTTTCCATTTCTCCCACCATGGGCGAAGTTCATTGGTTAGAGGGTCATCCCAACCTGTTCCATGACAGCACATCTGCTGCAGCACTTCCTTTCCAATGAACAAAAAGGGGGCTACGAGACCCAAGGGATCGTACAGGGATGCAACAATGGACAATATGCCTCGACGCGTTGCGGGCTGTTCCTTAAGATTGGTGCTGATCTTCAGGCAGTCTGATTCAACCACCCAGGGCACAAAGTCTTCTGGCTTCTTCTGCCAACTTAATAGTCTTCTCTGAGCTGTCTGTACTTATGACTCCATCGTCAACATAGAAATTTCTCAGAATGAACTGAGAGCTTAATGGGTATCGGTCTTTATTTTCTGTTGCCAAATGCTTCAATCCGTAGTTCGCACAACCAAGCGATGAGGCTGCGCCAAAGATATGCACACTCATCTTGGGGCTGTGCACCGAGATCTCCTTTCTTCCACCAAAGAAGCGCAGGTAATACTGGTCCGACTTCCTCACATGAAATTGGTGAAACATTTTCTCTATGTTGCACATCAATGCAGTGGAGTGCAACCGGAAGCGAAAGAGTACGACGTTGAGATTGTTCATCAGGTCAGGATCAGTGAGCAGAAGATCATCCAGACTGGTTCCCTGGTACTTGGCAGAGCAGTCGAACACCACACACAGTTTGCCTGGGTTCTTGTCATGGAATACACCGTGATGAGGTATGTACCATTTTTCGCCCTCCTTCCCATCATCGTGGACTTCCTCTGCATCACCCTTTTTTTATGACCTCCTCCATGAACTTGACATACTGTTACAGTGGGGCAAAAAAGTATTTAGTCAGCCACTGATTGTGCAAGTTCCCCCACCTAAAATGATGACAGAGGTCAGTAATTTGCACCAGAGGTACACTTCAACTGTGAGAGACAGAATGTGGAAAAAAAATCCATGAATTCACATGGTAGGATTTGTAAAGAATTTATTCGTAAATCAGGGTGGAAAATAAGTATTTGGTCACCTCAAACATGGAAAATCTCTGGCTCTCACAGACCTGTAACGTCTTCTGTAAGAAGCTTTTCTGTCCCCCACTCGTTACCTGTATGAATGGCACCTGTTTGAACTCATCATCTGTATAAAAGACACCTGTCCACAGCCTCAAACAGTCAGACTCCAAACTCCGCCATGGCCAAGACCAAAGAGCTTTCGAAGGACACCAGGAAAAGTATTGTAGACCTGCACCAGACTGGGAAGAGTGAATCTACAATAGGCAAGCAGCTTGGTGTGAAAAATAAACTGTGGGAGCAATCATCAGAAAATGGAAGACATACAAGACCACTGATAATCTCCCTCGATCTGGGGCTCCACGCAAGATCTCATCCCGTGGGGTCAAAATGATCATGAGAACGGTGAGCAAAGATCCCAGAACCACACGGGGGGACCTGGTGAATGACCTGCAGAGAGCTGGGACCAAAGTAAGAAAGGTCACCATCAGTAACACACTACAACGGCAGGGAATCAAATCTCGCAGTGCCAGACGTGTTCCGCTGCTGAAGCCAGTGCATGTCCAGGCCCGTCTGAAGTTTGCCAGAGAGCACATGGATGATACAGCAGAGGATTGGGAGAATGTCATGTGGTCAGATGAAACCACAGTAGAACTTTTTTGGTATAAACTTAACTCGTCGTGTTTGGAGGAAGAAGAATACTGAGTTGCATCCCAAGAACACCATACCTACTGTGAAGCATGGGGGTGGAAACATCATGCTATGGGGCTGTTTTTCTGCCAAGGGGACAGGACGACTGATCCGTGTTAAGGACAGAATGAATGGGGCCATGTATCGTGAGATTTTGAGCCAAAACCTCCTTCCATCAGTGAGAACTTTGAAGATGAAACGAGGCTGGGTCTTCCAACACGACAATGATCCAAAACACACCGCCCGGGCAACAAAGGAGTGGCTCCGTAAGAAGCATTTGAAAGTCCTGGAGTGGCCTAGCCAGTCTCCAGACCTCAACCCCATAGAAAATCTGTGGCGGGAGTTGAAAGTCCGTGTTGCTCGGCGACAGCCCCAAAACATCACTGCTCTCGAGAAGATCTGCATGGAGGAATGGGCCAAAATACCAGCTACTGTGTGTGCAAACCTGGTAAAGACCTATAGTAAACGTTTGACCTCTGTTATTGCCAACAAAGGTTATGTTACAAAGTATTGAGTTGTATTTTTGTTATTGACCAAATACTTATTTTCCACCCTGATTTACGAATAAATTCTTTACAAATCCTACCATGTGGATTCATGGATTTTTTTTCCACATTCTGTCTCTCACAGTTGAAGTGTACCTCTGGTGCAAATTACTGACCTCTGTCATCATTTTAGGTGGGGGAACTTGCACAATCGGTGGCTGACTAAATACTTTTTTGCCCCACTGTATGTTGCTTTTGCTTAGCAACATAAAGGTCTTGATGATTCCCAAGACTTCTGGGAAAATACTACGTGGACTGACAAGGCACAAGTTAGACTTTTGGCATTAAAGTAACACAGCATTTCAGAAAAGGAACATCATGCCAACAGTAAAATATGGTGACGGTAGTGTGATGGTGTGGGGCTGTTTTGCTGCCCAAGACCTAAAAGAATTTCTGTAGTAAATGGAACCACAAATTCTGGCGTCTCCCAAAATGTCCTGAAGAGAACATAGGCCATCTGTTTCTGACCTCAAGCTGAAGTGCACTTGGGTTTTGCAGCAGGAAAATGACCTAAAATACACCAGCAAGTCCACCTCTGAATGGCTTAAGAAAAACAAAATAAAGACTTTGGAGTGGCCTAGTCAAAGGAGATCTGCAAATTGTTAATAGTTTGTATTAACCCCCTAAGAAAACTCTAATATTTTTAACACTGAGGCAAGGACAGTAAACAATGGCAATGGCCCAGTCAAAGTCTAGACCTCAACTTGATTAAAATGCTGTGGAAGGAAATTATCACAGCTGCGAATGCCCTCAAACATCAATGTTGTAAAGAACAGTATAGCAAAATTTCTCTACAACAATATAAGACGCTGATAAAGCAATACAGAAAATACTTATTGCTAGTAAAGGTGGTTCCACATACTATTGCATCATAAGGTGTACCTAGTTTGTTTTTTGTTTTTTTACAGACGCTGCTTCTCCCATCCACTCACAAATTGCTGCTCATATTGAAAGCGGGATGGAGGGTGGGTGAATAACTTTTTACACCGGTTTTTGTACCAGACTGTCAAGCAGAGGGGTTGCCTAACCCCCTATATCTTGCTCATCTAGCTGAATCTCGACTGCACTGATCAGGTAATATTCTGCACTTAATGCTGGCATTTAAGAATCATTTTCCCCCCACAGGCAAAAATAGTGCATGACTTGGCATTTTAAAGCAGATAATAAAACTTTCCTTAAATACAGCTCTCATCTCAGAGTGCTTTTTAGCTGCCCTTAGTGGAGTCAATTATCTCCCCACACTTGCTATTACTGAGACACTCTGAGCACCTTGCGCCTGAAAAGGTCTGTACACCATACTTTCGCAAAAATGTCACATTCTTAAATGCCTCTCAAATGTAGACCCTGCAATATCAGAAATGGCACACACGTGGTTTCTTTCATCCATTTGTTGCTTAACCAAGCCTCTTCACCGGGCCCGATGAATTCAAAGTGAATAGTAAAAATCCTTCAAAATCAGAAACCACGTAGCCTGTTGTATATTGATGAGTTACTTTCCAAAGCAGAAATGAACAGATTGTTATGAACAATGCTTTGAACAGACGCTAAATACAAGTGTTCTTTCCATGCTAACATAATAGAGGAAAGAACGCTCATATTACTTTTTCATATCAGTACTTTTGTTACCATGAAATGCAGCCCTGCTATTAGCCTAGAGGTTCTCCTATTTGATTGTTCTAAAGTAACCGTTAGTTAGTTTATGTCTTCTTTATAATCAGCATGTTGTGGTTGGGGATAGCATTGAAAAATGTTAAAACAACAGAGATACATTAGCTTCTGAAAAATGACTAATCTAGGCAAAAAAAGGTAACTGAAGAAAAGAAAACTTTCATTTCATATACACCGAGTCTTTTGACAATCAATTTAGCTTTGCTCATACAATATGAAACTCTCTGAAATTCTGCTTTTGATTATTTTGACTTACTGTCTAAATAATTAGGATGAAATGATTCAACCTCTCACTGATCATTCAAATCTAACCCTAACCCCACACAGAAGTTTGGCTCTCAACTGTCATTTCTGTCTAAAGAAATCATCTGCAGTTAAGAATAGAATTATGTCTTAATTCACAAGGCTGATCATCAAATCAGCTTGGTATTTTATTTCACTTAATCACTCTAATTTAGCTCTTCTTAATGCTAGACAGTCTATTTCAGTAAATTTATTTTGTATACGAGTGTTTTTAGACCGTAGTAACTGCAGTGGCTTTAAAAGTAAAGGTAATTAAGAGGCAAGAATTGTATCACTTTTTTTCCCCAAGTAGAAGTACTTCAGGTGTTGGAAACAGGACTGGTTGTTGTAAAGAATTATTTTGGATGGAACCAGAATCATGTTAGTATCACTGATATTATCGGTAATTAAAAAGTGCTTTCTATTCTTGCTGATCACGCCTACTGCTTTTGCACGATAAGCCCAATTCATCCATACACAAACACTCAACAAAACCTTTTTCTATGGAGTGTAGTAGGAGTAAGTTGATGGATTAATTGTGTGTCTTGTGTGTGAGATTCAGTGTTTCCACTATGGCCTTTATAATTCCCTACCTCTGCAACAGAATCATTAAGGAAGTATTTGCTCCATAGAAAAGTTTAGTAGAAATCCATGGTAGATTTGAAAGATATGAAAATTCAGATGTAGTTATTAATTAGTTCGAGAGGCTGTCAAACATATGCAATGCAATATTATTCCGTACAAACAAACAACTAGACAAAATCTAAACCAAAATATGTGGGATAATCTCATTGTGATAATTCATAAATGTATATTAAACATATACAAACTTAGTATAGAAAATAAGGAAATTTGTGTTTGGTTGATGTTTGTTCTAACAATTCTTCTTGGTAATGCATTTTATATTTCGTTAGTTGTTTCCCATGAAATGGTGCCACATTTTTCAGGAAAATGCATTTGTGGGTTGAAGAGCAGGGTTGATCATGTGAGTTGCACCCATTAAACGCCATGCCATGCTTGGAAAAAATTCTCTTGAGTTTCTCTGATAAACTGCTACATAAGGAATGACAGTGTTCTTCCGTTTGTCATTCTGTTTCTCCCTACTTGGTGTGACCCTCTTTCCTGTGCATCTTTTCCAATTTGATAATGGCCCAGTTGGAATAACAACACGTTTTGAGATCTTTCTTTAAAAGGGTGTGCTCCTTTTCCTTCCCTTTTGCCTTACAGGAAACTTTATCTGCCTGGTGTTGGAGGGTCCTGATTATCCCAGTCTTGTGTTCCAGAGGGTGGTGGAAATCAAAGAGCAGGTACTGGTCTGCCTTTGTGGACTTCAATACACTTCAATGTTTAGACCCTCATCCTTTTTAATGTGCACAGTGCAGTCCAGAAACAGCTATTATCCTTCATTTCTTCCCCGGTGAACTGTTTCTATCCACTGAGTTGATCTGAAAATTGATGGTGACCCGGGTGTCATCCACATATCACCAACAGCTTTACTTTCTCCATGTAAAAGTTAAGTACTATAGAAAAAACACCATTAACTATGGCACAATTTAAAGGGAAATAAACAGGCTTTCCAAACATATAAGATTTACTGTGATTTACAACAAAAAAAAATAATCGACAAACACAATTTCCTTACCCTTCTGCTAACTTTATCTTTAGGATGTACCTGATTTTACTTCAAGTGGAAGAATAGAGGTTTCACTGAACTATCCCAACAGTGAGTAGGGAAGCAGGAGTTCTCATGCTGATGTTTATAACTATAAATGACTCTAACCCTGACAACGCACAGATGACAAAGGGACCGCTCAATGATGAAAATCATACTGTATAAATGATTAATTAATATGAGAGCGACTTTTTTAAATGTATGAAAGAATGGCCTATAATCAGTATTCTGTATGAGTAAATGGTAAATGGTAAATGGCCTGTATTTATATAGCGCCTTTCTAGTCCCCAAGGACCCCAAAGCGCTTTACACATCCAGTCATTCACCCATTCACGCACACATTCACACACTGGTGATGGCAGCTACATTGTAGCCACAGCCACCCTGGGGCGCACTGACAGAGGCGAGGCTGCCGGACACTGGCGCCACCGGGCCCTCTGACCACCACCAGTAGGCAACGGGTGAAGTGTCTTGCCCAAGGACACAACGACCGAGATTGTCCAAGCCGGGGCTCGAACCAGCAACCTTCCGATTACAAGGCAAACTCCCAACTCTTGAGCCACGATCGCCCCAGTTGAGTAAGTTATCAACAGTTTTTCAATCTGCATATACTTGAATATTAATTAATTAATTTGATATACCTTTATTAGTCCCACAAAGGGAAATTTCATAAGGCTGCTGACCTATTGCACGCATTGGCGGCGCCATCTTACCCTCCGACCATACATACATTACACAAAACATCACATGGGGAAGACAGGTTAGAGAGGTATAACAATGAAAAATGCACCACATGAGGAAAGATAAGGTGAAAACTCCCCCCAGACTGAGCTCCAACAGGGAGATCAGTTTGAGAACAGAAAAAAAACACCTCTGCACATGAAAAAACTCTTAATACACCAAAGAAACACATGACAAGCAACAGGGGTGGGTAAAGGGTGAGAGACAGCCGATTTAGACAGTACATCCGGGGCTGCGTGCACTGGTCTCCTTGATCCACCGTCAGCATTGGAAGGGAATAAGCGTCGAAGGCGTTTGGAAAGGGAGGGGAGAGTGAGAGTGTGCATATCAGTGTATATGTATGTGTGTGCGTGTCCAGAGTTCAGCTGAGACAGTGTCCTTCGCCCTGCCAGGCTAAGTAAACAGTCTTCCAGCCAACCCAGGTGGCCTTGCATCATATCTATCTAACAGACTCCAATTCGTGCATGTAAATGGAGAGTCCTCTTCACACACTGAGGTTAATTATGGAGTTCCACAGGGTTCAGTGCTAGGACCAATTCTGTTTACATTATACATGCTTCCCTTAGGCAGTATCATTAGAAGACATAGCATACATTTTCACTGCTATGCAGATGACACCCAGCTCTATCTGTCCATGAAGCCAGATAACACACACCAATTAGTTAAACTGCAGGAATGTCTTAAAGACATAAAGACCTGGATGGCCGCTAACTTTCTGCTTCTTAATTCAGATAAAACTGAGGTTATTGTACTCGGCCCTGAAAATCTTAGAAATATGGTATCTAATCAGATTCTTACTCTGGATGGCATTACCTTGGCCTCCAGTAACGCGGTGAGGAACCTTGGAGTCATTTTTGACCAGGACATGTCCTTCAACGCACATATTAAACAAATATGTAAGACTGCTTTCTTCCATTTGCGCAACATCTCTAAAATTAGAAATATCCTGTCTCAGAGTGACGCTGAAAAACTAGTTCATGCATTTATTACTTCCAGGCTGGACTACTGTAATTCATTATTATCAGGATGTCCAAAAAACTCACTGAAAAGCCTTCAGCTAATCCAAAATGCTGCAGCAAGAGTCCTGACAGGGACTAGAAAGAGAGAGCATATTTCTCCTGTTTTGGCTTCCCCTCATTGGCTTCCTGTTAAATCCAGAATTGAATTCAAAATCCTGCTCCTCACATACAAGGTCTTAAATAATCAGGCCCCATCTTATCTTAATGACCTTGTAGTGCCATATCACCCTATTAGAGCGCTCCGCTCTCGCTCTGCAGGCCTACTTGTTGTTCCTAGAGTATTTAAAAGTAGAATGGGAGGGAGAGCCTTCAGTTTTCAGGCCCCTCTTCTGTGGAACCAGCTTCCAGTTTGGATTCGGGAGACAGACACTATCTCTACTTTTAAGATTAGGCTTAAAACTTTCCTTTTTTCTAAAGCATATAGTTAGGGCTGGACCAGGTGACCCTGAATCCTCCCTTTGTTATGCTGCAATAGATGTAGGCTGCCGGGGGATTCCCATGATGCATTGAGTTTTTCCTTTCCAGTCACCTTTCTCACTCACTATGTATTAATAGACCTCTCTGCATTGAATCATATCTGTTATTAACCTCTGTCTCTCTTCCACAGCATGTCTTTATCCTGTCTTCCTTCTCTCACCCCAACCGGTCGCAGCAGATGGCCGCCCCTCCCTGAGCCTGGTTCTGCCGGAGGTTTCTTCCTGTTAAAAGGGAGTTTTTCCTTCCCACTGTCGCCAAAGTGCTTGCTCATAGGGGGTCATATGATTGTTGGGTTTTTCTCTGTATCTATGAAGCGCCTTGAGGCGACTTTTGTTGTGATTTGGCGCTATATAAATAAAATTGAATTGAATTGAATTGAATTGAATTGAATGGGAAGGAACAGACTAAACACAGTCGTTATCAGGGTGTTGTTGTTCAGCTCCAGCCTTGAGACTGCAGCTGGTGCCAAAGGGGTCTCCGCATGAAGTGATGGTGCTTTTTACTTTAGTGCGAACAGCTCATATGAATTTCAAAGCAGTTCTACAGTCCAACACTGGTCTCTCAAGCTCCCGTTGGAGAGCCGCGAGCTTCGCCATACTTGCGTTCTTTGATGTTGTCATTTCTTGTGCTCGAGGAGCCGATTCTGAGAACTCACGACAGTGAGCCTCCCCGAGATGTCATCCAATTTGCACCCAGAGATGTTATTCTGAGCTAGCCCTTCCGAGATGTAATCCAGTCTGCAGTCAGAGATCTTATTCTGAGTATTCACAGCAGCCGTAGCCTCTCCAAGATCTTATCCGTGCTGCACTCAATGAGCCCATTTTGAGAAACTCACGCCTCTTCCCATCGTTTCAATCCCAGTGGGCAGCCTTGTGGGGGTTTGAACAGCCGGTTCCGCTTTCTTAATTCTTCGATAAGTCAGGGCCAAGCCAGCTCCGATCAGCCAGAACCCTGTTACCATGGTTCCGAATAAGTAGATATCTTCAGCACTCAGGCTCACCCAAGCCCAAACTTCTCGTTGAGAAAGGGTGTCAATTGCATTTAGGGACCAGTTGATCAAATCCATAATTCCTCTTTTAGGTTTTAGAGAACAGACTGTGAGAGAATGTTCCAGGGAAAAGTAATACAAAAAACACAAGACTAGACAAGGACATAAGAAGCTAAGGGAGAGGAGGAGGAGGAGAGGAGAAAAGTGTGACCGCCTTCGTCAAGAGCAACAGCAGAATGAATATAATAACAATATTTAATAATGTTACTACAAAAAGCATCAACAACAGCACGGATTCAAACTATATTCACTGCTTTCTATATCCATTTAATTGCAACCTGTCAGCATTTTTAATCATAACACTTCAGCAAATTTCTTTGCCATCCTAGTCATTCAGGAAAAATCTGGATTTCGGTGGGTACTGTGACTTTGGACAACCCACTTCACCACCTAGGTTGTGATTGCCCTGCTAAATAATAACGATAAATGGACTGGTTCTTATATAGCACTTTTCTATTCTGAGCATTCAAAGTGCTTTACACAACTTGCCTCATTCACCAATTCACACGAGCACTTATTTCTGTGAATGTGTGTATATATACACACATTCATACTCTGATGGATGCATCGGAGAGCAACAATTTCTTGCCCCAGGAAATTTGGCATGCAGACTGGATCATACGGTGAACAAAAACCAAACCTTCCGATTAGCAGGTGAGCTGCTTTACCGCCTGAGCTACAGCCATAACACCCTGCTACACTGGCTGAATGTGCTAGAATATGAAATGTGAATCATTGAGTAATTTATGTATTGGTTCTTAAAAACATAAACACAGAAGGTCTAAACAACAATTTAAAAATAACATTGATAAACTAGTATTCACCAGCTTACAAACACTTTTACTTTGTATTTAAAATGTCAAAGTAAAAGCACATTTTTGGTTTTGTTTTTTGGAATTATTTAGTTTGATGTGAATTTTTTAACTGGGGCAGTGATTTAAAGGAAATCATTTAAGAATATTATAATGGAAGTCACACTTTAGTGGAAGAACTGCCACTTACTTGTAGATAAATGTTTTATTTTATGAGTTTTTATGTTACAGTCAAAAAGAAGTAGTAGTTAAAATGAAGTTATAGTACCTCTGAACTGTAATTAACAACAGTCCTCAAGTTTCTTTCTGAGTTATACACATAGACTGTATGCACACTCACTTTAGATGAGGATGTGTCACACTCCTGGCAGATCCAGCCATATCCTGTCTGCTTGGGTGATTTCTTCAGTGGAGGGTCCAGACACCCAAAGTGATAGCAGAGTCGACACTCATCACACCTGAGATGCAGACAAAGGGGGGGCACACGTTATGTCCCAGACACTTAAAGCCTGAGTAGTCCTTTAATGATGAGGCCAGTTCAACAGTGATGGATGATGACAAGGCAGGTGTCAGTGAGTGAACTTTGTTAATGTATTCCAAATATCCTCTAATCACTCCATTCCCTTGACCTTACACAATCATTGTCTGCCCAGTGGTTCATATCAGTGTTCAGATAAATACAGGCCTTGGTAGTGCCAGTAGTGCCTATAAAATCCTAAGGAGCTGGAATATAAGCCCTCTGGTGAAGCAAAAGGGGTCAAATAACTTTTAGAGTATGTTTCACAGAGAAGACATATATTCAATTGCAGCTTTTCAAACCAAAACTGAAATAAACAATCAAATTAATAGTTGATTTATGAACATAAGAACCTTTCCTGGAGTGTGAACACCTCCGAGCTGCTGAAAAAGGCCCAACAGAGACTGTACTTCCTGAGAATTCTCAGGAGGAATAACATCACACAGAGACTGCTGGTGTCCTTCTACAGAGCCACCATTGAGAGTGTTCTAACTTACTGCATATGCATCTGGTACACTAGCTGCACAGGGGCTCAGAGGAAAGCACTCCAAGGGATCATTAACACCGCCCAAAAGATCACTGGCTGCCCTCTCCCCACACTGGAAGTTCTACACAACGCCCACTGTTTTAAAAAGGCCCAAAACATCATAAAAGACACCTCACATCCTGGCCACTCCCTGTTCGAACTGTTGCCCTCAGGCAGACGGTACAGGGCAATCAGAGCAAGGACTAATAGACTCAAACACAGCTGTTATCCAACTGCAATAACACATCTGAATACTACAAAAAAATGTCCATCACGCCACTCTTGTGTTAATCTATGCACGGTCTGAAGCATGTGTGTGGGAATGTATGTGAATGTTTTACTGTTATATCTTATTAGTATTTTAAGTATTCTATCTATTTTATTTATTGAATTTTATTGTTTTATTTATATTTTGATATTGCTAGGGATGATGCAATGATCGGGGACCATTCTTAATTTCGTTGTTCTCATGACAATGACAATAAAGTTTCTGATCTGATTCTGATATTTCTTTCTTTTTTAGAAAATTAAATGTTCACATGCATAGAAATCTTGGGTTAGAATCACAGTGAAATTAATTTAGCATACAGATTGTAAAGTGGTAACATGGTTCTGTTCAAATTATAGAGATACAGCAACTTAAACTACAAAACCTCATTAATTAATTTAGTTTCCTTAACCAGTAGTTAACTGGGCAGCACAACGGTACAATGGTTACCACTGTTGCCTCATAGCAAGGGGGTTATGCACTCACATCTGGTGGCCATCTTGGACCTTTCTGTGTAGAATTTGTGTGTTCTGCCTGTGCTTACGCGAGTTCTCTCCTGTATCCTAGCTTCTTCCTACAGTTCAGAGACAATGAATGTAAACTTGAAAGATTGTAACAGGGCTAACACAGACAGACTGGCAACCTGTCCAGGATGAAACCCATCCCTTTGCCCTTTGACAGCTTGGATAGGCTACAGCTGGGGAGCGGAGGGGCTGAGCAATGCTGTGTAGACTCTTTCCTCACATAGCTAATCACCATTAAGTCACCATTATTGGTAGCTTACTAGCTAAACCCTGTAGATGTTTGAGACAGAGGTGTGGTCTCTGGCTCCACTGCAGGGGAGGGGTGATGCAGCGGGCTCGAGGGGCAATGCTGTGCAGGCTGGCAGGGCAGCTGTGTACAATGTGGTAATCAACTAGGTTTGGGCGGTATAAACAGTATACAGTAGAAACGATATGAATCTGGCCAAAGATAGAGATTTTGACCATACCGCTCTACCGCGATAGTGCATGTTTATGAGGTCATCAAGCTGTTCCTGTTTTGGTCGAAAGCATCGCAGCGGCTGCAAGCTAGCATGGAGCTTACAGGTGGGGAGGAGGAGGGAGTGCTCATAAAGAAGACCAGTGCGACGTCGGTGATATGGACCTGGTTTGGGTTTAAGCTGTCAGAAGTTGAGCAGAAAAATATCATCTGCAAATTATGCCAGGTGACAGTAATAGCGAAGAGAGGGAATACAAGTAATTGGTTTTATAACCTCAAAATGAAACACGTTTTGGAATATGAGGAAAACCAAAAACTGCGCCTTCCACAAATGCCCAGTCATTCAAGTGGAAAGAAAAAAGGTGGCCCTACACACCAGCAGACTGATTTTTTCCAAGCCTTTTCTAAAGGCACATTTTACACTTTATTTTAAACAGTTTAGAATTTTGTGTTTTACCGATATTTTTTTATTCAAAAATCTTTGTGCATTTATCTTCATTTTTATTTGTTATTTAAGAGTTTTGTGTTAAATTGTTTGGAAAAAGATCTGTTACATCTTAAAAAAATATTTGATAAGTTTTGTAATTTTTAATATGTAAAAGATTAAGATTAAAAAAAATTTAAGAAAGGTTTTGCACAATAAGTGTTCTTAAAATGGCATGCTATACTGTTCAGTCATTTTGACATATGTATACAGAAGAAAAGAATATATCGCGATATATGTCATTGCTGCACATGCTTCAAATTATACCGCAGTATGGATTTTTGGCCATATCGCCCTACAGCCCTACAATCAAGACACCCATCATGATGAAGTGCTTCTAGAGGCACATTAAGACCCTGCTGCCACCCAAACTGGACCCACTCCAGTTCACCAATCAACAGATGATACCATTGCCACCACCCTACATCTGGGCTCTCATCCACCTGGATAATAAAGCCTGGAGAATAACCTTCTCTTAAACATCAGCAAATCCAAGGAGCACAAAGCAGGCGAGAAATTACGAGGCACTATATGTGGTGCGCCAGTGGAGAGAGCAGACAATTTCAGATACCTGGGTGTTCACATCACACAGGACCTTTCGTGATCCTGTCACATTAACACTCTGGTGAAGAAAGCCCGGCAGCATCTCTTCTTCCTCAGATGACTCAGAGACTTCCACCTACCTCTGAAGGTGCTCAAGAACTCTACTCATGCACCATCCAGAGCATCCTGACGGGAAATATCTGCACCTGGTATGGGAACAGCACCAAGCAGGATAGATGATCTCTCCAAGGATTGGTGCACTCTGCCGAATGCATCATTTGCTCAGTGCTTCCTGACCTGCAGTCTATTTACACCAAGTGGTGCATGAAAGACTTCTCCCATAACAACAAGGTAGTCTTCGCACTGTTGAGGTCAGGGAAGCGCTTCCACTCACTTAAGGGCAACACACAGAGAATGAGGAGGAGCTTCTTCCTCCAGGCTATATGGGCCCTGAACCAGGTGTAGGACTGGACTCTAAATATGTCTATACACCATCGCAAAATAATGTACGCCTGATCTGGGGCCTGTTCTTCGTACGTCGCTCACTACATCCAAGATCACATGACACATCCAAGACCAAACCATCGCGCTAACCGTGAGCTCGCTAATCCGGTTCCCCGAACACACCTGCTGTTGACGATTAGTACAGCTGGACGCAGTAATGTGACATCACTGGGTGTCGTAAAAGGGGCTACGCATCGATAGTAGAAACATTGATCGGCAACCCGCTGATTGGTCGGCGAAAATGTCGAAGGGGCGTGCACGGTATTTTCCGGCAGCAGAGCAAGAACTCATGAGTGCGGGATTTCAGGAGTTTCAGAGTTTAATTAAAACGCAAGAGAACACTGCAAAGGCTGCAAAAGCAAGGAGAGAGGGCTGGCAGAAAGTTGCTGACAAATCAAACTCGTAGGTAATTTAATAATAATAATAATAATAATAATAGATTGGATTTATATAGCGCTTTCCAAGGCACCCAAAGCGCTGTACGATACCACTATTCATTCACTCCCACATTCACACACTGGTGGAGGCAGCTACGGTTGTAGCCAGGCTGCCATATCGCGCCATCGGCCCCTCTGGCCAACACCAGTAGGCGGTAGGGTAGATCTATCATATGACACTATATTGTCCAATATCATATGGCATTATATTATATTATAATATGTTATATTATATCCCCTTTCACATTAGAGCCACAACAGGACCCACAAGAACATGGGAACAAGTAAAAGTGGAATACAGGAGTATTCTACAGAATGGTAATATTTATCTCTTAGATTGCTTTTCGTCTCTTGGCAAGGTAATACTGGCCTGTAATACTCTGTTAGTTTGTTCATAACAGCAACCAAGAAAAGGGCAGAGCAAAAAAAGACAGGTGGTGGTCCTGCACCCCCTCGTCAACAAGTTGGTTAAGTGAATAATACCCTCACGGGAATATCGATATCTCTCAATGAGCACACTGTCGCGCTGCGCTAAAGGATCCTGTCTATCCCGCAATATACGCTGAATTCTGAGGACTCTCCTTATCAATCTTGCACCTTCCGCAATGGGCTGCTCGCGTATACGGACAGGACATGGCTGCGACAGGCTTCCCAAATCCACCTTCGCTTTTATAGCCGTGGTCTCTCATCTTGATTACACGAAGTAATTTACAATTACTACTCTGAAATATGACTTACATCTGTAATAATCACATACATGTAATAGAATGTTAATAGTACATTTCCCTTTTTTAGGAAATGACCTGTATGTATCTGTGTGACATCAATAAAAGGATCAGGTGCTGCATTATCTTTAGTTACATTGATAATATTTATTTATGGTGAAACAGTGGTGGAATATCGCTGTTGCTTTCGTATAAATGAAGCGGACATACCTGCGTGGCCGCGATCTAATCCTGTTTACATAAAGTAAACCTGCTCCCGAGCAGGTTTACGCTTACGGCTCTGTTGCTATGACAGCAAGTCCCGGATGAGCTTCGGGGAACCGAACGATCCAGGATCACGCGAAATCGTCAACAATCTAATCCAGCTAACTTACTTAGCGAGGTACGAAGAACAGGCCCCAGGTTTCTCTCATATCACATCACTGTACATGCACTTAATAAAACAATTTAATTCAATAATATACTCAATAACTGTTTTTGACTATTCACTGTCAATCTGCACACTGCTGATTTGCATACCTTTTTAATTTTGATTTTTAACTTTAATGTTATACTTGATTTTTAATTTCAGTTTATTCTTGTATCTGGTTGGGAATTGCACAACAATAAGCATTTCACTGCATGTCGGACTGTGTATAAAATTTCATCAGATCATAGATTTCAGTTCAGCATTCAACACAATCATCCCTCAGCAACTCTTCCCCCATTCAGTTTTCCTCTGCAACTGGATCCTGGACTCACGACTGTGCAGAAATGCACAGTTTGAACCACATCATCAAGTTTGCCGATGAAACGACCGTGCTTGTCTCATCAGCAAGAGCTGAGGACTGTGGTGATGAGTCAGCATACAGAGAGGAGTTGCAACAGCTAACAGACTGGTGTAGAGTCAACAACCTGTCTTTGAACGTGGACAAAACAAAAGACATGATTGTCGACTTCAGGAGAGCACGGAGAGATCACTGTCCACTGAACATCAATGGATCCTCTGTGGAAGTTGTCAAGACCACGAAATTCCTTGGTGTCCACCTTGCAGAGAACCTCTCCTGGTCCCTCAACAACAGCTCCATAACTTGTTGGTTCATGTCTTAAGCTGTCATGTTTCATATCTGCGTTGTTCAGGTTTGTCAAGCTCGTGCCATGTAGGCATCCTGTCATGTTTCCGGTTTATTTTGAAGGGTTTTGTTTCATGTTCTGTGCTTAGTGTACACTTCCCCCGTCGCGTCATTATGTGCATTTGTTTCAGCTGTTTCCACTTTCCATGATCATCCCTTGTGTATTTTTTCTGTGTTTCCACTTGTTCGCTGTCGCGTTGTCTGTGTTACCACCCCCCATGTATTCATAGCCATAGCTGTCACAGTCTTAGTCTTTGTATTTATAGTCTTAGTTTTCTTCGGCATAGTCTTCTGAGTTTTCATAGTTGTATCTCAGTATTAGTTTCCCAGTTTAGTTCTAGTTCTGTTTCGCCACTGTGTTTTGTGCCTTGTTTGGACTCAATGACATCAGCCATAATAAAGGTTCATTATTCGTTTAAACTCAGTTTTATCTCCTCACTCACTCACACACGGTCTGTCCCCGCAAGCCGTGACATCTAGCAGTATCTAACAAAATAGTATCTAGCAGGACAAGCACAGTGATGAGTCCACTGTCACAGGCTATACAAAGGTCATTAGTAACTTTCACTAACACCGTTTCTGTACAGAGATAAGTTCTGAAACCTGACTGAAACTCTTATTATTCATCACCTTACAAATCAAAAGATGCCAATTATCTGCGACAATTAAATTTCTGCTGTGGTTTTAGTAAAACTAAAGTGCCTAATGTTTAAATACCTTTTTTTATATATGGTTGTTGGGGGTGTTGGTGCCTGGGATGTTGGTGAGGACCACACTCATGTGTCCACAAGGGGGGGAAAAAAAGGTTAATGACTTATTAGAGAAATACAAGATGATAGATATCTCAGCCTGTTGCTGGTGGTGGAGCTGACATTTCATTTTGCTACCTGATTTACCTACAGGGCTGGGACACCTGTCAATATTTTCGAAATTCAGACAAAACTGAGATTATTCTACTTGATCCTAAAAATCTTAGGAAAATGTTGACAGTTTTAGGTGCAACCCTAGAGCAATCAGATTTACTAAACGATAATGTCTTAGAGATCAGTTTTTTCCACAACTGTGCAGGCTCTTTCAGGTTTTCTGGCAAAATCGAATCTAGATTTCCTGTTTTTGAGTGTAACCAGTGGTATGCACCTTGTAAACCCTCTGTATTTACATTAATAGGCATCTCTTATAGACTTTGACAATGATATGCCTACCTCATAGAGAGTTCTGGTGTTACTGTGTACCAGTACCAAGTCTGACATGTAAGAGGCATCAGAAGGAGTCTTGGGTTTTGGACGATATTCATCTGCACGTAGCGTTTTCAGTGGGACATTGAAAACTCTACCCCCAGATGAACAGAATCAACCTTTTGGGATTTCCCTTCCTGGATGATTGAGTTGTAATAGCATCTGTGTTGGATTACGGAGAGACTTACCAAACTTTAATAAGCATTTAAATTTATGGAATGTTGCCCTCTTGCACAAGACTAGAAAACCCACGAAACAGGTGCAATACACACTGTGGTATTTAAACATTAACCCATTTAGATTGACTAAAACCATAGCAGAAATTTCATTGTCACAGATAATTGGAATCTTTTGATTTGTAGAGACATAAGATAACAACTGCTGCACATTAACACAAATATGCCAAAGCACCAAAGTCTCTCACAGTCTCACACAATCAGACACACACACACACACACACACACACACACACACACACACACAGTCTGTGCGATGAGCTGAGCTGGCCTATCTGCTAGGGAAACAATGAGAATTTAAAGTACCCTCCAGCCCCCTAGTGAACAGAAGACAAATGACCAAAGTGTGTGGGCTCCACTAATGAGCACATTCCTATTGTTGCACACAAACTGCCAATTGATTTCACATGAATCTCCAACTAAGGAAAAAAAGGAACGGGAAAATTCTTCCGTTTCGCTGCTGGAGACCCTTGAAGGCCTTTCAAATTCACAGGAGGGCTCTTTAGCAAGCCTGCAACGACTGCACAGATGCTTCGCTAATTACTCTACTTGAGTGCACTTTTTGTAATATTTGTTGTGCATTATGTGGAAGATCTCTGAATTAAAGCACCGCTTACTGATATACTTTTTTTCCCCCCTTTCTGTATGTGTGACAGTGCAGCAGTTTTTAATTTCCATTTCTCTATGGATAGCAAAATAAGCTTCATTACACTTTTCAGCAAAAGAAAGCTCTATATTCGGGTAATTTCAGAAGTTTACACTAAACGTTGAGCAACACAAGCACAGTCTACATCTCTAAGAGAACAACATTGGGACCGACATTAATTATTTCAATATGAGGAATCCTATGCAGAGGAAGCACATCCAAATGACACTTTTCATGTAGTGTAATGTAATTAACTATAAAAATGTCAGTTTAACACAAACTAACAGATCTAACAGTCAAAAACATAGGAACCTACAGCAGTAGCTGCAGCTATCGAGCAGATAGTGTCTCAGCACATCAGAGACTGTCTACCCCCCCTCCCACGACCTCCAACAGTTTGCTTACAGAGCAAATTGGTCTGCGGAGGATGCCGTCACCCTTCATAGAGCACTGAGACACCTGGAGAACAAGAAGAGCTATGTGAGGATGTTTTTTGTGGACTGCAGCTCAGCATTCAGCACCATAAACCCAGACATTCTCAACGCCAAACTGGACCATATTCATATTCCCCTTGCCACCTGCTCCTGGATCAAAGATTTCCTCACCAACCGGCCTCAGTTCGTCCAAGTTGGCTGCCTCCACTGTCACTTCGCACCGGATCCCAGCAGTACTGCATTCTCAGCCCCCTACTGTATGTTCTGTAAACCTATGACTGCACACCAACCCAGCCAGCGTGATTGTCAATCAGAATCAGAATCAGAATACTTTATTAATCCCGAAGGAAATTAGGGTTACAGCAGGCAGCACGCTAATGGCGCATGCGCACTTACAAAGGAACCTTCTGACCAGACTTACACGAACAACACATTGGGAAGACATGTCAGAGAGGTATGCTGATAGGAAAAAAACAACGAAAATACATAACATGAGGTGAGAAGAGGAGAAAAAAAACTCCACTCAGACTGAGCTCCTACTGGGAGAACAGTTTGATAACAGAAAAAACACCTCAGCACAAAAAGCACATGACTATCAATACACCATTGAAACACAAGACAGGCAACAGGGGCGGGTAAAGGGTAAGAGAGAGCCGGTGTAGACAGCGCATCCAGTCCTGCAGCATGTCTGCGCTGGTCCAGTCGACCGCCATCTTCCCCAGGAGGGGACAAGCATCGAAGGCGTTTGGAAAGGGAGGGGGGATGAGTGTGTATCAGTGTATGTGTGTGTCCAGAGTTCAGCTTAGACAGTGTCCTTCGCCCTGCTAGGCTAAGTAAACAGTCTTCCAGCCAACCCAGGTGGCCTTGCGTAGGAGGCCCACCTGGGTTGGTATGCGGTGGTATGCTGATGATACCACCGTAGTTGGGCTCATCTCTAATGGAGGTGAGACAGTGTACAGGACGGAGGTAGAGAACTTGTCCCACTGGTGCTCAGAAAATAACCTGCACTTCCTGCATGTCCTGAGAAAGATTAACCAGGACCAGAAGCTCCTGCTGCTGTCCTTCAGCTCCTCAGTGCTGTGCAGAGGGTAACTAGCACTGCCCACAACATCATTACCTGCCCTCTGCTACCACTGCAGGCCATCACCAGATCCTCAGCAAAGCCAGAGCCATCACAGGTGACCCCCATGCACCCTGCTCACCACCCATTTGACCTGCTGCTTTCTGGTCAGCGCCTCAATCAGGTCTCACACCTCCAGACTCACAAACTGCTTCTTCCCCTTGGCCATTTGGAATTTCAATAAACAACCAAGAGCACAGAAAAAGGCAGCCTTATGGAGTTCAAACAGATGCCAGTGATCAAAGGAGAAGGGCTAGATTGCAGTGAGCTGATAGGAAGGCAACAATAACACAAGGATTTACAGGAATAGTAAATTTGCATCATGGCTTTGTCACTGATAAATCTGCAGTAATTTTTTGATGCTATCATGTCAGTATAGACCAAAATCACTTTCTATTCCAGCTCGGTAATAATGTGGTAATAGTGGAGTAACAAGGTCTTGATTTTTATGAGTTAACTTCAATAATCACTACTTCCAAACTATCAACTTGTCTTTTAGACACCATTTCTACAAGACTGCTCATGAATATGATCAACCTATCTCTATTAATCAGCTTTGTACCACAGGCCCTCAAGCTGGCAGTAGTTAAACCGTTACTTAAAAAGCCATCACTTGACCCAGCTGTCTTAGCTAATTATAGGCCAATCTCCAAGCTTCCTTTTATCTAAAAAAAATCTTGAAAGAGTAGCTGTAAAACAGCTGCCTGATCATCTGCAGAGGAATGGTTTATTGCAGTTTCAGTCAGCTTTCAGAGCTCATCAGAGCATAGGAATAGCTTTAGAGACGGTTACAATTGATCTTCTTCAGACTCTGACAGTGGACTCATCTCTGTGCTTGTCCAGTGTTCAATACTGTTGACCATAATATTCTGGTACAGCTATTAGAGCATGCTGTTGACATTACAGCTACTACACTACTTTCACTACACTAAGGTCAATTAAGGAGTTCCACAGGGTTCTGTGCCGGGACCAATTCTGTTTACATGATACATGCTTCCTACAGGCAGCAGCATTAGAGCGCATAGCATACATTTTCGCTGCAGATGACACCCAACTTTATCTATTCATGGAGTCAGATGACACACACCAATTAGTTATAATGCGAGAATGTCTTAAAAACATAAAGATGTCTAAATATCTGTTTCAAAATTCAGAAAAAAATGAAGTTGTTGTACTCAGCCCTAAAAATCTGAGTAATACTATATCTAATCAGATGGTTTCTCTCGATAGCATTACCTCCCAGGTGGCCGCCAGTAACACTGTGAGGAATCTTGGAGTTGTTTTTGACCAGGACAATGTGCGTATTAAACAAATATGAACAACTGTTTTCTTCCATTTGTGCAACATCTCTAAAATTAGAAATATCCTGTCTCACTGACGCTGAAAACGTTCATTTTCATTCATTCATTACTTCTAGGCTGGAATACTGCAATTCATTATTATCAGGATGTCCTAAAAACTACATGAAAAGCCTTCAGGTGATCTAAAATGCTGCTGCAAGAATATTGACAGGGACTAGAAAGAGAGCGCAGATTTCTTCTTTACCGGTTTCTCTACATTATTCGTATTTAACACGGAGTCAGAGTTGAATTTCAAATCCTTTTCATCACATACAAGGTCTTGTGTTAACACATCACTCTGCATGTATTAGTTATTATTATTAATCTGGCTTTCTTCCACAGTGTGTCTTTATCCTGTCTTCCTCCCCCAATTCTCAACCGGTCTCGACACATAGCCATCCCTCCCTGAGCCTGGTTCTGCTGGAGGTTCCTTCCTATTAAAAGGAGTTTTTCCTTCCCACTGTCACCAAAGCATTTACTATGGGACCATATGATTATTGGGGTTTTCTCCGTTTTCTCTGTATTATTGTGGGGTCTTTAACTTAACCTAACAACCTAACTGTTGTTGGGATTTGGTGCTATATAAATAAAATTGAATTGAATTGAAAGTTATAGCTACAGTAATATTAGATTGAAATTTATTTAAACAGATACTAAACAGGCCAGAAACTGGGGGTAATAATGTGAAACAAATACATGTCTATGAGGGAAAAACCAATCAGTATTATATTGGTGGAAATATGATGACCTAACATGGACTGAATGGTAAATGGACTGGTCTTATATACCACTTTTCTACTCCTCATGAGCACTCAAAGTGCTTTATACGACTTGCCTCATTTACCCATTCACACAAGCACATTTTTCTATGCTTTTTTTCTAAGCAAGTGCCATCTATGTATCATTCACACACATTCATACTCCAATGAACGCATCAGAGAGTAGCTTGGGGTTAGTATCTTGCCCAAAGATATTTGGCATACAGATAGGAGCCATCACCAACCTTTTGATTTGTAGATGACCTGCTCTACATCCTGAGCTACAGCCAAAGAATCTGTGCATTACAATTTTCACATACTGACTTGTGTTATTAACCTCATAATAAGGTAATACTTACTAATGTTTAACATATTAGCATACCGGGACTAAATTATAATGCTAGAATTAATCTTGCTTCACGCCTCTAACATCCTTCTTTGTTTGAAGGCAAGAGTGTAAATATTGTGCTTAATGTTGCAGCTTCTTACCTGGAAACAAAGTCTCTTTCATGTTAGTTACCTATTAAAAGCAACCTTCAACAAGTGTGACGATTACTTGGAAATGTGTGGTAGGGGAATGTAAGTTACAATTTCACAAACCAACTGCATTTCCTACTTGCCTAATATCAATACATTATTTTGGTTATGTCACTTTTACAAGCATGTCTGTATAAGATAGGTTTCCCTAATTAACATTTTCATTTCAAATATCAACGTTTTGCCACTCAGCATTAATCTTGGAAACACCTACAGGCATAATTTAATTTTCAATTTCAGGAGTCACCATGATAAAAACTGCATGTGAAAAAAACAAACAGTCAAACTGGATATAATGCTTGGTCTTCCCTCACAGCCCTGAACATACACGCAGTTGTATGACATTGTGGATTCTTAAATGGCTCCATTCAAAGTCAACATGGAACAAAATACATGCTAATTCTGTTATGTGCACCAAGCCATTAACAAAAAAACTAAACAAAAAAGTTGTATACTTATAATAGCCACATCATTTGACATCTGAAATGTCCTTTGGTCATGTAGCATATTCACATACTTTTACTTAAATCCATTTGTGGTCTTTAATATGCTTTTAATGAGTGTCATTCACAGCAGTGAATGGAACTAACTACTAACTACTTTGTGTTGAATTGTTAAGTACCTGTGTATTAGTCAATATTAGCAGTTCACTGGGAATGTCTACTTACAGAAATGTATTAGCTCATGTACTGATATCAAATATTCAAATATTATTTTAAAAAAAAGTGTCTGTGATATTTATTCAAGGTGCTGGTATGGAGAAGGCTAAATTCATAAAGGTACACTATGTAAAATCTCACCACGAGATATCAGTCGATTGCAGTCAACTGAATTCTGTTTTCTTTCCCCTCCCAATTGCTGCAGTGGCTGCTGTGGGACAAACATCTCTGGTCGCTGTTTATCTGCAGTGAGTATGGGCTGTCAATCTGCTATTTACCTCCGCTGTCAAAATGTGTCCCCATATTCACTTTGGAGGAAGCTGTAAAACTTTGTGAAGGGAGTCCAATACGAGTGAATGAGTCAGTGAAGCTCACTTCTATCCAATAACAACAATACTGAAGCAGGTTGTTGAGGATATCCTGAACTCATTTGGCATGAGCGCTGCTATTTTTGTTGCTATTAGATGGTGTTAGAACTACTTCAAAGACAGTTTCACTATGTATGCATGTGGCTAGAGACCACCCACACATGCAAAATGTAATTAGGCAGAACCACTGTACTGAAGATGGCAGGGCAACATTGGCTTCCACAAACCGGTGCCCCCTCCCATGCAATTTTAATTGGATTAATCCTAAATTTATGAGAACACATCAGTTTGTTGCAAGATATGCACCTGCAGACATACAATCTTGTTTAAAAATATATTCACGCTGATGGATGTGGCTTAATGGTTAGTTGTTGTTTGCCCTTCAACTCTAAACTACATTTAATTGGTCAGTCATTAAAACATTTGCCCAGAAACCTGAGTGCACGATCATAGACACTTCCCCTGCATTCTGTGGTTTCAGCTGTACAATGGTCAGTTTGTGGCCCTGTTGTTTGATCCACATAGTGAATGTCGTTTTCAGTTGCTTCCCAGTCACCTGTAAGCATCAGCCTTTATCTCCTGCCAACATTACCCTTACACACAGAGCTACAGCAAGGTCTTTGATGTTATCAAAGCAATTTGGCCCAGCTTTAATCATTGGGAAAATTGAGTAGTTCCCCCCCTCCTCCCTTGTACTTGTACTAAGCAGACAAAATCCAATCAGTCATATAAGAGATTATTGATTGATGTAATCTTATTGGAGGTGAGGTGATGGACGGGACATGACTGATTGCTTTTGTCTGCTACATGTCTTGCTCTCAGTTGGCGATTCATGTCCACTTTGATCTGGTGTTTAATCTTTTTCTGAAGTTCTCATATCAGTCCCCAGAGACAGGTTCTCACCAGGCGGGGCTGATGGCCCACAAAATCCAAGTTGGTTACATTTGATCTCGTCCACATCTTCAAAATCACTCTCACAGTCCTGACTAGATCTCTTAAAGAGAAGTGTCATTACTCCCGTATCATATCAAATCATATCGCCTGCAGAAATATTCACCGATTTGTCATTAGAACTAAATTGAATCATGCTGATCAGGAAATAAACGACAAAACATTACATCAAGTTTAATGATGAGTTCATCCCATCCAAGAAACCTGTGGTTCAATTTTATAAGTTTATTACTTAGTTATAATTAGCAAAATATTTTACAGAAAATTCTTGCTAAGCAACCTAGCTAGGTTCATTGACAAACTCTCATCCAAACATAGTCAATTCTGGTTAAAAAACAAAAAACCCCACTACATTTCAGCCAAAACGCTGACGTTTAAAGCTTAAAAGCAATATGTGATGTGTTTTATATACACTATATGCCTGAACCGTTCTGGTCAGTGGCCAAAATTTGATAATCATGATCTAAAAGTAAACATTAAAATGTTATACATGTATTTTCTACACAGACTTTACTAACATTAGCCACAATAAGATACTGTTCACAACAGACCAAGCAAAAGCTATGACAAAAATCTTAGATTGGCCGACAGCAGGTTGATTCAGCTAACTGATCATAACTGGCAATGTAATAAAAAGCCCACTTCATAAGGTTTGTGTTTGGATATCAAACTATTATCTTTCCATTAACACTCACTCTAAAAAGGACAACATGTTTTACTATATAGCTTATACATTGTGTTTTTTGTTCTTTTAAATATGATGTGTGCTCATAAATGTTTTGTGTGTATCATAATGGGGTAATTTAAGTAAAGTGTACACAAAGCACTTTTTTTTATTTGTTTCAAAGTACTGACCAAAGTTATCTTGTCCCTTTTCTCTTCAAACCTTCACCAACACACAGCAAATATTTATATTATGAAGTATATTTATTTCAAGTATAATCCAGTCTTAAGCCTGATCCATTTTTGGTACTGAATTTAGCGTAACATATGGTCAAATGAGACTACGGGTGAAAGGGATACTTTTGACCAACAGGACCATTATAGCTGCAGTTAGGCTGTTTCAGATACACAACCCTTTTACAGTGAATATGTGTGTTAATGAAAATTAAAACTTGAACTCTGCTGTTGCTGCCTTTCAGGTCTCCCTGTGAGGCTAAGCGCATTAATTTTTTTTAGAGGACTGCATTCACTCTGTGTGGCCGAATACCTAGGAAAATGGCCACAAACACGCTACTATGAATTCTGTTTAATAAAGTGAGCACAGGAGTGTTTTGTCTTGAATTCAGCATCACTACGGTTAAACTCCCCCAAATATTAAATAAAATAATGAAAAAAGTTAAAATGATAGAAATCAATCACTTAGAACAGCAAATGTGACGATAAAACATATAATCGGCCATGTTATTGATACTTGTTTCTATGCAACTGCTGAATACCATGAAATCATGTATTGAAAGTGGTTTTGTAACCTCAAAAACTTCAAATCTTTGCAACAGTGTGTTTGTGTCTGAGCCCGAGCTCAAATGGCTGAAACAAGTAAGTGAATTTGTCAGAACCGGGCAACACAATTACCTTGGAAAAGTCCATGTGACAGGAATCAATATGACACAAAGCACTCAGCCATTAACTCTTCTCCATAACAAAGTGTGCAACTGTCTTTCCAAAGAACAGTTGATTATTGAACTTAGAAAGCCTTTTACCTTTTGATCTACTATTTGGTCTATGCAACGTTACAAAACAGCTACTGTTTTACAAGATAGGAAATAATGAATGGACTGCTGAAGTTGCACCTATAGAAAAGTTAAGTCAGATCAGGTCCCTTTATTAGCTTATCTGACCACAGCTTATTCACTGCTGGGACAGAAGAGATAGGAAGAGAGGAACAGGAGTGATCTATACAACCCTCACCTAGTGTTTTGTTTTTGACTGAACATTTTCGTATTTTGCAGCAGGGGGCCCCATTAAACTGTGTATCAATCGACAACAGGACTGAATTCACATTAGATATGTTGTCCTCGTGTTTGAAATTTGCTACAGACAATCGTCTAGAAATACAAAGACCTTGTAGCACACTGTAAATCCATCAAACCAATCTGAGGTGAAGGAATCAGTTAAGATATAGCGTTTTGATATGGCCTTGGGGTTCAAGATGTAATGATTAAATGGGCAAAAGGCAAACACTGAAGTTAACTGGATATCAAGAACAAACCAGTTATGGACTAGAAAGAAACCACGACAACTCTGGGGAGCATTCAACAGACCCACACAGTGGCAAAGTCACAGGACTAACAGATGGGGAAGAGACTAATAGATTTTAGCTCCTTGGCCACACCTCCCACACAGACCCAGTCCTCTGGTGTTTTCTGTTTTAAATGTGGGGGAAAAGGGTGAAGTCAGCAAAAACAAACTGCCACCATTAAATCATCTTCCTGAATCTAATGTCAGAGCAGTAATGGGAATGCACCCATGATCGCAAAGGTTACTCCTTTCTTGAATCTCTGTGCTAGCTTTTCTTTCTCTGTATTCCTCTACCCCTCGTGCTCATCCCCTAACCATGAGTCAGCTGTGGCCAAGATCATGTCTTATTTGCTGGCTGCTGTTCTGCCATAAAACACTCTTTACTTGATGATGATGGATGGGAACATCTAAAGCTCACCATGGTGAGTTGGTTTCACCTGAAGGAGATGCCTAAATTAATGCTGCCACCCTGTTCAAACCCAAAATTTCCCTCTTACATCTTTTCCAAATATTGTTTGAACTCCAAAGGCTGCCCGGCCTCCTGCAGAAACAGTGCATCTTGTTAATGTCTGCTACTAAATTTGAGTCTTTATTTATATTCAGGATGGCAGCATTACAAATTGAGCTAAATCTCAAGAGATAGTTTCAACTGGTAAAAAAAATCCTAACCCAGCTTGCCTTACATTTAAAAGTGACACATAAGATCCCTAGATGCATCTTTTTAAAATTTTTTCCTTCAGTCCAAGAGAGATACACGACCTAGTCGAAGATACTGTGCAGAATAACTCCTTCAAACTGAATGCTGAACACTGGAGCCTGCTATAGTGTTGGTCTCTATAGCTAATCTCTTTCTTATTAACAATGGTATGGGGATACACACACACACACACACATACATACATATGCATATATACATGTATCGCCAGTATGTCGCAGGGCTAACACATGGAAACAGACAATCATTTGCACTCACATTCCCGCCTACAAGCAATTCCCTTACTAACTGCATGTCTTTGGACTTGCATCCTCAGACTGTATGCTAAGCCAAAGAAAGAAGACTGAGGACAACAAAGTATGAGTATATTAAAAAGATGGCCACAACTCACCACATGGTTAGTGGATACCTCAGGCAGCAGAAACCTGAGAAAGAAGAGGAGAAAGAACAAGTGGCTGATACTGAGAAATCCTACCAATGGCTGGATAAAGCTATTGGTAGGACAGCACAGAGAAACTAATCATGACAGCTAAGAAACAACCAGGGTCTTGCCTGGTGTGGGGATTACCACACCAGGCAAGACCCTGGTTGTTTATGATGCAAAGATGCCCCCTGAGACAATCCAGCACACAACAGCTGGATACAAGATGCTAGCAGGCAGGACATACATATATAGAACCCCATAACCAAGCAGCTGGCATAGTATACAGGAACATCTGTGTCGAGTATGGCCCTAAAATTAGGAAGTCAAAATGGTGGTTGAGAATGACCAAGCTAAGATCCTGTGGGACTTCCAGATACACAAGAACAAACTGGTGATGGCTAACGAACTGGACACAGTAGTGGCAGACAAGCATAAGCCCGTAGTGATAGATGTAGCCATACCAAGTGATAGAAACATAAAGAAGAAAAACAAGAATCTCAAGAAATACCAAGCGCTAAGAGAGGAGCTCCAGAAGATGTGGAAGGTAAAGGTAACAGTGGTCCCTGTGGTAATCGGAGCATGCAGGGCAGTGAGCCAAGCTGGGCGAGTGATTCCGAGACATCTGTCCAGAAGAGCACAGTCTAAGAACAGGTAACATACTGTGTAGGACCCTCAAGCTTCCAAACCTCTGGTAGATGACCCGAGTTTGAAGTTTTTTATACATACATTCTCTCAAACACAGAGACGTGCAAGGAGGGAGGGAGGAAGGAACATAGGTCCTATGAATGAAATGCTTTGATTCAGCCAGTTTGTTCTAGTAGTGTCTGATAAACAATACGGCTCGATGTGAAACTAATGATATTAACACAGTATCCGAGAAACATGTGGTCCAGGTTTTGCACTGATTATGAAATGTAATGCGATTTATATAGCACTTTTCTAGTCTTACTGACCACTCAAAGCACTTCAGAATACAAACTTCATTTAGCAAAAAATTCATATTCTTTGTGAAAGCTGCAATACCTGTACTACACAAAAACGGTTCCAAGTGGGGTTCGAACCAAGAACCTTTTTTGCTCTGAGGTCGTAGCACTAACCACTTCACCGCAGCACTGGCCGACTAACAACTATGTGTGTCCAAACAAGGCAGTGTTAGCTGATAGCATTCCACTCGCTTGCCCAAATATGGTCATTTTCTCTCATAAATAAATAAATTTTAAAAAATACATTTCAAAGCCTACAATATAGTGACTTTACAAATCAAAGAATGTTGTCATAGTGGCTGTGTCCATCTTTTTGCCCAAGGTTCTCACACATTTCTGTATTCTCTCTAGTGGCCTGTATTTGACTTACTGCTCCGTAATGATAATAATCACTTGTATGCCAACGTTAGGCCTATGACATATCTGCATCCTATTACGGAAAGACATCAGCTGGCTTAATAACAACATGTATGCTATGTTACAGTTAATGTACAGTTAGCAACAAGTTTATTGACTTCAGGGTCTTTTGTTCTTAATCTTTTTTTCATTGTTCGGCTTGTCCAACCACGGACCTAATTGTGAACGTGGACGATTTTCTGTAGTATGAAAACCGAAAAAGAAAACATTAACATCCCACAAATAGAAGGTTTGTAGTTACTTTTTCTTTTTTACCGTCTTTGTTTTGTTTCGTAAAAATTTTGTCACTGCAATAACACAATCAACCACATCTGCTGAAACTTTACGTAGGCCAAGAAGCAATATTTCCTCTGCCCCCACCTCCACCAACAAGGCCCCTTCGCAGGCGATAAATCACAGATGACAGAGGGCACTACATGCACAAGCGGACCACCATGCCGCAGCTTTACAACAATTAATTAACTGTCTGACAGTCATTTATCATGGCAACAATAAGGTGAAAAAGTCAAGAGTTTATTAAAGCTCTGCTTATTTTTCAAGAGCTATAGACCATAGGAAACACTTCATATACATGTACAAATACATATGCAACATTCACATTCTTACTTCATACAGAATGACAGTAACACAAAACACAATTAATCAGAAAGAATCCCTTAAAAGCACATCTGTAAACAAATATTTGCCAGACAAAGAAACTTCTCGAACACGTCACAAATCAGAGTTCGAACTCGGCAACACAAGCTTAAGGTTACTACAATTAAGTATGTTGGCACAAAGTGAAGACATGTTTGGCCTTTTTAATAAATACTGTACACTGCATCACACTAAATGACTACCTGTTTTTCAAAAGCGACAAGACAACATCACTAATTTTCAGTTTGAAGTTATGGTACAGATCTGATATAGCCATGCACTGTAGAACTGATATGCAGTCTTTGAGACTGACTAGGAGACTAGGAGTAATGGGATAAGGACTGGTCAGGAGTCAGTAGGTAATTCTACAATCTTATCCCAAGAGAAAACTCCATGTGGTGCTGTTTCTGGACAAACTCTGGAAAAAGCAAACAGCAGTAAAATGCCTGCAACTGCAGTAACTGTTCTCAAAAGCATGCATATATGGCCCCAAATAGGCAATGGAGTGACATTTGAGGGCAGAATCTGACACTTGTCAGAAGCCCTGGGAGAGCAGCAATAAGATATTGTTTTGACAGCACTTCGGGCCACCAGAGACATGCAAGCAAAGCTGCGCTTCTTTCTGAGGACGTCAGTTTAACTGTCACTTCAAGATATGAGACAAAGGAAGACTTCTAAATGCGTAAAGACATTAAAGACACTAAAGACATTAGGACTAATATTTAAGTGCTATTACTGCTAACTGCTAACTACACTAGCTCCTTCCGACTACAGCTGCTTACCACAGTTGATTACTTTACTCCTTTACGTGATACAACAGAAACTTTGTGTATTAGAGATTTTGCATTTTCTGTACATAATAATCCTGTTTCTTAATATTTGTTCTCCTCAGTATTCATCAGCACACAACACAACAATCAACTTTAGAAAAGCCCACGTTCAAGAATGTTTCCAGTTAACCATATTTAATAATAGACACCACTGACCAGAACCGATAGGTCACACAGGCAGGTCAAATGTGTGGCACACCAGAGTAGAAGCAAAGCAAAGCATGTCGAAACGCTGGTTTCAGGAGTACGCCTAGACGCATAGAGAGGGTTACGTTGAGATATAGTCTAAAGTGCTCCACAGCAGCACATTCAGCTTACTACAGGACTTCCTTTAAGAAGTTAAACGCTAAACCAAACAAACTTAGCTGCTTTATTCATTGAGAAAGCTTTATCCTACTCGACTGATTATACTTGAAATCAATCTTAAGGAAGCCACAAAGTGGGCAACTGAACTTTGCATTAAATTGCTTTCTTTTTTTTCTTTTTTTTTTTAATGAACAGAGCAATACAGGTGTTCATGTTTCACTGTTACTGTCTAATGTTAATCTAAAACGATTTTCAAAAAGAAATACAGCACACATTAAAGAAGGAATGACAATATTTCATGAAAACCATTAAAGATAACTCAAATGTATTACAGATCTTAATTTCAGGTGGCTTAATAGTAAACGCTGTCATTTTCTACTTGTTTTTTTTTTTTTTTTTCTTTTGCTCATGTATTTTAGTCAGTCGTCAAAAGTGTTTAAATCCTAACATGTCTTGCTGCATGCAGCTGTGTCCAAATAATAAGATAAGTTAATGGTCATATGTGCAAGCAGTTGAGAGTCCAACACTAATAAAAATATAGTAATAAAATGAAATATAACTGTGTCTGACAATTCATCATGTAGGGATCCATGTTTTAGATTCACACAGATCTGCTCAATTTCGTTGGTCCAGTTTGGATCAGAGGTGGCTGTGGGGCGGCGTGATGGTCTCGTTCTTCAGTCTGACTTGACTGCCATTCTTCAAATGCTTCAATTTGTCTCTCTCTCTCTCTAAGCCAACGGTCATCTGTCCCGAGTTCTTATGGGAGGTGAGGTAGCTGCCCCAGCTCTCACAACCTGTGCAATGCAAAGATAGAAAGAGTCAGGGCAGCACACCTCACACCCCGACCAGAACCCCTGAAACTCAAATGCTGCCTCAAGAGCACCAAAAATAACACACAAATACTTTAGTATTCAAGTGCTGAGCTCATTCCAATCTGTTAAAATGACACTGGTCCTGAAAAGGTATTTGACATGTCAATGTGAATGAAAAACTAATATTTGTAACATTCATTCTACATTAGTGTGATACTTTACACTACAGACACTACTTAGCAGATTGTCGCAAAAGAAAAGACATTAAAGATTTAAACTGTTGAATAAAACTCTAGTTACTAATAGGATGCCTGAATCAACCCAGTACAAGTGCTGGATGATAGATGATGGTTTTATTTCAACTCAAAAGAATCCAAACACCAAAAAAGTGTTTGTACTCTTCTTTGTTTCCTGTCACTCATTGGGGTATTTAATAGTCACAATAGAATTTTCTGCACTTTTTTTTAATTTAAAGGATGTGCATTTGTTGCTTCACTATTTGTCTGATCTTGAAAAGAAGACAGTGAATTCTAGAGCACATAGTAATTCACACTATCCACATTATTTATACCGAGTAAAGAAAAAGAAGAGCGGTACACACTAGAGACCACTGAGTGTCAAGCTTTTTTTGAATGACTTAAATCAATGATGGAACTGAAACAATGAGTAAAGTAGAAGAGATGAGAATTTATAATTTAGTCACTGCAATAAAACTGTAGCAGAATTACAGAATTGATGCTGAACCCTTTCTAAAGTTATCCAAAAGCTTGAAAAAAAAAAGAAAAAAAGCAAATGATGATTTTGCACCAACAAACAAACAAACACCCGCAGATTAGGACAGATGTTTTACAAAAATGAATGAAAAACACAAGTGACTTCATGCATCATCTTTGAATTTACAATAGAACGGCTAAAGTTATATTTCAACATAACCTTTTAAAAACTGATAAGGTGCTTAAAGTTACAAGTCTATGTGCACTCTAGAGCAACAAGACAATGTTCATGAAGGGAACTGTGTTCAGTGGGAAGTCTGAATAATTGGGAAAAAAAAATCTGAGGGTTTCATCACAGGGCAATGTCCTGACAAGGTCCCCATTATTACCAACTTTTTTTAAATTATTTCTTTCATAGAATGCCAAATGCCAAGAAGAATTCTGTTTATTAGACACCTGACATCAGGGGTAGAGGAAATTCTGCTGTTCATTATGCCTTAATGAACTGTGCAAATGTATGTGGCAGGTCAATATAGAGCGCCTATGGAGAAGAAATCGTCAACCCCCTCATTCTGCAGAGCATAGGCAGCCCGAGCCTAATGAAGACTGAACTTTAATCATCAGGAGGATATGGTTGCGTCATGGGACACACACACACACACACACACACACACACACACAAATAATAACCTCTGAGACTGAGACACACACACACACACACACACACACACACTTGCATTACCTCACCTCACAAGGTTTTCATTGTCGCCTGGTCCTTTGCAGGTTGTACACTCAGTCCTCGTGTCATCAGCTTTTGGTTTTTTCTGCATTGCAGACTGGCGTTGTCGCCGTTCCCGTGGCAGAGGTTCCTATGGAAACAAGGCTGATTAGGAATGAGACCTGTATGAGTGCTTGTTGAGTAGTAAAAAATAATGAGTATTAAACTGGGGAAAGATGTGAAGTACATTAAAGCATTATTTCCACAATATAACTGATGAATGTGATAACTGGGGCAAGGCCCTATTGAAACTTTACATTAACTACTAAAACAGCTGTATGGATGCTATGCAGATGATTTCCAGTTTTATCTATCCATAAAGCCAGTTGACACACACCAATTAGTTAAACTGCATAAATGTCATAAAGACCTGGATGACCTCTAATTTCTGGCTTCTAAATTCAGATAAAACTGAAGTTGGTTATTGTACTCACCCCTAAAATGGTAAAAACATCGTGTCTAACTGTTGTGGTCCTGGGTCTTTGACCCAGTATTTTGAGTTTTGTTGTTGACTTGTGATTTATTTCTTTTGGATCTGAGATGATTTACTGTTCTAGTTCACTATCTTGTCCTTTGAGGATTACACTGTTCCCTGGCATTTCTGAGTTTGTTTGTCCTCTGTGCTCTTATGATTGTGTTATTTCTGTTTCGTGCCCAGTCTGTTCTAGTTTTGTCTCTGTCTCTTGTCCTCAGGGTTTCCTGTGGTAATCAGTCATCTGTTTATCTCCGTTCCCTGTGTCACGTTCAAACATCTTAGCCTGGGTCTCAGCATGTTTATTGGTCATATCCTGTTTTATTTTCATAGTCCCCTGTCTCATGTGCATGATATTCAGTTTTGCTTCTTATCAGTTAGATTCTGTTCAGCTGTGTTCCCAAGTGTGTCCACTTTGTCCTAATCTCCCTAATGTCCTTCCTCACTGATTACAAATGTGAACCAAGCAGTCACATTAATGGATCAGCATACACAGGAACATAATTCCTTTTATCTGTGCATGTGTTATTAAAAATGACATAAACATTAATATCCTGGAGCCTGTAAAATACAAAATTTTTGCATCTTTACTTGTTTAAGGCATACCTAAACCTCAGAAAATTCACAAAAAACTTAATGAATTGTTTTTTCAACATTAGTTCCTATAAAATGCAACTTTACTATAAAGTCTGTACCACGATTAGGAAACATGACAGATCAGATTAAAGCAACATGCCAGTAGTAATGACGTTTTCGTGAAATGAGTCCATCAGCCTATAGGAATATTTGCTCTGAGTTTATTACGTACCTGAGACAACATTCAGAACTTGGAATCATCCATGAGCATCCCAAAACCAAAATAGTTGAATTCATTTTTGCACATAGCACAATGGCAATTGCTATTAAACAGTGATTATCAGAATCAGGGCTGTCTAACGTGTTCATTAAAATCAACTGAACTGTGTATGTACAAAAGTTTCTACAACTCTGTCATGAGCACAACAAATTCTAAAAATAAACACCAACACATCAAGTTGTGCACTGTACAATCTTGTGTATAAGAATACAGATACACCGATCTACCCCTCAGTCTCCTAGTAGACACACATTTGCCTTGTTCACAAGATTTTCATAACACTTGACCTCTGACTTTGAGGTCAAAGTGACTGAGATTTGTCCAAGACTTCTTTTTGGACTTTCTTTGCAGATGCACCTATAGTATCAATCTCAAAATTCTAGTTGACTTCCTTCTTGAGTTATCACAGTCACAAGATTCTCTGACCTCTGACCTCAAACTCATCCAACATTGTCATAGATATACCTGTGATATCTATTTGAAGTTAATGCATTTACAAATTAGGTGTTCACCTGCCCACTGCCTGCCCGGCAGGATGACAACAATACCTCACCAGTGTTTTAAGCTAAGGGGTAAACAGCTTTGGTCTTATTAGCCCAGCTTGACCTTTTCTGTCAGTCTCGCAATCACAAACTTGGCAAAGGAGAGAGAAAAAAAAAGCTTAAAAACATTTGCATTCTTCCTCTTACATTCTTAAAGTATGTATTGAAATCTGTACTGTGAGGAAAGTCAGTTCCTTTAAACAGTAGGATTCTTCTTGAAGAAACAATTAACTATTTTTTAATTTCAATAGAGGAACAATACTGGCAAATATGAGTAAGAAAAGACAAAAAACAAAAAAAAACCCTGGAATGACAGAATGCGACAAAGAAGCAAACATGGGCAGGTAGAAGAGCTTAACTGAATTTCTCAAGAACATGTTGTTTAGAACAATACCTTTTTTTCTGTAGAGAAATAAAGCAACAAACCTCAATTTTATCTTCTCGCTCCTCACAGACTGGAACTCTCTTCCTCTTCTGCCCTCTGGTTCTCTATTTAAAAAGATAAATTAAAAATCCGAGCGGTTGTAAATGGTTGAAATGGTAATGCCATACAAAATACAAAACAATACAATATAATTTTAAGAAGAAATTAAGACATTTTTATTTCTGGGTGGGTCAAAGCCTTGTCTGACACCTTATAGCTTGATTTTTCTCTGCTGAAATCCAGATCAGAGAAGAAATTAATTTTAGTAATCCAGGTGTTGGTTGCTTTATAAAAGGCTTTCAAGCAATGTGGCATTCTTGGTTCATTTCATTTGCCTTAGATTGTGTCCTTGAAGGAACAGGGAGGGGCTGCCAAAGGTAGCTTGAAGAAGAGACATTGTATAACATGAAGACAAGGAACTCAAAGAGTCTTGAAATGAAATCTATGGAAGAGTACTGAAATGACAAACACGTGTCTTCCTACACCCTTGGTGGTTTGTGGACTGATCTGGCTGGGTCCTGGTTCGGTTCTGAGCTTTGGCCCCTGTGGGGACGTGGTCATGGAGGGTGGGGTAATCCTTCCCTACTGCTTCCAGGTGAGCATTGCTGCCCAGGTACAGGTCTTGTTGGTTCCAGGGAGCGTGGGTGGATGTTCTGCTGTGGTCGTTGACCCACTCTCTCAGGAGTGGTGGTCTTGGGTTTCTTGGACCTCTTCTGCGTGGGAGAGTGGTGGGGGTAGGGGGCTCGGGACTCTGCCAAGTCCTGGGCAATTCTTGGTTGCTAGGGTGACGAGCCTCTAGCGGGGTTGGCTGCCTCTCGCCCTTTGGCAATGGGCACCCCATCTGAGGTCTACCTCCTGCTCGGACAGACTCGCAGTTGTCGACAAAATGTGTAGCCTCAGGTCTTCGGTACTCATGGGGCCTGCGGATGGGTTGATCTCCTCGATCTATCTCTATCTGCCTTCGGCTCCTGGGGGCTGTCATTGCGGCTTCCCACCCTTATTATCAAATACACTTCGTGACAAAGTCACATACACAGACACTCAGTTTCGCTCAGACCCACACACACACACACACACACACACACACACACACACACACACACACAAGAAGACTGTTGATTTATGTATCTGTGCATTTTCTAATTTTTGTGTACCAGTTGCTGTAGGTTTTGTTTTTTGTTGCAGCAGTTGACAGTACGGGGTCTGATCATTATCTAGGCAAGGCAAGGCAAGGCAAGTTTATTTGTATAGCACAATTCAACAACAAGGTGATTCAAAGTGCTTTACAGAGAGATTAGAAACAAGAACAAATAAAAAGCATGATTTAAAATTGAATAAAACAAGCAAATAAACTAACTAACTAATTAACAAACAAACAAACAAACAACAGTATATAAAATCAAAACAGATAAAATCAGAACAGTAGATAAAATCAGTAGTTAAATGTAAGTTTTGAAATTTAAGCTTAAAGTGTGGATTTGGTGCTTTATTCAAATGCAGCTGAGAACAGGTGAGTCTTCAATTATAGTTAATTATAATTATAGTCATAGACAAACACAATCTGACACAATAATAGATGAACAGTTGTTTCTATCAGTATCTTCTCTTGTCTTTATCAAACAAACTGGGTATCTATTCACAGTCCACGCTGTATTATAACAGTGACCATAAACACATAACAGTAAGGAGATGCATAAGTATGGATGATATAATGATTAACATCATTTTGTTAAGAGATAAAATTCCTGGCACATGGAAACTTTATGTCATTATTGTTTCTCCTCTTTTAAATTTTACATTGGGTCAGTGTCAAATGTGCCAAAAAGGAGACACATGCTGTTACTTTTTTCAACAAGTCATGGACTGGAACTTTAAATATATAGCATTTTTGAAATATCTTATTTAAGTATATATATTATATTATGACTAAATCATGGCATTTCAAATTATTTTCATTTAATTTAAATGCATTGGTTAGGATTTCAGATATGCTTTTACCTTCGTAAGATATTTGGTCATATCGTAATAATTTTATTAAGTTATGCACTTTGTTATATTTATGTTGTGTTTAATCTTGTTTTTTTAATGTCTGCTACGACGAGAAATTGGTATTAATGTTCAAAGTTTGTTAAAGAAAGATGTTTTGGAAAAAGGATTAATCTGGGTTCATTAATCATTCCATTTGGCTCTCTATGCACGTATTACATTAGAAGCGCTGCAAAAAAACGGAAAAAAATATCAATCTGCCTCTATGTATATATACACACACACACACACACACACACACACACACACATATATATTTCTTCTACATAAAATGAAAAGTATTCTACTTTCACATAGAAACATTTTCATACAGTTTCTTCTTGGGGGCTAATTCAATTAACTTAGAAGGAAAAAACTTCATTCAGAGGGGGTGTTACTAAAAAAAAAATGATAAGGTTTAGACTGTGAGCCAGCCAAGTAGATGAATTAAATGCTTTTATTTCGCAACTTCATTCACAGCACTGTTGGTAAACCCTTAAGCTACATTGGAAGCAATGACCAGAAACCAAAGATGGTGACTAGAAAGCAAAAAAAGCGAATGATATTCCATGACTTCAAGCGACTACGGATGAAATACCCGTGGATGCCACAAAGTGGACAAGCATAGAAATAAACCTTTCTGGTGTCCATTCTTCTCACAGAAAAAAGGATACCATAAGTTGAATACGAGTGTGAGAAAACAGAAAACACCTTATTTCAAGCAAATGTCTGAGCTGCTGGAGAGAGTTTAAAAGGGGAAGAAAAATTGACAACATATTTAAACAGATTGTGAAAACAATCCCATCTGTCGCCTTTGGCTCAGCACAACTTGCCAGATGGAGCACTTATCATTAAGAATGTTAACTGCAAGATTGCTGCCAATTGGCTCCTTCATAGTTCCTTTTCTCCTGTGAGTGAAGCACCAAATAAAAGGCTTGACATTATTTAATAATTTTTGTATTAAAGTAGTGCCAGTTAAAGTAATCTATAAACCCAGGGAGAACAGAGTGTAGCTGGATCAGCTGAAAAAGGTTCAGCCACATAGCATAGCTACTCTCAGGCTCTGCTCAGGTGAGGAAATTAAAAATGTGGGCAGTTCATACGTCCCAGGCAAAATCAATCTTTAATTAAGTACATCAGTGCATCTTTAAGAAGCATGAATTATTGCACAGGATTAGAAAAATTAACAGAGCATGAGAAGACACGCTAATTTCAATTTGCCACCTTTTTTCATTTGTCCACTTTATTCCGTAACTCAGGTAAAATTTAGGTGAAGGCGTCATTACAAAGGCTTCAGTGTTCTATTTCTAACTTAAAGAACAACTGACTGTTCTTTAAGTTATACTTTGTAATTATAAATATACACTGATTGGTTTGTAATTAGGCCTTCCAACAAATTAATATTTTCTCACAAAACTAAAGTTTTGTGAGAAAATATTAATTTGTGTCTGCACCTTCGACGCATGATATGAAGGATCATTTATCACCAAGGAAGGGGTCCCCTTCACCAAATAAGCAAAAATGTAAAGGAAAGAGGCAGCATGACTGTTATTTTGTATTAACCGGTGTCACAGATTAACTAGTGTTGATCAAACAGATTGGTTGTAGAATTGCTTCTCAGGAGCCACTACCAACAAAGCAGGAATGTGGTGAATACTTTGTCTTTACAAATGTGTGATGAACCGAAGATTTGAACCAAAATTTTGATTCATCAGTCCATAAAACCTCCTTCCAGTCTTCCATTGGCAGTGTTTCATGGCCCAGGCAAGCCTATTTGTCTTATTATGATGTCTTAGCAATGGCTTTCTTGCTGCAACTCGTCCTGTCAAACCTGCAGCTGGAATTCTTCTCTTCGCAGTTGAAACCGAGTCTTGCTTACTACGACCACTATTAAGCTGTGCTTGAAGCTGTTGTCCTGTGAGCAGCTTATCACGCAAGCTGTTAACTCTCAGAAACTTGTCCTCTGATTTAGTTGTGGCTTTGGGTCTGTCAGACCTTTTCCTGTTAGTTTGTTTCTGAGAGACTTTTGATGAAGAAAACTGTACTTACAGGCACCTTGATGTTCTTTGCAATTTCTCTGTAGGAAACACCTACATGTTATGATGGTCTGTCTCTCTTTCATTGTTAATTGCCTTTTTCTCACCATTTTTGTAGCAACACACTACTCCTCTGCAGTACAATACTGTAGTTTTCAAGGCTTGATCAACCTCTATTGCTGAGGAACAGCTTTAAATTGTTAATCTATGTTGTGTTCCCTGAAAAAGGCCTTTTTGTATAATTCTGTTATTTTTCACTTTTGGTTAACCTTACCTTTAAAACCAACAAACAAACAAACATTTGTACCTTTGTACCATTTCAAACTATTCACTGGACTTGAACGACATGAACTGTAATAAATAACTGGAAAAATTGGGGTGTTCTAAAACTTTTGACTGGTAGTTTATATTTGTCAAAGTTACATGCTTCAAAACATTAAACCAATTTCAGCATTAGACAAAAATAATCTGCGTAAATACAAAATCCAGGTTTTCAATAATGATTTCATTTATTAAGAGAAAAAGCTAGCCAAACCTTCGTGGTCCTATATGAAAAATCAACTGCCCCCTAAACCTAAGAGATGGTTGTACCACGCCTGGCAGCAAGGGTCAAGCACTTGTGATAAACGGCAATGAGTCTTTCACATTGATGTGGAGGAACTTTGGCCCACAATTTTTGGCAGAATTGTTTTCATTCAGGCACATTCAAGGGTTTTGTCCCACCAGTCTGCAGAATATTTCCCCAAAAGTCTTGTGTATCATCAAAATGTGTTTTGCCCTGTGTTCATTTTGGCCAGCTATGGAACTCTCCCTCGGATATTTTTTCCCAGTGTGCGTCTCATTGCTGAATCAAGAACACTAACCTTAACTGAGACAAGTGAGGCCTGGAGATATTGTTCTGGATTCTGATACCTTATCCAGGAGGTCACGACCCAATGTGTTATTAGAATCATTTGATAGAAAGTTTGAAAGTTCGCCACAGTTTTCTCCATTTTTGTGGGTAAGGGCTCTTACCTTGGTTTCCCTGGAGTCCCAAAGCCTTAGAAAGGACTTTGTAACCATTTCCAAAATCGCAAATGTCAATGATTTTGTTTCTCATCAGTTCTTGCGCTTGTTTAATTTTATCAGACAGGTTACACTTGAATTACTTCTCAGTTCAAGAGTTTTGACAGCAATCAGGGTAGGGTGCGGATAGTGAAACTGATATTCACTGTGATTAATCATAGTTAATTCATTTTAATGAAGTCCCTCATTGGTAAAATACCCCATGTTACAACCCTGTTGACAACAGCCAGCTTCATAGAGGCCACAAAGGTGACATTTAGGTCTTTAGGTCGTGGCAAAATTCACTTTTTTTCTCCTTTCATTGTTTATTTTGTTTTTGTTTGGAAAGGAGATTGTGTCAAAGTCACATGCACTCTACTGGAAGCTGGGCACAGTTGGAATCCTGCAATCTAAAGTGCCTTTATAAAGTGCCTTAAGTGCCTTTATTTATAGGTACAGCTATTTTTTCTGTCACTTTCAGTTTTTTCTATGTTTCAATGATGAAAGCTTCTGCTTTAAAAAAAAACCCAAAACGGTTGCTTGTTATTACATAATAGTTCATAAGCAGTACTGGATTGAGTTTTAGGATCTTCTAAACTAAAATAAACAGGATGAAATAATTTGGAATTTATTTGGGGTAAGTCCTATATTATTCCCATGTATAGGCAGATTGTGGTTGTGAATTGCTCCTGCATGAAACTCAGTGTGAGAACTTCACATGGTCTTCAGTGATCAAACATACGTAGCTATGCAGCATTTAAAAAAAAAAAAAAAAAAAAAAGGGGTCTCATTGGCTGACTTTAAAAGATTTTCCTCCAGTACACATTACTAACTACAAGCTGCAAGACTCGTAGTTACAAGCTGCAAGACTCGTAGTTACAAGCTGCAAGACTCGTAGTTACAAGCTGCAAGACTCGTAGTTACAAGCTGCAAGACTCGTAGTTACGTGTCATTTAGCGGTGTTAAGCCTATTGCCAAAGGAAAATGTCTGTGTATACAAACACAGACACACACACACTTGAGCGATTAAGGCCAGCAGGAAGTCAATTTCCCAGTCCTGATAAATTGAGACATGGCTTTAGAGAAGTGCCAGTGCTCTCTGCCTTCATAAAAGCATTAAAAATGCAAAGCAGGGGACTTTCAGCAGCTGCCATTGCTCACCTTGAATTTGAAGATAAATACTGCACTGAAATGCCTAAGTGGCTGGGGCTGCAAGGAAAATCAGAAAGCAGCTTAATCCTGAAGATCTCCAGCAGTGTTCTCGGCACATGTCTGGGGCCAAACTGGCACTGTGTTCTAACTAGGGATGGACCGATCCGATATTACGTATCGGTCCGATACTGACCTAAATTAATGGATCGGATATCGGAGAGAAATAAAAAATGTAATCCGATCCATTAAATATCAAAAAAAGCACCTCACAAAACTTGCGACATGGCGTAACTCTGCTCATAACCGTAGCACGTCGGAGCAGTATGCATCAAGTGATAGAGCGTCTGTGGCGTGCGAGACCTGTCAGCGGTCTGGTTGAGTATTTGTAGCCTCGCTACCAAACAGCATTTCATCTCCGAGAAAGTTATCCAAGAGAGAAGTAAAGCAAGTGTGTAAGTTCATCTCTGAATGTTTGTAAAGCATTCCCGCGTTAAGCTTAACAACCAATATATGGCGCGACTGCTTCTTCTCTCTCCCTCCCTCTCCTGTTGCTACTTCAATCGTGAAACTGATTAATGATCAGCTGATCGGCTTTTCTGTCGCGAGTCCGTCTCTCTTGTTTGTTTATCGCCCACTTCGTCCCAGAAAGAGGAAACCAGCGGCTGAACAACAGCAGCACGTTTAAGCTTGATAATCTGTTGTTAGTAGAGCTGGGTGATATAAGATTTTTTCATATCACGATATGTTTTTTTCATTTCAGGTGATAACGATATATACCATGATATAAGCTAAATAACTATATTTGTAAGATTTAAATGTGCCGTTGCTCACAAGTAAAATGTAAAATAATCAGCAGCTTGTTTTGATTTAAATATTCATTTCCCATAATAAGTTCAACAGGGTAGATGTACTTAAGGAACATGAGACTTTTTCAGATAAATAAAGGCAAATATTGCAAACTACACAAAAGGCAGCCGCTAAAGCGTTTAAGTTTCAAAACAGAACAAACAAAACAGACTAAATTGTCAATTCCACTTAGAAACAAAATATTAATTCTAAAAATAAATCTTAGTTTGTTTTACAGAAGAACAGACAAAATTGACTAACTTTTGTCAATATCAAATAAACTGAGAACTAAAAGGAAATTCTCAATCTCTCCTTGTTGTATAGCTGAGCTTTTCAAACAGTTTTAACAGTTACTTTATTCTGACAAAAGCCGAATGATGAATTAGCGCTTCCAGTCAGAGATTAAGCTGCACCGCTTTACTGTATTTCCAGACTTGCTTTCGGCACAATTTACAGTGCGCGCTACTCTGTTTTTTTGTCAGACTTGAAATAGCCGAAATACCTTCACACTACGAAACTTCTATGGCTCTTCCGTTCGACAATCTCTCCGGCATTGGAACCATCATCTGTTTTCTCTTCGGTAACGCTCTCGGTTGATTTTTCTAGTCGGCACACTCATTTCCTCCATTCCCCGGGTGGAATGGCGGTTGACTGCTTCCCAAACAAATACAGCATGGCACTTGTGCTGTACGTAACAAGTCACGTGACGTGACGCTGCGGCTGTGATTGGTTCGGCTCTGCGCTACTTAATTTGGATTGGCTGTTCTTTTTTTTTCTTTTCTTTTTTTTAAGAGGACAAGAGCAGTGAGGTCTATCGCAATAGTTTAATTTTTCTATCGAGAAAAAGTTATTTCGCAATACATATCGTTATCGTTCTATCGCCCAGCTCTAGTTGTTAGAATTTATTTAATATTACTTTCTACACCAGGATCTTTTTCTACGTAGCTGACGGCTGGTAACTGTCTAGCAAAGTTTAGCCAGGGGGGCCGATAAGGATTGAACAGTGAAAAGGGGGCACAAAGACATACTTTTCTTTCATATTCTCAGTTAAAATGTCGAGCTTTTAATAAATAATTATCTGAATTTTACACCCAAAGTTTTAATCTGATGTAAGATGTATAGAAGTCCATTACTGTATATAGTAACTATTAAGTCTAATATACCCTAGTAAGCTATAGTACTATTTCCATCTGTGCAGTCTGCAATTCTGTTGAAGAAAGATGTTGAATCTATTTATTATTTCTTGAAAAATAATTGATTTCTGTGCATTTTTTTCCCACACTGCATCAAATTAAAGTTGATTAAGCATCATGAGGTGGAGGGTGGTTCCCTATTTTTTTTTTTTTTTTTTGCTGGCAGTTTGCAACCCTATTAGTTAGGTTGCTTACTCTTTAAAATACAGTGGGGCAAAAAAGTATTTAGTCAGCCACCGATTGTGCAAGTTCCCCCACCTAAAATGATGACAGAGGTCAGTAATTTGCACCAGAGGTACACTTCAACTGTGAGAGACAGAATGTGAAAAAAAAATCCATGAATCCACATGGTAGGATTTGTAAAGAATTTATTCGTAAATCAGGGTGGAAAATAAGTATTTGGTCAATAACAAAAATACAACTCAATACTTTGTAACATAACCTTTGTTGGCAATAACAGAGGTCAAACGTTTACTATAGGTCTTTACCAGGTTTGCACACACAGTAGCTGGTATTTTGGCCCATTCCTCCATGCAGATCTTCTCGAGAGCAGTGATGTTTTGGGGCTGTCGCCGAGCAACACGGACTTTCAACTCCCGCCACAGATTTTCTATGGGGTTGAGGTCTGGAGACTGGCTAGGCCACTCCAGGACTTTCAAATGCTTCTTACGGAGCCACTCCTTTGTTGCCCGGGCGGTGTGTTTTGGATCATTGTCATGTTGGAAGACCCAGCCTCGTTTCATCTTCAAAGTTCTCACTGATGGAAGGAGGTTTTGGCTCAAAATCTCACGATACATGGCCCCATTCATTCTGTCCTTAACACGGATCAGTCGTCCTGTCCCCTTGGCAGAAAAACAGCCCCATAGCATGATGTTTCCACCCCCATGCTTCACAGTAGGTATGGTGTTCTTGGGATGCAACTCAGTATTCTTCTTCCTCCAAACACGACGAGTTGAGTTTATACCAAAAAGTTCTACTTTGGTTTCATCTGACCACATGACATTCTCCCAATCCTCTGCTGTATCATCCATGTGCTCTCTGGCAAACTTCAGACGGGCCTGGACATGCACTGGCTTCAGCAGCGGAACACGTCTGGCACTGCGGGATTTGATTCCCTGCCGTTGTAGTGTGTTACTGATGGTGACCTTTGTTACTTTGGTCCCAAGCTCTCTGCAGGTCATTCACCAGGTCCCCCCGTGTGGTTCTGGGATCTTTGCTCACCGTTCTCATGATCATTTTGACCCCACGGGATGAGATCTTGCGTGGAGCCCCAGATCGAGGGAGATTATCAGTGGTCTTGTATGTCTTCCATTTTCTGATGATTGCTCCCACAGTTGATTTTTTCACACCAAGCTGCTTGCCTATTGTAGATTCACTCTTCCCAGTCTGGTGCAGGTCTACAATACTTTTCCTGGTTGTCCTTCGAAAGCTCTTTGGTCTTGGCCATGGCGGAGTTTGGAGTCTGACTGTTTGAGGCTGTGGACAGGTGTCTTTTATACAGATGATGAGTTCAAACAGGTACCATTCATACAGGTAACAAGTGGGGGACAGAAAAGCTTCTTACAGAAGACGTTACAGGTCTGTGAGAGCCAGAGATTTTCCTTGTTTGAGGTGACCAAATACTTATTTTCCACCCTGATTTACGAATAAATTCTTTACAAATCCTACCATGTGAATTCATGGATTTTTTTTTCACATTCTGTCTCTCACAGTTGAAGTGTACCTCTGGTGCAAATTACTGACCTCTGTCATCATTTTAAGTGGGGGAACTTGCACAATCGGTGGCTGACTAAATACTTTTTTGCCCCACTGTACCAGAATAGGGAGGATGGAGCAGGTTTAAGTTTATTAGATTGATCAGTTTTGCTGAACTATGAAATATTTTGGGTGCAGTGTATGTTTTGCATAAAGGTATAACAGAATAGCTTTAGTGTTTTGTTTCTTTTTGTTGTTGTTGTTTTTAAACTTGAGTATGAACTTATACAAAATGCAGCAAGATATTAAAAAAAAACATTTTTATTGATTAAAAAACACTATATCGGATTCATATCGGTATCGGCCGATATCCAAATTTATGATATCGGTATCGGACATAAAAAAAGTCATATCGTGCCATTTCTAGTTCTAACATACTCCCATTTCATAGATAGACTTCAGGCTCTTCTCACCACTCTGTGTTACTGACTCAGCTGGAAGAACCCAATGAAAAATTTTCTTGAATTCCAAGTGAGAACCTCTAGATCACATATTGACTAGAGAAAAAACAATTACTAACAATTCGAGAAGCGGTGAAGGAAGCCATGACATCAGGGATGTCGCTCTTTTGAACTGAACTAACAGCAGAGTTAAACTGGAAAAATACAAGAAACTGTGCATCATCGGAACAACTGAGAAATGCACTGGAGAAATAGATGAGGACATGAACGAAGCGTCTTACGTTGAAGGATGCTACTGATGTAATATTATTAGAATTGATGGTATTCCAGAGGGTGCAGAAGGCACCTCCACTGTCGCTTTTATAAAAAAAATCTGATGAAGTTGGAACTGGCTTGAAAACACTAAGCTGAACCAAGAGTGTGACCTGGGAATAGAGTGAGCACACTGGGCCCTTGTGCCAAAGGTGATACACGCGAATCTTATTAGGCTAAATCTCAGGGGTCAAAACTTTGCATTTGCATCTTTTCCATTCGCTAATTTGACTATGACCCCTAACTTTTATTTGGATTCCCATACTGTCACTCTGATTTTGTTTGAACATTATAGTAGAATGACATTTTAGGAATAGCCATATTCTTCTCTTCTTGTTTTAACCATAAATACTGATGCTTCTGAATCTGCCTCCAAGCTTTGCTTTTTATTTTTTTCTCTTTTCTCACTTAAAACTGGGAACCTCATTTGTTGGCTGCAAGGTTTTGGATTATGCTATTTGTGTTCATTTTGAGGTCTGTGATAATAAATGCAGTTTCTTTTTTTTTTTTTTAAAGATAGCTATCAAAAAACTTTAAAAAAAAAAAAGAGAGAGTTTTCACACACTTTCACATCTTCTAGAAGCAGGAAGAAGAGAGGAGTGAACCATATAAGGCTTATATGATTTAGTCATGAAAGTGGCCACTTTCATATATTGTTTTAGTAAGTTTTCAAAACATACTAGTTTCATTTATATACTTTTTCTAGGGATCATATCTTTTTTTCACTCTTGTATGCTTTTCATACAAGTTTCACACAAGACAGATACAAACTTTATAAGATTTATATATATCTTTTCCATATGGCAGTCAAAAAACGAGGGGCTACCTCTGTAGCATGGAAATGGTTTGGTTATGAAAAGTCTGACACAGACCAGATAAAACTGTACTATGCAATTATGCTGCAAACCGGTCCCCACCTCAGACTCAAACACAGCAAATCTCTTCTACCACCGATACAAAAATCATGTGAAAGAGTATGAAGAGAGTTTACTGATGAGAAGAAAAAAAGAGCTGCCAGGTGCTCCAAATAAACCTTAGACTCAAACGTTAGAACAGGCTTTTCCCCGCAGCACGCCGTGTAATAAATACTCACAAAGAAAATGGCGGCCCGAGATTCACAGAATTTACAGAAAATGCACTATTTTGTGATATAAATGCTTCAATGGCTATCAGTTTGTCAGTTTGACTCTAAAGTGCTGTACTGTATGTTTGTAAGTTTTCTCCCCAACAAACACAACAATGTCGACAAAACGTCGAGTGGGTGCCTTTGGCTTGATTCTATAGTACTGCATTTATTTTTCTACAAGGTTTGAACTTAGAGAGTGTTTAAACAAGAGAGAAAAGTGTGAAAATGTTCCTGCCTGTCTGAGAAAAGTGTATAAAGTGTGTAGTGAGGGGTTTTACAGCCTTAAAACATCTATAATAATTGTAAAAAATAAAGTCGGCTACTTTGCGGATCACTTATCGCAGGTTATTGTTAGAACATAACTACCGCGATAACGAGGGACCGCTGTAGTTATATATAGTTAGCTAGTGAAGCAGACTGCAAAACCTTGATGATCACACAATTTTTTTAATTATCTTTTTTTTTTTTTTGCAGACAGGGAATACTGTATATGATTTCGTTGATTTTATCCCAAAATCTCGTTTCTTCCTTTTCTGTGCATGTTACCTGTTGTTTGACTGTTTAATTTGGAAAATAGAAGTAAAAGGGAAAAAAACAACAACAAAAAAAACTATCACCATGTGGGCAAAAATAAGTTTGCCTTAGAGGCCTGGATACAAAGCGCGCACACACACACACACACACACACACACACACACACACACATATATATACATACATATACATATATAAATAAATATGTACACTGATAATAACTGTGCCAAATGTGGTCATATCTAATCTGATATTTCTATTTGATTAGAAGTGTACAGACTAGTGTCCAGCTTTAATCACAAGGGGCTTAACTTTTTACTTTAGCATCAACACCATCTGGAACCAGAAAGATGAAACCTTAAAAAAAAAAAAAGTAGACCAAGTGACGGGTTGCAGAAAGTCAATAAATATGCCATCTTTTAGCTTAAAAAAAAACAATAAATGAACTGAGCAACATAGTCAAAAGTGTTTAACATTCTGTTTCTTTGGATTACTCACTGTACTTCTGAGCCGACATGCTGGTTTTTAAATTCCTATTTATAACCACAAAACCTATACACATAAACAATGTTATCTTTGCTAGAGATCAGAATTACTGAGACTGAGGATTTTAATGAGTAACAGCACAGACCTACTGCTTTTAAAACATGTCTCTATGGAGCCCATCTGTTTAGTCTGTTCAAACTGGGTTTGTACCTTCCTACTCTTGTTTCTCATCAAACACAGTGAATCAAAAAGGAACAACTTTTTGATTCAAGTTCATTTTCTTCTCTTTTATTATTTTGAGTTCCACCAGGTGAACGCCTGTGTGTTTTTTGTATGCAGTAACACTGTTTATATTGCATGCGTGAGATCACCGTGTGCAACGTACTGATAACCTTAGAAGAAGAGGGAACTAATGGGAACGCAAGTTAATTATTTGTAATCAATATGAATGTGTCAGTTAGCCAGTGACAACATGAGATACACTGTAATTAGAGTGGAGGAACAATAGAGCATGCAAACCTTTTGCACATTTTAGCTAATATGAGCTGGTTCCAGTGTGTCAGTACACACAGTGCCTCTTACTTGATGTTTCTTGGGCTCTGGTGACATCTCCTGTGGGATGAATTTGATCGGTCCTTTGATCTGCCTCCTGGACCTCTTGGTGCCATCTGGTAACGTCTCCATGGCAATATCAGCTTCATCGCTGCTGGCTTGGTCACACTCAGAGCATTGCCTAAGGAAATTGAAAACGACTTGACTCATTTAATTGAATTAATTTTTTTCTTTTTTAATCATACACCTAAATCTTCAGTCTTTAATGTAACGATTAGTTGATTGTGTTTACAAACAGACAATGCGGTGCACATCGCAAATTAGCTCACATAGACACATTAGTTGTGCCGCTTCTTAATGATGGTATCTTAGCTAACAAGCCCAACTACCAGATTCAACTTGTAATTGGCTAAAAATCACTTAGTCTGGTGAGAGGGACGTTGCTAGCTGTCAGTTTTTTCAAGCAATGCTCAAATTTCCACATTCCGACCCTTCAGGAGCTGTCCACTCAGCACAGCAACTGTTAATATAGAGCGTTATTAAATTTATTGCTAATGCAATTATATGGCACATTGACTTCTGAGGAAATTTTAGATGGCACTCGTCATCAAAAAGGTTGCCTACCCCTGGTCTAGCATAAACACAATATACAGTTCCCTGTTAGTGTAGGAAATGGAAATCAGCCGAGACAGCTCTGAAACATCTGCTTACATCTTGTTGAATTCATTTGCGTAAATCAAAAAAGAGCAGCAGGTCATCTGCCTGTACAGTAAGAATCTGCCCCGCTCACATTAAAAATTATTGCGAGTGGTGCTTCTTTTCTCCAAGCTGAGCCATTACAACCGATGTTAGAGTTTCCCACCTGCTGAATGTCATTTTAACCCCTGACTGTTCAGATGTGGAGACAAACTAACACTCTACAACGTAGGCAACAGAAAATAGCTATTTTTTAAAATTATTTTACTCATTGTTTTCTACATAATAGAATGAAGCTGAGTACATTATGAGTACATTAAAATTAGAATGTGGATTTGAATAACATTTGTATTCTAATGTACTAGTATTAATTCAAAAATTAAATACGAAAATATGAATACTGCAGAAGATTTAATTACTTTTGCATAAAAACAGAATAGGTAGAATTGTCATTCAAAGAGCTACTTTTTACTTTTTTACTTTCAGACCATTTACTTTTTCACTTTTAACGGAGTAAAAAAAGTTTAGTATTTTTTAACACAGATTTTTGTACTTTTGCTTAAGTAAAGAGTCTCAGTAAATTTGCCGCTTCTGGTTATTATAAATCTCCAGCTCTCTTCCACAGCTTGTCTTTGTCCTGTCGTCTTCCCCTCACCTCCAACCAGTCGCTGCAGATGGCCGCCCCTCCCTGAGCCTGGTTCTGCTGGAGGTTTCTCCCTGTTAAAAGGGAGTTTTTACCTTCCCACTGTGGCCAAACTGCTTGTTCATAGGGGGTCATATGATTGTGGTTCTCTCTGCTTTCTCTGAATTATTGTAGGATCTTTACTCTTCTTTTTAATATAAAGCCGCTTGAGGCAGCTGTTGTTGTGTGCTATATAAATAAAATTGAATGAACTGAATTGCACTTAAGGAAATGAGAAATGGGGTTAATGTGTGACTTTCACTAATGACTGTTTTGTGCCAGTTTTATCTCATATGACTCACAACAACGGATGCTGTCAGCTGCTCAAATTAGATCACTTTTCATGGTGTTTAGGGGAGAGCCTCAGGGTCCACTTAAACCCAACTTACCAATAGCTGTTCTTGGTCTTCTTGGGCATTCGTGTTAGTGGTGGCTCCAGGCAGCCCAGGTGGTAGTAGAGCTTGCATGTGTCACACAGTACAAGCAGATGTTGGTCCTGGTTTTTTTTACAAATTCCGCAGCTGCAGAAATACATCAGGTTTCAGTGAGTATGAGAAATAATGAGCATGAGAAAAGGTTGTTGCTTTTTGTTTTATTTTTGTTTTATAACAAAATTTCTCTAACTGTATAATGAATTCCAACAGGAAAGAGGGAAAGAGCCTCCGTGTTTTACAGATGATACTCACTGATGTATCGCGCTTTTGATCTCCTCTGTACATATTGAAAACAATTTGATTCATCACTCCTTAACACCAGTTGCCACGGATTTTCAGTCCAGTTATGCTATTTAAGTATAACCTCATTTCCCCATTTCCCTTCCTTAAGAAGGGCTTCTTGACAGACACCCATCAAGTGAGACCTTTTCTTATTAGGCTTCAGTAAACAGCTGATGGATCAGCTGAAGGGCCAGATGCTTCTGTCGGGTCCTATGTCAGGTTTTTGTTTCCCATTTCTTAAAAGACTTTCACAGACGTTGTTTATCAGCTACAGGTAGCTTTTAGACCCATCACTTCCACATGCACTACTCCAATTTCCTCAAATATTGCATGAGCACACTTCATCCACACTGAGATATCCCATGTTGTCAGCTCAAGCTCTTTGGGAATCACTGTGAAGTTTTATATTATAGAAGTCTGTCAGACTGTTATCTTTGGTATTTTATAGAAATGTGATTTTGGGTTTAAAACAGAATGATGTCCGTCTTCACTTGCATTAACATGTCTTCAGACCTGAAACTGGGTTTTTCAAGGAACAGCTACTAAATGAACAACTTACACTTGGAAGCGGCTTAAGATGTTTTTCTTGCATAATCAGTCAGTGGATAATCAAGGAACAGATCTCATCTGACCATGAAATTGCTTGTCAGACAACTGTTGCGTTTTTAGCCTCTAAAAAAATATGGACTGAGAATAAATAAAAATGGCAGCCGCCAGTTTTACCCCTCAGTCTCCTAGCAGTTGTACCTATGGTACAAGTTTGAAAATTCTAGGTAACTTCCTTCTGGAGTTATCACAATCACAATATTTTCAGAAAACCTGACCTCTCATCTTAATCATAAAGTCGAGGTCGCTGAAATCCAAACTCACACAAAATCTTTAGTAGTAGATATTAATTTTAAAATTATAGATTGAATGCGATAACTCAAGAATGAGGCAAACTTGGGTGTCCACACTGCCCGCCTGCTCACCTACTTGGCAGGGTGACAACAATACCTCATTAGCCTTTTATGGCTAAGGAGTGAAAATGGCTCCAATTCCAAACCAATTAATGCAATGCTTTTCTTAACTCCTTGAATTAAAGCTTTAAGACTGAACAAAAAAAATAAAAATAAAAAATGACTGCGGTGCCCATAGGCAGAATGACAAGAACAAGTATCAAATACTTATTTGAGCTAAATGTATCAGATTCAGATAAATTCTCCTATTTCAAAGCACTGAAGATGACGGATAAAAAACAATCCTCGTCCTAACATTTTACCCATTTCATTAACCTTTGCCTTTCTCGCTCCATCATGACTCAAAGCTATTGTGTGTTTACCTGTAGAGGATCGCTGGCAGACTAGATGCCTTCCCTTGGGTGCCTCCTTCCTTCTTGCTGGGCTTCCTTTCTTTTGGGGCCTTCAAGATTGGTGGAGTATTTAATTTCTACCAAAAAATAGAAAAAAGAAACACACACACAAAAAGTTTGATGAATATTTAATATACATGAAAAGTAACTTATACTTCACTGCGAAGTAGATTTTATAAAAACTAAGACAAATAAGATTTTCTTTGAAAAAGGAATACACAGCTCATCATAGTATTCAAGTCAGTTAAATTTCTGAAATATTGATGTAGTCAGTTAAGTAGCAGGGGGTTCCCAGATGCTTTGAAAATGAACAACATTTGCACTAGAATGGCAAGAATGAGACAACCACCAAAACAGAAATGGTTTTTCATATTCCCCCCCCCCAGTTTTTCAACTCCAGGAGTTGGGCTACTTGTAGCCCAACAAGTATCTGTTTGCAGTGGGTCCTGCAAGCAGATACTTCAGAGGTTTCCCTTAGGCAGTATTATTAGAAGGGAGAGCTTACATTTACATTGTAATACAGATGATATCCTGGTATCTCCACAAAGCCATATGATAGACCTCACTCAGTTAAATCCAAGAAATATCTTGAAGACATAAAGACTTGGATAACCTCTAATTTCTCTCCTTCTAATTGCAGATAAAACTGAGGTTATTGTACCCTACCCTTATTGTACTAGTTAGAAAAATTGTGCCCAGACTTCTAGCAACACTTTGAGAACCAGGACATGTCCTTCAGTGCATAGGATAGCATACATTTTCACTGCTAGGCAGATGATACATAGCTTCATTGATCACCAAAGGATGTGGCAGAAATCTAAATGCATAAAGACAGATGACCTCTAATTTTCTGTTTCTAAATTCAGAAAATAAAAATATTGTGTCTAACCAGATGCTTATTCTGGATAGCAATACCTTTGCTTCTATTTACACTGTGAGCGATTTTGAGCAGGATGTGCCCTTCATTGTGCATACTGAACAAATATGTAGAACTGCTTTCGTCCATTTACTTTCTTCCAGTATCTCTAAAATTAGAAATATCCTGTCTCAGAGTGAGTGCTGAAAAACTAGTTCATGCATTTATTACTTCTAGGCTCGACTACTGTAATTCATTATTATCAGGATGTCCTAAAAAGCCTTCAGTTAATCCAAAATGCTGCAGCAAGAGTACTGTCAGGGACTAGAAAGAGAGCACAGTTTGCCCATACTGGCTTCTCTTCATTTGCTCGGTGCTAAATACTAAATAATATTGAATTTAAAACCTTTGTCATCACATACAAGGTCTGGCTGCTGGAGGCTTCCCATGATGCACTGTTTCTTCTTCAATCATCTTTTTTCACTCTCCATGTGTTTATAATCCACTCTGCATTTAATCAGTTATTCTTAATCACAATTGATCTTGTGTCCCATGTCCCTCCATACCACCATTCTTTACCATGGTGATGGTGTCCAAGTGAGATTTGCGGAGATATGGGCACCCAGAAACCTGAAGGTGAAGACAGAACTGCTCTAGGCATCCGCCCACAACAGAATGACGAGCTCCCAATAGGTTTTTTTTTTTGTTTGGTTTAAATGACCCCTGATGGTACTATTTTTGTCAATATTGAAGATTGTTTTTGAAAATCGAAACAAAGGTTATCACAAGAAGTATGAGAGTCATAACTTGACAGAGAAAAGCCATGTGGGTCTGAGCCATTCAACTGAGCTAATGTTAGCCACAGCAGGCATGGATACAGCTGAGCCCACACTCCTGAATAATCCTGAAAGAGCTTTGTGACTTCAGAAAAGATAACAACGAACAATATGCGGATATTAAACGTGGGGTTAAGAAGGCAGAAGGAGGAATCTAAGAGACCGAGACAGTGCTACAATCGGCATCAACACTAATTATGAAAGAAGAGGTTCTTTGGAGAGCATGACAGAAGAAAGAGGTGTTTTATGAAGGGGTCGTGGACTCACCTATGTAAGGATGGCGCCAAAGCAACAAGAGAAATGATGACAACACTGTGCTAAAACCTACAGCCACCCCAGATCAAGAAGAGATCCACTTGAGAAGCTTCAGGTGTTCAGGAGAGATATGATGATGACCGAAGATCTCGGATTGTTTTACAAATCTGATATTTTAGTAAGACTGGTGATTCCTCTCTGGAAACATGACTATGGAGACATTATATAATAATATGTGTTCAACAAAATTTCATGCTAAATGGAAAGACATTGAACTCTCAATGATGAAAGACCCACCAACCCAAGCAATTTTAGCTCATACGAATTTAGATATACATCTTGAGATGACTGAAAACCCATGAATCAAAAGTCATCGTCTGATGTGTTTTTTCATAACTCCAAAGCAAATGGTACATCTTGACACAGGTACATTGAACTGTTGGAGGTTATGTCGTGTATTGGCACATATTTTGGGACAGCCCAAATATTAAACTCTTATGGCTCAACAAAGCTTTAATCAGTATATTTAAGGTAAATAATATTCCTTTAGAATTTTCCACCATATTCTTGGGAAATTCAGATAATTTGCAGGACCTAATAAATAAATATCTTTGGGTTGGGTTGGCCTCTAGAGCCAGACTTTGTTGAAGTCTCTGCTGTTTAGAAATTTGGAGTAACATTCCTTATCTCTTTTGGGCTTTATGATCCCTTTTGGGCTTAGCATCAGGGGAAAAAGTAAACAATGTTAACTATAGCCACCATTAGTTCACGAGGTAGATATAGGGTCTGAATTTAATTGACATGGCCTTTAAGTCTGGTAAGCAATTACCATCTATAATTCTGTGGTTATGTCAACAGACCTGGAGTATATAATCACAGAACCCCCCACCCCTTCCAAAGTCTTTGTTGCAGTCCCGGAGCTTTAAGGTCTGGAGCAGTAGCTCCACTTAGGCATTGGGGACTTATGGATGGAGCCTGGATTCAATCAATAGACAACACTCCTGGACAAAACAGCTATAGTAAATCTCTGATTAAAGTTCTTCCGTGTTGTTTGAGAGGGATCTGGCATCGGTGAGGTAGATTGATGGAAACGGGGGTTTGTGCTGCTGCTTTCGCAGCTGGACATGACTGCCAGCTCTGCATCCCTGCTTCTGTTTCCTCTTCCTCCGCCGCCTGTGTCGCTTGCTGTTCCTGACAACCCACAGAATGCCCAGTGGTCTCACAATCTTAGGTGGGATACTGTGGGTCCAATCCAGATTAACACTTTTGGCTCTATCCTGGCCATTTGTGGCCACTTCACTTTTATTTTTTTCAACCATTTCCATTCTGTTAATGCAAATGGAATGAAACTTCCCAAAGGTCTACATTTTTTTAAAGATTTTTCAATTTTCAACATCAGCTCCTTAATAATGTCAATAATATTCACTATACACCAAATTGTTCCTCTTGGCTCTATCGTGGCCATTTTTGGCCAATTGAAACCCATTATAACCACCTTTTTTGATTCCTTGTTATTGACAGTACTAAATCATACAATTTAGGTAAATTTTCTTTCATTCTAAACTCAACACATGAAAATTTTAGTTTTTAAAGTTTTTTTTACCAAATTACATCATTTACCCATTTTTGGCCAAACAAGCAATTTAATGTAGTATTCCTTTTTTTTTTTTTTTTGCCTGTCCCGTTTGCCATCAGAATTATTGTCTAAAGGCGAAGAAAGATACCCAACGGATTTACTTACAGCCAGGCTACCAGGTCAGTAACCCACATCTGTCAGCACAGACCCTCCCCTCGCCCCAGCCACGAGGAAACAATCACCTAAGAGCCAATAGAGCCCCTAATAGGCCATGACCGCTACCCCGGGTTGAGCCCCCCAAGGAAGATGCTCATGTAATATTCCTAGTTTCTAGTAGCGGCCTTTGATGGCTTATCACACTCCAACAGACCAAAAGAATGACACAATTTTGACATAGGTTTGATCTTAAGGATCTAATAGTTTGTGCTTGTGCATGACATTGCAGCACAAACATGTATTTGCAAGATAGACTGGAATAAATTATGACGCATCAAATATTACACAGGTTGCAGTGAATTTCTGTCGATGCAGACTGTTGAGCTTTGAGGTTCCCAGTCAAACTTTTACTCTTGTATTTTTCATGAAAAGATACCATACCCAAAATATCAACTCCCAAAAAAAAGAAAACCCGATCAAAGGACATTTTGCAGAGTTCAAAGCTGCAGCTGCAGCTGCAGCGCAAACGACAACAAACACTATTTATAAACGTGTCCTGGAGTTTATGCAGGTGCAGACAGGCTTACTTACAGCAGTAGCACTTCCAGATCATTTATTCTGGCAATATGGCAAGAAGGTCATCACTGCTACAAGCACTGTCTATATGATCTGGTCAGAGAGCAAGGACAGCAGCAGTCATCTGTCCTTGAAGAAAAGACATCTGCCCAAGATGAAGAAACTTCCTCTCCAGATGATGAGAGGACAATCTCCAAAGAGGCTGACCACATTACCATGATGAGTACTAGCTAGTGCCGGAATCCTCTTCTGGGGTTTTTGTTTTTGTCTTTTCGTTTTTTTGTTTGTTTGTTTTTTCTTTTTTCTTTGGGGGGGGGGGGGGGGGGGGGGGTCTTTTGCTATTAGATAATATTTAATAAAACTATTTTGTTACAACCGGAAAACCGTGTGGGTCCCACTAACTGAAGAGAGACTGCTCTACAATCCAATACCTACTGGTATCAAACCAGGGCTCACCCTGTATGCAGTTTCCTGCATTAGCAGCCTGAGATCTACTTTTGACTTTTTTAAAACAAAGGCGGTCTTTTAGCTGCTGTGCACCCTTACGAACTTGCACGGGAGGCGAAGGCGTGAGGATTGTAGATGAAGTGGAGATGTGAGCCTTAACCAGAATAAAGCAATACATAGCATGTTGGATGACAACACTGGAAGTTCTCAGGAAGTAAAAAAAGGCATGGGGTTCAGACTCCAACTGACGGAGGAGCTCCAAGGACAACGTCTTTCCTTCGGTCACATTGGCAGAGGAACTCCTCAGATGAAAACTGGCACAGGGGAAACAACCCAGAGCTTCCTCCCCAGCTCCTCCAGTTGCAACAGTGGAAGATTTTGTTGTCTGTCTTTGGCTTCACCAAAACTACCACGGCGATATCCCACATGCTAAAGCAACAGAGGAATGTGCTTCTTTTGACCACAACGCACAAGGAACCAGCAGTTAGTGATGGGGATTAGAGGAAGCCTGGAAGCAAGAAGCAATCCTGGACTACAATAGGCACAAATACAGCTTGGATAACTTAGAGAGGATGCTGGCACCTTGAGTTGTAGAAGGAAAACTAACTGATGGCTGATGGCTCTTTTCTCCAATCTCCTGGATGTCTTGGGATACAATGCCTTTGTCCCACTGGAAACAACTTCACTGAAGTGGGGGAGTCCTCTACAACCTACAAATGAAGAGTGATCCTGGGAGAGCTGGGGCACATGCTGGTGACCTCGACAATTTCCGGACACCCTTGTCCCTGATTCTCAACCATTTCTGCCATTGATATCAAGACACAGTAGTCTGAACCAGAGTGTGACCCACACCCCACCATCAAAATGAGAAGAAGGTGCAAAAGGTGCACCTCCAGGAACAGCAGCCCCTCAGGTTTAGAAAGTGTGCCTACAAAAACCACTCTACTGTGGTTAGCACATCTTGCTGCTAATGAGGATGCATACAGAAGCACACACACTGGAATATAAATTTTGATCATTTTTGTGGTTATTTGGTCATTAAATTGCCTTTCTGGCCACTAGCACACCATGTGTGATTTTCTTTTTGGCCATTCATCCAAAAAAATTAAATAACGTAAAAATAAATAATTGTTACTGTTACTGGTACTGCCCTGCAATGATGATTAAAAAAAAAAAAAAAAAGAGGTTTCATCATTCATATGCTAAAAAATGTGAACTTTGAACATTGCTATTTTCACCCAAAAGCGTAGTAATAATACGTAATCTGACTGGTATGCAAGGGTATAATTTCTGAATTTGAATTATAGTTTGGTTTTCATGACTAGGACCAGTGTTAATTTAAAAAAATCAAGTCAATGAAAGTAGAAAAATGTTTTAATATATATTAATTTTATAGCATTTTGTGAACGTAAACAGGAGGTGCCCATTTTTTTGTATTTTTTTGTTTTTCTGTCACTGCACAAAAAACAAAGATGCATAAAATTCATTAATATTTTTAATTATTGCTATGCATCAAACCTCCACCATGGTTAGAAAAGAAATCATTTTGCATGTATTATTTTTTTTTAAAAAAAATAGATTTTATGATTTTATCCCTATGTAAATAATTACAATTATGTGATTTAACTGGCATTTAAAGGGTTAAAATTCTGAATTTGAATGAAATTTTAATTTTCCTGAATAACACTGCTGCCAATTTAAAAAATTAAGTCAATGAAAGTGGATTATTTTTTTTTATATATATATTAATTTTATAGCATTTTGTAAATGTAAACAAGGGGTGGCCATTTTTGGCCACGAACAAGCTGAGAGGGAGTTTTTATGTTTTTGCTCTCCCTGCACAAAAATAATGCATTATAATCAATGTTGATGTGAATCAATTACATGTCGGAAGTGTGATTTTATCATGGTGGAAGCAAAACAGCAAAAGTAAGAGGAAATTCCTGACGATGTTTATGTGAAGCGAAATGTGAATCATAGTTTCGATCTACTTTCTCTGCTGGTTCAATCAATTTTGGTTGGAGGGAGATAAAACCTGCAGCTTCAGAATCTAGCGCAGATACACAAAGCACCTGCCACCTTTTCAAAATCAGTGAGCTGTCGGCTTTCAGCCCCAACGGCGTGTCCGTGTGTATGTGCCGTCAGGTGAGAAAGGCGACAGCTCACTGATTCGGATGCGTTGGGTCCGCGTTTTGTGTTTACGTCTTTGTGCAGAATCTGTGTACCAGCTCTCATTTACTGTTTTAGCTGTTTGGCGGTTGTAGAAATTTTGTGAGGTTTAACCTGAGATTCTGGCGGTTTGGACAAAATAAATTTATATTTAAAAATCGATTCAGGATTTTAATGAATCGATATCACGTTATCCAATCCAGAATCGATTTTAATCGATAATCAAAACCCAACCCTACTGCAAATATATAAAACTGTGAGATTTGAGGTTGTCTTCCACCTAGTACAGTGGACAAACAAACTGGTGTTTAAAGGGTTAAAAATGTAATTTAAGTAATAACTATTTTATATTTATGAAAAGAACTGGAGTTAGTTAAAAAGCTTTGTGGGAAAAAATGGCAAAAAAACAAAAAATTATTAAAATTACAGACCTAATCTGTTGGTGGACACTTTTGGCCACGAACAAGCTGAAAGGGTAGTGATTTTGATCAGACTCAGAAGGTTAAAGTCTGGGTTCGTCCATATGCACCAACATCAGAAACTAACTAATAAATACAAAGAGTGAATAACAGCTCACCAAGTGCTCTATTTGTACAAACAGGTTTCATCGTAGTTGAAGAAGCATTTTAGCTAAACAATTTTACCCACTAACTTGATGCAACAGAAAGCACAGTGAGCATTTATTGAACATCTGTTTGTTTTTGCCTGAGGGTTTGGTCTCAACAATATTAGCTGAAGCAGTCCTTTGCAAGTTTCCTCAAAGCAGAGAAGGGAAAAGGGAACCTGTTGTGTATGGTAGGTGAAAAGCGGCAGCAGATACATTCAAGCCTCCCCTGCATCTCAGGTGTAGTGCTGCCACGCAGGTTAATTAGAAAACTTATCTCGCAGGGATTCAGTCTCTCACTAAACAGACAAGGTTTTCCCCAAGGAAGCTCTAATCTGAGCATTCTCACTCTGCCTGCATCGCTGAAGGAGCATCTCCAGAGGGAAACCTGATAGATGGGAGGGGCAGGTGACCAAAGCACAAGGGCTTGCTGAGGCCATCTCTTTAACTAAAACTAAAGTCTGCCAGGGTGTAAGAACGAGAAAATGTCTCCACTGACAATATAGAGCAGTTTGGTTAACAAGCTTCATCAGACAGATAAAGAAGTTTAAAAGTACACATTTAAACAATGAGTTTGAACAATTTAAATAACAGTTCAGTAAGCTTTTAGGCATCTGGGTTTCTGCCAGACTGTAACCTATCCAAACACAGCGCAAAATGGACACTTGGGTCATATTTGTTCCACTTCAATCATTAATATCACAGCTTATTATTGTCACAGCAATTTATACTTGGTGGTTAAGATAAAGCCATTTTAACCATTGTAGTGGAAAAACACGTAATACATCAAGTATGCATCTTTTTAATCTTGAAAAGATTGAAAATAACTGCACTTAGTAACAACAAGACGTCAAATCCATATGCTTAGTTACGTCATTTGTAAAGATGACCTAAGACTATTGATAACACTTTTAGTTTGTCTTAATTGCAGAACTACGGTCTGCACATGGGTAACTTAAAAAAGTAATTTAATCTAAACGCTAATCATAGCACTCCTGGAATATGACTTCTGATGTTTTTCTTATGAAGTTGCCAGGAGTGCTAAACTTCTAGAGGCGTCAAGAACAAAAGCACTGACTGTGTAGTGGAAGAATGATGACAGTCCCAGTTGGGGACATCCATTTCTGCAAATGCACAGAAGGATGACAAATAGGAGATGAAAATGTGGCAGATAGATGACACAAAGGCATTCACTGCTGTGACTGATGTTGCTACTTAAACAGTGCATGTTCATAATTGGTGATTTATGGCGGTCATTGCAGATTCACTGCCACTCTTGCAAGTTCTTGTACATTCTGCTGCCTCGCCACCATATTAACATCATTTGACAACTTATCTGCTCAGCTCATACTCTCCACGACCACACGTCTAATAAAGCTTTTAATGGATTTACCTGCTGCTTAAACTATATACATAAAATCCTGAATCCTGAGTGGCTCCACCATCCCAGCATTACAGTGATGTAATATTCATTTTCCTCAATAAATTCATGTAAAGAATTTGTGGCATTAGTGGCATTTTCTAATTTCTGATCTGATCTTTTGATATTGTTTAGTATATAAAAGGTACGCAACTGATGAGGCTAAAATTAGCTTTACTTCACTGCAGATCACACGCAGCTCTTCATTTCATTGTCTAAACGTTTAACTAAAACCACATGTGATTTTAATACTTGTGACTTTCTTCACATGAAGAGTAGTAGTGGTGAGGTTTCTCTGGAGCCTTTTCAGAGGTGTGGATATGAGAACTAAAGGCTGTCTGTTAACCGTATGATCAACCTATCCAATATCCACTGCTCTAGGGTCCAGCTAACTTTTCCTTCACAACAAGAGCTGAATAAGCTATTCAGCGACCAGTATTAATCATACAAGTACACCTAATAAGAACCAAATCTCAGACATTTGGCACAACTGTCATTTCAGCATCTTCTTAGAGAGTTTCTGATATATTGTGATTTTTATCCAAGCAACACAGTCAGCTATCTATTTTCTTCCACTTCAATTCAGCATCAGGGGTGACTTTATAATACGAGCAACTAAGGGCACAATTACCCTGTAATTAAATGTAATTTGGAGGTACTTATGGATACTTACAGATACTTTACAAGAAAAGACACATTGCACTGCAAATAACTTTAAGCACGCTGTAAGTCATAAACTGGGAACAACTAAGCTGTAGTGCCTCTTCACCTCACTGTGCAATACCTTTTGTGCAATACTTTTGTAAATAGTCAACGGTGCAATAGACTCAATACTTGAAATGTGCAATTCACTTGTATTTTTATTTTTATTCCTATTTATTCTATTTATCCCCTTCGTATATTTTATTTATATTGTCTCTGTATTTATATATATGTGTAACTTCTGTCGGTGCTGTGCTTTTTTGGAAATCGAATTTCCCAGAGGAACCCACCCGAGGGATTAATAAAGTTCTATCTAATCTAATCTAAAGTAATTTTAATTATGTCATACTTAAATAAATTTTATCGTAATTTCAGAAAAAACAATCAATATTTCCCCATTTTACATTAAGTACGCTTTTCTTTTTGGGGTGACTTAATCTTGCATAACATCTAGGTGTTTTACAGGAACAGAGACAGAAATTGCACTGTAGGAAATCTTAAACATGACATGAAGCACTACATATAAAAAGCTAAATTACATCATGGAGCGATCCTCTTAAACTGATTTTTAGTTTTAGTGTCGTTATTTTCCTCAGAGTTATCGATTCTGTCAGTAGTTAGCCAAGATAAACTAATGTCAGTCTATTAGCTGCAACCAACCAACCACATGACGTAACGTACAGACAGAAGACAGCGCCACACATGTTCTCAATTTTTAACTTTAAGCAGTTCTTTCTTAAATCCAGCTTCACAGACAGTGTTACAATCTACATCAGATTTTGAGAGCAGGGCTCCATGATTAAATTAGCCTTTATATGTTCGGTATTTCTTGTCCTATTTAAGTACACTGTAAGTCATACTAATTACTGAGTAATTCATTTTTAGTACACCACAGAGAGAGGGGTGGCAAAAGCAAAGGAAAAGGCTTTTTATCAGCTGCATGCTTAACTGGACACTAAGTAAGGATCGCCTACATATAATGTAGGCAACTCGCTAGAAAGACAGATTGAGCTGCAGCAAGTTAACGTGATGAAAGCTAGAGCTTTAAATGTACTGACAGTACATGGATGGAAAAGAGCCTAGAAAGGTGGAGGTATGTGCTGTGGAGAAGAGGAGTGAAAGACAGAATGCATGTGTTTAAATGAGTGGGAGATAGTTGTAAGAGTAAAGATGCAAGGAGCAGAGGCAGTGACAGCAGATGAGTTTAAATATCTGGGGTCAACCATACAAAGCAACTGACAGCCCCACAAGAGAGGTGGAGAGAGAAGGATAGCAGCTAAAGAGAATATTACGGTTTACAACTTAGTGAGACGTGTTTTGGATGTATGATTTGGAGACGTGGCCCTGACAGAAATATGGGAGGCCCACCTGGAAGTGGCAGAGCTGAAGTTTCTAAGAATTTTATTAGAAGTGATTAGACTAGAAAGAATTGGAAATGAGTGGACATCAGACAGACAGCTCGATATGAGCAGTTTGGAGGACAAAGAGAGGCAAGGCTGAGATGGTTTGAAGAGAAGAGCACAAAAGGAGCACAAGTGCACAAGAGGCATGGTGGATATAATGGAAAAGGATGCTGATACTAGAGCTGTAAAAGGGGAAGACCACAGAGGAATTTCATGGACGTACCGAAGGACACGCAAAAGATGATGGTAGCGGTGGGGTGAGAAAACTTCTAAAAACACTGGCCCAAAGCAGAAGTGCAAAAAGAAGCACACTATGAATGCACATTTATTTTTGCTACTTTCATTTTACAAAGCTATATTTATGGAGATGTAGTACTATCGTGCTGTCTTGTAAAATATTATGCATGTCCAGATGTCTTCATTTTTAATGGGGACACAGTAATTGTGGAACATTTACAAAAAAAGGTTTCTAAAATGCCTCATAAGTTGCTGGAAACTTAAGGTTTTACTCCTCAGCCTTAAAAAGGTGATGGGGTATCGTTGTCCCCTTGCTGGGTGGAGGGACAGGCAGCATGGACACTTACAAATATACATAGATTAGTGTGTAATTATGTTTTCCAACAAAACTGATGCACACTCATAATCTGAGAATTAATCCAGTAAAAATACACCGGGCAGGCACTGGTGTGTGGAAGCCACCATGTTGATCTGCAATTTTGAATAAAATGGACACCACTGTTTCAGATAATCACGTTATGTCTATGTGGCTAGAGACTGGCTGTATATGTTGCACGTAGTAGTATTGTCACAATTACTTGTTGTCAGCAGATGAGATGCTTAAAGAGAAAGACAGCAAGGAATTTAAATATCACTTTCAGTTTGTATGTTTTCTCAGTTAAACCCACTGACCATAGGAATATTTTCAAATTATGAGATTCGCTTTGATATCATGTGCAGGAAAGAAAATTATCAAATCCTGTTGCAGAGATTATTAAAATGTTGAAGAGTTGTATTTACAACTACACTGGCCACTTTATTAGGTATGACTGTTGAACACTATAGTCTAACCAGCCAATTATATGGCAACAGTTCAGCAGACACGGTCAAAACAGCCTACTGAGATTCAAACCAAGAGTCAGGATAGGGAACAAAGGTCATTTCAATGACTGGTTGTTCAGATATAAGGGAATTTTCCCAGACAACCACCTCTATGGTTTACAGAGGATAGTCCAACAAAAAAAAGGAAAAGCAGGAAAAGGTGATGCCAAGTCTTAAATCATCTCAAAATGGTTCTTTGAACATGACAGTCAGTTCACTCACTTCAAACAGCATCAACCAAGTCTTGATCCAATAGACCAGCACCAGGGGCGTGTAGCTAATGAAATAGCCAGTGAGTGCAGTTGTAATGGCTTGTTCGTAAAAGCTGAAAGGTTTTTTTTTTGTTGTTGTATTTTTTACAGCTTTAATATTTTTGTGTTTCCAAATTATAATCAAAAACATTTATTTTATATCTACTAATGTTCTTAACTGCTTATCCAATTCATAGTTGCTGGAAAGTGGATCCTACGCAAACTGTCATAGGCCAAATAAATTAATTTTGATTTTAATGCTCTAAATCTAATTTCAATCCAATTTTATTTATAAAGCACTTTAAAATACCCAGCACAGGAACAAAGTGCTGTACAGAAACAGCAAAATAAATAAATAAAACACATAAAACATAAAATTAAAACAGCCCTATATTAAAACAAGATAAAACAGCATCGAATCACCTAAAAACAACTGAAATAAAAATAAAAACCAACATCTCACGTGGTGTCAAAGGCCAGGGTAAAGAGGTGGGTTTTCAAGAGTGACTTCAAAACTGTGGAACGAGCTTCCTTTAGAGATTAGACAGGCCAGTTCTGTTTTTGAGCTGCTACAGCAAAAGCACGATCCCCTCTAAATTTACGCCCAGTCCTGGGTACATTCAGGAGCAGCTGATCAGCTGACCTGAGAGAGCGGGTGGGTGTATAAGGCTGTAGCAGCTCAGAGAGATACAATGGGGCTAGGCCATGGAGGGCTTTAAAAGCAAATAAAAGAATTTTAAAATGAATCCTAAAAGAAATGGGCAGCCAGTGAAGCGAAGCTAAAACAGGGAAAATGTGCTCAAACTTTCGAGTGCCAGTTAAAAGACGAGCTGCGGCATTTTGCACCCTCTGTAGATGACTAATATATGATGCGCTGACCCCAATATAAAGTGCGTTACAGTAATCTAGCAGAGTGCTAACAAAGGCGTGGATCACTGTCTCAAAGTGCTGCTGTGAAAGAATTGGGTTTATTTTTGCAGCTGCCTGAGGTGAAAGAAGCTAGATTTTACCACTGCCTTAATTACATTATTAAACTTCAGATCACAGTCCACTTTGACGTAACATACTGGGCCAGGGAATCTACATACACATTGGGGGTCTCAGTGGGGCTACCAAAAACCATCACCTCGGTCTTTTTATCATTGAATTTTAAAAAGTTAACAGACATCCAAGCCTTAATGTCATCGAGACACTGAAGTAATGGCTGTGTAAGGTATCTGCCTTTTTTCTTTAGAGGGACATAGATCTGACAGTCATCAGCATAAAAGTGGAAAGCAATGCCGTGCTTTCTCAGTACAGAACCAAGAGGAAGCAGATATAAAGAGAAGAGGAGGGGGCCTAGAACTGAGCCCTGTGGGACACCACACAAGAGGGGAGCGGAGGACGACACACAGTAACCGAGGCTGACACAAAAAGTTCACCCTGCCAAGTAGGACCTGAACCACTCCAGTGCTGTGCCCCTAATGCCCACCCTGTGCTCCAAACGAGAGAATAAAATGGCATAATCCACGGTATCAGACGCAGCTGTCAAATCTAAAAGCACAAGAACAACACAGTCCCCAGCATCAGTCGCTAAAAATATGTCATTAAAAACTTTTAAAAGGGCTGATTCAGTGCTATGAAAGGGTTTCAAACCAGATTGGAAAACCTCTAACACATTTTGCTTTTCCAGGAAGGCTGTTATTTGGCTGTAAACTACCTTTTCAAGAATTTTGGAAAGAAAAGGTAGTTTGGAGATAGGCCTGTAATTTGCAAGAACCGTAGGATCAGGAGCAGGTTTTTTAATCAGGGGTTTGACTACTGCATGTTTAAAATCTTTAGGGACAACACCTGACATCAGACTATGGTTTACCAGCTCAAGAACCAAAGGACCAACTGTAGGTAACACCTCTTTTGAAAGTCGAGGAGGGACATCATCATTTGGAGACCCTGCAGGCTTAAGATGACCAACAGTCTCCTTTAAAAAGGACAGAGTCACAGGCTCAAACCTGTCAAAGACAGAGCAGGAAACATAGACTGAGAGGTCATGAGCACAAGGAGAGATTTGAGCCCTTGTGGAAGAGACCTTCTCAATAAAAAAGTGTAAAAAATTTTCACAAAAGAAAAACATCTACTACAGACTGCTGTGGAAATCATGTACGTCACTGCTCTCTCTATGCTGCTGCTAAATGGGCAATCACTGTATATCAGACTTTCCCGTTGGTTGACTTCTATCTAAATCTCTCTTTTTTGCAATTTATGTAGCTACTTTGCACTTAATGCATACATATTATTAAAATTTGGACTATGATGTTTGTATTGATGTATTACATGCTGTAATGCTCCCGAAAATGGCACTACAGCATGTAAAAGGCGTCTCACCTGAGACGCCTTTGTTCTCTGGCCCTGGAGGCCGCAAACGCCGACGCAGAGGGAGAAGATCTGGCGTTCTGGTTCGACTGAGACGGCGCACTAACAGACCACCGTTACCCAGTTTATTACTGGCTAATGTGCAGTCTCTGGAGAACAAGCTGTGCGAGCTTCGGGCACGGATCTCATTCCAGCGAGAGATGCGGGACTGCTGCGTGATCTGCCTCACAGAAACCTGGCAATCGGACAAGGTACCGGACTCCGCAATACAACTACCGGGGTTCTCCGTGCATCGCGCGGACAGGTCACAGGATCTTACTGGGAAAAGCAGAGGCGGTGGTGTGTGTTTCATGATCAACAACAGCTGGTGTGATTATGCGAACGTGCACCCGGTCAAATCCTTCTGCTCACCGGACCTGGAGTACCTGATGATTAAGTGCCGGCCATTCTGGCTACCGAGGGAATTTACAGCAGTGATTATTACGGCTGTTTACATTCCCCCACAAGCCGACACTGACCGAGCACTCAGGGAACTGTACAGCGCGATCAGCAGCGAGGAAACCGCACACCCAGAGGCAGCGTTTATCACAGCCGGAGACTTTAATAAGGGAAACCTGAAGAAAGTCTCACCCAAACTCCACCAACACATCCTTTTCAACACACGTGGAAACCGGCTACTCGACCACTGCTACACCTCTTTCCGGGATGCGTACAAAGCCCTCCCCCGCGCCCCATTCGGCCAATCAGATTACCGCTCCATCCTGCTCCTGCCCGCCTACAGGCAGAAGCTGAAACAGGAAGCTCCAACCCGGAGGGCGGTGCACTGTTGGACGGACCAATTGGAGTCTGCGCTGCGGGACTGTTTTGATCACGCGGACTGGGAAATGTTTCACGTGGCTGCTAGGGACATTGACGAGTACACAGACTCAGTCTGCGGATTTATCAGGAAATGCGTGGAAGATGCCGTCCCATCCAGAACAGTTAAATCCTTCCCAAATCAAAAACCCTGGATTAACGGAGATGTTCGCGCGGCACTGGCGGCATGGAGCACCGCCTTTGCCTCCGCGAACACATCGGACTACAAACACGCACATTACCAACTCCGGAAGACGATCAAAGCAGCCAAACGCGAGTACAGGGACAGGGTGGAGCAACAGTTTGACAACCCTCGGAGTATGTGGCAGGGACTAAACACGATCACAGACTTTAGAGGGAAAACCAGCACACCGCAGACCACGGCCTCTCTGTGTGAGGATCTAAACGTATTCTACGCTAGATTCGACACAGCGAACACCATGAGACCGGACAGTGTGCGCACCGCGGATGACGTCAGTGCGCACACTGTGTCTGAGGAGGATGTGCGGAAGTGCTTCAGGAAGGTGAACGCACGCAAAGCTACTGGTCCGGACGGGATTCCCGGCCGCGTCCTCGGGTCATGCGCGGCTCAGCTGGCTGGAGTGTTCACGCACATCTTCAACCTTTCCCTCTCTCTGTCTGTAGTCCCAGCCTGCTTCAAAATGGCCACCATCGTCCCTCTACCCAAATCCTCCACCATCTCCTCATTGAACGACTGGCGACCTGTAGCCCTGACCCCCATCGTAAGCAAATGCTTCGAGAAGCTGGTCAGGGACTTCATCCGCTCTGCACTACCCGACTCACTGGACCCTCTACAGTTCGCATACCGCCACAACAGGTCCACTGATGATGCCATAGCCCTGACACTACATACTGCCCTGTCACACCTGGAGAAGAGAGACACGTATGTGAGAATGCTGTTTGTAGATTACAGCTCAGCATTCAATACCATCGTTCCCTCGAAGCTGGACAGGAAACTGCAGGATCTAGGACTGAGCAGCTCCCTCTGCAGCTGGATCCTTAGCTTCCTGTCTGACAGACGCCAAGTGGTCAGACTGGGCAGCATCACCTCATCCCCCATCACACTGAACACTGGTGCTCCACAGGGGTGTGTACTGAGCCCTCTCCTGTACTCACTCTACACCTACGACTGCACAGCCACTAACAACTCCAACATCATCGTGAAGTTTGCGGACGACACTACAGTGGTGGGTCTTATCACCAATGGTGATGAGACGGCTTATAGGGAGGAGGTCAGCGCCCTGACCCACTGGTGTCAAGACAACCATCTCACCCTCAACGTCGCAAAGACAAAGGAGTTGATAGTGGACTTCCGGAGGTGCAGAGAAGTACACACCCCCATCACCATCAACGGCGCTGCTGTGGAGAGAGTGAGCAGCTTCCGGTTCCTTGGAGTACATCTGGCTGAGGATCTTACGTGGTCAGTACACACAAACAAAACAGTGAAGAAGGCGCAGCAGCGCCTCTTCTTTCTCAGGAGACTGAAAAGATTCGGCATGAGCCCCCGCATCCTCAGGACCTTCTATCACTGTGCCATTGAGAGCATCCTCACTGGATGCATCACCACCTGGTATGGCAACAGCACCGCCTACAACTGCAAAGCTCTCCAGCGAGTAGTGCGGTGCTCTGAACGGATAATTGGAGGTGAGCTTCCCTCCCTCCAAGACATCTACAGGAAGCGGTGCCTGAGGAAAGCGGGGAGGATCATCAAGGACTCCAGTCACCCCAGCCATAAACTGTTCAGACTGCTTCCATCAGGAAGGAGGTTCTGCAGCATCCGGTCCCGTACCAGCAGACTGAGAGACAGCTTCTTCCATCAGGCCATCAGACTGCTGAACACGTCATAGACACCTCAGCTTCACTACTGGAACTTTAACATTATGCACTCCATACTGTACAGTAATGCCACTTGTTTTGCACATGTCTCACTCTGTATATTTTTATATATTTTATTTATTGTTTACTCTATTTAATTTGTAAAATATGTGTACACACACACACACACACACACACACACACACACACACACACACACACACACACACGTAGAAAAATATTTAGTATACACATCCAGAAATGCATATACTATTATATATTGTACATATATTTATTAGTTTCAGATGTAGCCATTCTTGTATTTTGCTTGTTTACATTATTGTATTTTGCACAACTCTGTTGCTTGTGAAGCTCGCACACAAGAATTTCACTCACATGTGCTGTACCAATGTACCTGCACATGTGATGTGACAATAAAAGTGATTTGATTTGATTTGATTAAAAATGTAAAGATAAGCTCTGGCGGACTTGGTTCTATGGTAGTTCTTGAAGGGTTAATGAATCAAGGGTACAGAATTGGAGGAACCAAGAAGAATGAGTTGAGTATAGTTTGACTTATCTGACTGTTTTGCTTCACTTAATGCGCCTTATAGTCCGGTGCGCCTTGTGGTGCGAAAAATACAGTAATCATAAGGAACTGAATTGTCAGAAATAATTATTCAAGTTCAAGTCCATTTTAAACGAGCAAGACAAAGGAGCAAGTGATTGTTTCAAGAGCAACATTAAAAACAATCTGCTATTGCATATTATTCACTTATATTTGGTTTTTTACTTGTTATATTGTTATGTGTTGTATTTGTTGCACCTTTCTCCCAGGTCTCCCTTGGAAAAGAGATTTTAATTTCAATGAGAATTTTTACTTGGATAAATAAAGGATAATAAATGAAAACTTCTACTGTTGTATGTAAAGCTGGATATCACTCAGGAAGGAGAAAGCTTTAGTGAGCTATCCGATTGGTTGGCATGACCCTGAAAAAAAATATGCTGACAGTCTGAGGTTTTTGGACACTTACCCACAATTAAGACACAACTGCCACATTGAAAAGAAAAAAAAACTCCATAGTCTTTCAGAGCCTAAGTATTGTTTTGTATTGTGCTATATTGTTAAAGCTCATTTTTATGGGTTAAGAAATTGTTTCATGTTCTTGTTTTTAATTCAAATGAAATCAAAACAACTTATTATTACAGGCTCAGATGACTTTGAATAAAAGTATGATATGGATAACCCATTCACCTAAATCAATACTTCAATCAAAAGAGTAAATCATTAACAAGATGCTTCCTGAGACTTTGTTTAAACAACAGCTAATACATGTGTTGGAAAAAAACAATGGTTGAACAAACGTACCTGGCCCAGGATGCCGCCGAGCAGACTCCACGTGGCTTGGCCTTCACTTCGCAGCTTTCCATTTGCATTCAGCAGTTCCTCCAGAAACTCACAGAGCTGGAGGGAGACAAATGGAAACAAACTGTGGCCCTGATCATATAACATGTGATAATTTTTTTCCCTTTCTAATAAACCTAAAGAATAACTGTTTTGAGTAAGAGGAAAAAAGTTGAATCCATAAGCATTTACCATTCACAAGGATGAAACAACAATATAAACATCGGTCTCAACCTGTGTGTTAGCTGGGTCAGGAATAGAATCCTTTTTTATTGTCACTGTACATGTACAACGAAATTGCTTCACTCCAACTGTTCAGGTAGAAAATATAAATAGTACAACAGCAGGAATATTTAACAAACTTGAGAAACATAAAAACATGAGAGCTATATACAAACAGGAGGAAGGCACAGTATAGAAAAGGCGCACATAAAAAGAACAGGTTGTGGTACGAGGCTAACCTAACTAAGGTCAAATTCAATTTTTTCAAATTTCAAAAACAGACCAACTTGTCTCTTATTCGTCTCAAACTAGGGAATGTAAAACATTTGATCTTCCATCCATCAGTAACCTAAAGAGTAATGATCATTTTGATTGGTTTTTTTCATTTTAAAGGTTATCAACCTAACTAAACAATTCTCCTAGAAACTAGTCAAAGGAGCTTGCAAAGAAAAGCGTCTGGACTTCTTTAAGTTGCTTGAAGACGTTTCACCTCTCATCCAAGAAGCTTCTTCAGTTCTAAGGTCAAATGGTGGAGAGTCCCAGATATAAACCTAGTGGGAGTTTCCCCCCACAGAGGGACAAAAGGACCCCCTGATGATCCTCTAATCGCCTGAGCCAAGGTGTGAAACTGGGTGTGGGTCCCAATCAGCCAGGGTTTCGTGTGAGTTCATTGTGAAACCTGGCCCCACCTTATCATGCGAATGATTCGCACACTTTTCTTTGCAAGCTCCTTTGACTACGATGACCTGGATGACTGAGAACCTTCACAGACTCCTAGAAACTAATTAGGTACTGCCATACATGTGACTGGGAGTAAAAGGGCAAGAAAGAGTTGTCCTGTGCATCCTTTCATGTTATCCAGGGCATTTACAAGTTTGGCCAGGAGCTTAACACACCATGCTAAGCAATGTTCTTAAGAGACAACCCCCTCTATGGTTTAAATACCTAGGAACTGAAGAGGTCTCTTGAATGAAAAGTAAAATGTCTTCACAAAACTTAAAGAAGTCCAGTAGCTCACATGTTCCCATTATGTAAAAAGTGAACGATAACAGTTTGACAAGCATACAATTGAATTTCTTCCCCAAGGAGGTGTTTCCTGAAGAGCTGTTAGCCAGACCTTTTGTGATATGTGCACAACGGCCATGCTAACGTTCTGTGGCACGTGAACATCAATTTTGCACTCAAATATAAACAACTGAAACTGTTTCATACTATCACTGCATATGATTTGCAACTGGTAACCCCTTTGTCCAGGTTAACACTGTACTGTTCTCCACTAGTGTCCATTAGTCAAAGCTTAACTTGTAATGGTATTTTCTCCAAAGCCCAAGCCATCTGACAGCAACTCAGGCAGTGCAATTAGCAATACACACTCCATTAATAACGCTTAACATGCATGGCAGAAGACTGAATGCAACATTAACTCTGACTTCTACTTTGCCATTGTATTCCCTTCCTCATGCTGACAGACGGAGTGGCAGGCTTACTGCAGAGGTCATATGTCTGAAGAGAAACATGAAGGCTGCACACAGAGAACTCCTAAATTCAACCTTCTCTCATGGCACAACAAAGCTTTAAAATCCATTAAAATGGTTTAAAATGTGTTGAAAGATTTGTACAACTGAAGTTCAAGTTTACAAATACTGGTATCCACTGTTGACTCCCCTCAGCCTCCTAGTAGTCGGCATAAATACGCTGGGTGCCTTAATTCTTGAGTTATCGTATTCACAAGATTTATTTTTAGAAAACGTCAGATAATCTCTGACCTTGATTTAAACTCGACTGAGATTTTTAGTAGATGCGCTAAAATAGCACGAATGTGAATCCTAGGTGAATTCCTTCCTGCAATATCACACTCACAAGATTTTCAGAAACGACATCTGACCTTGAGGTGAAGGTCACTGAAATTCAATGAGATTTTCAGTACAGTTTTTACAGCTGAGGGGTTAAAAAAAAGAAAGAAGACTGAAAACGCTTAACCACCTGCTTTGATAATATCACTACATTTTTTTCACCACATTCATTTTAATGTTTCCTTCAAGCAAACCTTTTGGAAAGATGTACCTTTTTTGGTGTGTTGCTTGGACACTATTCAGTATATTCAGTTTTTTGCTACCACAACAACATCACTTTCTCCATGAGAAAACCTGCATATATTAATGAAATGGGCCCATGTGAGCTGTCAATATGAACAGCAATGTCAGCTGTTGACTAAAGCTTTGTTCTTTCTAAACTTGAAATCAGATCAAATCACTCCACCATCATTCCATGTACATCGGTGTATCCATCCCAGATTCAAACTTCCACTGAGGATTTTACAATCAGTCAACATGTGAGTGGAGTATAGAAATTCGACATTTTACTACAGTACTACAATTAAGTGTTAACGAATCACAGCCTTTTTTATGCAAAGTCCCTCAATTTCAGAAGCTCAAAAGTAACTGGTTAGTTAACCTCAACCTGTTCTGTCATTATGCAACGACAGACAAAAGAACGGAAGATTGTTCAAAATGTTAAACTTGTGTTTGGCAGTTGGTTACTGGAAATGAGGTCCAAAGAGATGCTAAAGCATTTAGCGTCATTTAGGACAAGTTCAATATTCAATATGATCAATCTGTATATATTTATAGATTTCATAATTTCCTTGTGTGACCAATAAACTTCATCCATCTATCCCATAATTCAGTCTGTAATTGAGATTTTGCAAGAAGTTGCACACTACTGATGGCACTCAAAAACAGAAGTACAGATTACAGTTTGCCTGGAAATAACTAAGAACATTAACTTGTACCAGAATGATGAGAAGACATATTAGTACGGAAAAGAAAATGAACAGTTCATTGTCTAAAACAGACCTTACTGTCTGTCAAATATGCTGCAAGCAACATTAAGACATGGGCACGTATATCAGGTCACTGCTGCAGATAAAAGTAGCAGTAAAACTTTTCTGTTGTTTTTGCACTAAAGGATTTCTTTTTGAAACTAGCGTATAATTAAAACAAATTTTTAAATATAGCAATTGTGTTTGAACTGTGTCACTCACCTTGTTATACTCGACGTGTAGTTTTTCTTGTTCATTCTCCAGCTTATCTTTAAGGTTTTTCTGCTCTGAAATGTTATCCTGGATCTGGATCATTCTCATGTTCCGCTCTGAGTAGTTTTTTTTTTTTTTAAAAAGGAAGAAAAGGGGGATACAAAAAGTGATTAATGAAGTTAAAGGAGCAGAAGGGGCAATGTTGGCAAATGATGCTACATTAGGTTCTAAAGGATAACGGAAGAATGGTGGAGAAGGAAAATATAAATCTAGTACAACTGCTGCTTTTTCAATGTAGGCTGTCTACATAAAAGCAATAACACCATCGCTACCACATTTAACGATACATACAGTGGCTTGCAAAAGTATTCGGCCCCCTTGAACTTTACCACATTTTGTCACATTACAGCCACAAACATGAATCAATTTTATTGGAATTCCACGTGAAAGACCAACACAAAGTGGTGCACACGTGAGAAGTGGAACGAAAATCATACATGATTCCAAACATTTTTTACAAATAAATAACTGCAAAGTGGGGTGTGCGTAATTATTCAGCCCGCTTTGGTCTGAGTGCAGTCAGTTGCCCATAGACATTGCCTGATGAGTGCTAATGACTAAACAGAGTGCACCTGTGTGTAATCTAATGTCAGCTGCTCTGTGACGGCCTCAGAGGTTGTCTAAGAGAACATTGGGAGCAACAACACCATGAAGTCCAAAGAACACACCAGACAGGTCAGGGATAAAGTTATTGAGAAATTTAAAGCAGGCTTAGGCTACACAAAGATTTCCCAAGCCTTGAACATCCCACGGAGCACTGTTCAAGCCATCATTCAGAAATGGAAGGAGTATGGCACAACTGTAAACCTACCAAGACAAGGCCGTCCACCTAAACTCACAGGCCGAACGAGGAGAGCGCTGATCAGAAATGCAGCCCAGAGGCCCATGGTGACTCTGGACGAGCTGCAGAGATCTACAGCTCAGGTGGGGGAATCTGTCCATAGGACAACTATTAGTCGTGCACTGCACAAAGTTGGCCTTTATGGAAGAGCGGCAAGAAGAAAGCCATTGTTAACAGAAAACCATAAGAAGTCCCGTTTGCAGTTTGCCACAAGCCATGTGGGGGACACAGCAAACATGTGGAAGAAGCTGCTCTGCTCAGATGAGACCAAAATGGAACTTCTTGGCCAAAATGCAAAACGCTATGTGTGGCGGAAAACTAACACTGCACATCACTCTGAAAACACCATCCCCACTGTCAAATATGGTGGTGGCAGCATCATGCTCTGGGGGTGCTTCTCTTCAGCAGGGACAGGGAAGCTGGTCAGAGTTGATGGGAAGATGGATGGAGCCACATACAGGGCAATCGTGGAAGAAAACCTCTTCTGGAAAAGACTTGAGACTGGGGCGGAGGTTCACCTTCCAGCAGGACAACGACCCTAAACATAAGGGTCGTTGTCCTGCTGGAAGGTGAACCTCCGCCCCAGTCTCAAATCTTTTGAGCCAGGGGCCAGGGCAACAATGAAATGGTTTAAAACAAAACACATCCATGTGTTAGAATGGCCCAGTCGAAGTCCAGATCTAAATCCAATCGAGAATCTGTGGCAAGATCTGAAAACTGCTGTTCACAAATGCTGTCCATCTAATCTGACTGAGCTGGAGCTGTTCTACAAAGAAGAATTTCAGTCTGTAGATGTGCAACGCTGGTAGAGACAGACCCTAAAAGACTGGCAGCTGGAATTGCAGCTAAAGCTGGTTCTACAAAGTATTGACTCAGGGGGCTGAATAATTACGCACACCCCACTTTTCAGTTATTTATTTGCAAAAAATGTTTGGAATCATGTTTGATTTTCATTCAACTTCTCACGTGTACACCACTTTGTGTTGGTCTTTCACCTGGAATTCCAATAAAATTGATTCATGTTTGTGGCTGTAATGTGACAAAATGTGGAAAAGTTCAAGGGGGCTGAATACTTTTTGCAAGCCACTGTAACAGTGTTAAATCCATGCACTGCAGACACACAATCACTATCTAACTTAATATGCATGTCTTAGGACTTTTGGAGAACATCTGAGTAACTCGAGTAAACTCATGCAGGTATAGTGAATACACGCAAACGGCACACCTTTCTGCTCATGACATCAAGAAACTTTCAAATTTCTCCTAAACTGCACTGCAGTGCTTTGCAGTTTTCTAATCTCAGTGTTTTCTTCTTTAGTATCAATTTCACTCACAACAAACAAGGAGCTTCTAAAAGAATTGCTGCGAAACATTTTCTCACTGTTCTCAGAGACCCACCTACTTTAGCTGGTAAAGTGAAATAGCAGCATAATAATTAACACTTGACACAAAGCAACAGAACAGCGTAGAGCAGAGATGACACAGTTTCCTCACCCAAGTAGTAGTTGACAAAGTCTGCTGTGAGAGCAGGCTGCTTGTGTTTCCTGCGTCCATCCATGCTAGCACTGGTATCAGATGTGTCCACAGGGAAAATGTCAGTGCTGATGCCCATCAGTTCAGCCTTCCTCATCAACTTTCTGATAGCTGAGGCACTAGAGGTCAGAGGTCTTGGCAGTTTTTCCCGGGGTACCCATGCCTGAGGACGAGTGTTTCTGGACAGCTCAGCTTTTGCCCTGTACTGCTGCAAGCGAGTAGTGATTCGGGCCTGCAGGTGGGACACATACAACCACTTTGCTATTAGAAACAGGATATATTGTGCTCTGTTCTACTTTTAGTATATATAAGTAGCATCTACTTTCAAAAGAATTTCACACAACACGCTGTTAGGAAACACTGAATTGTGGAAACCAGTTCAGCCCATCGTTTTTTGCCCATTTGCACAGTCATCTTGAAGGAGGAAAGAGACTACGAAAGTACTAACACAGGGTGCTTCTTACAGTGTGGATGTGACATACATGCAGTGCTCTGCTTGCTCAGTGTTCTGGTTAAAGACAGTTCTTTATGACTATGCCTGGGAGTTTGTGCTCCTCATGCTAAGCACTGTATATGTGCAATTGTATTTACATTTGGGGACAATGAAAATTTCACATGCTGTCCCTCACACTTGCTTATAGTGCCTAAATTTTGTTAACTGGGACTTTTAGTGTGCCTGTCAATCTGATATAACCATGCAGTCACATTTAGACCACCTACAACAAATACAAAACTGTGATCTAATATAAGTTCGATCAAGGGCCACCTCAAAGTACAGACCAAAGAACTGAAAAGTAAGGGCAATAGCAATGAGCAGAGTGATTTCTACATTTTCTTGGAGTCAGGTGCTAAACTATCCGTGTCAGCTCAACGTGATGCTGCTGTGTGGGGATCGCCTCCCTCTGTCCCAAACCTATTCCTTTTGTGTGCAGGTTTATTAACAGTTACAGGAAAACTGTAGCATTTCTTAAACTTGTTTTAGGGTAAAATATTATTTCGAAAATACACAATTTATCTCACCCATCCAAACTGTCCTTTGTCATTTAGACTAAACATAGTGCATGTTTTTAGTATAGATGGGATGGGTCAAACAATCCTTACCTGAGCTTCGGGAGTAAGCTGTCTCTCTCTCTCCTGCAGAGAGACTTTACAATAAGACTGTAAGGCCAGGTAATTCTTCCTTTTCCACTTTCTGTCAAAGCGGTCTGCATGCTGTTTGCAGTATGCAAAAAATGGGTCCGCGATATCCTGAGGAAATAAAGAGCACTCATGGGAATTAACAGTTAAGATAACTGGTGGGAAAACAGGTATTAATAGCCTGTAAAGCTTTTACCACGTTGAACTTTCAGAACCTGCCACTCACTAAAGTGAAAAATCCAGCTGAGGCAGAAGCAGTGCTTTGCAGCTGCTGACTTCCTACAGTCATCTGTGTGCAGTCTGTTGTAGTGGAGGATTTGTAGCTGATTAACTGGATTAGGCTGCTGCAGTGAACAGGCATTTTTCCAAATACTTGTGTTATATGAATTTTATTTGTTTTGCTTGGTGGACTGCAGTGACAATATTCCAAAAGAACTTCATTAATAGTCGTTATCAATCAAATCTGTCACTCGCTAGTTTGATTTCTCCAAGTGGTAGATGCTTTATTGACAGAAGCTGTGTAAAGGAGGTGAGGAAAAATAAAATAAAATTAGTGGATTCTTTCTCGGCTTGATTTTACCGCTTCTCTCACTTCATGTATTGGTTAAAATTGGTCTATTGGTATTATTATAGTAATATTCATAAGATAAATTATTTGGGTTTTTTTCATAAAGGTACCAAGTGTGGTAAAAAAATAAATAAATAAAATTGGTGGCACTGTGGTAAGAGCAGAAAAGTCCTCAAGGGTACAAGATCGTCATGGATGTGGGGCTGCAGGTATCGATTTCTTTAGTAATCGAGTAATCTTTCAATTATTCCATGGATTAATTGAACAAGAAATGAGCAATAATAAGCATTCACAAAAATCACAGGTATTTCAGAATAAACTGCTCATTGGTTTCTATTTGAGAAATTGTAATGTTCTAAAGTTCAACTGCAAAAACTACGAAATCCTTAGTCGCCAAGTTCTGATCAATTCCCATCCCTACTGTATACATGACTAATATATAAATAATCTCAAGTACAGGCAAAGTCAAAAAAAAGAAGATATATTATCGTTTATTATGGCATAGTTTAAATTGCATATATATGCAATTTAGACTATGCCATAACTATGCCACAACTTTTACCTTTACTCTTTCTTTTTGGAAGGCATTAATAGGGGTTCTGACAGCGTTTTATCTACTAGATGAAGTAGACAGTGTGTGTTCATGTGGATTATTTTTTTTGCATGTGGATCTGCGTGTCCACGTGAATGAGTGAGTTTGTGTTTGTAAGTATTTAAAGTATGAGTATGAGGAGTATGTGGCGTCTCCAATGAAGAAAAGCGAGTATGAGCATATGATGCAAAATCTTTGTGCTGCTAAAAACAAGAAGTTATGACTTAAAGTAGACATGATATTAGTATTAATTCAGTGTCCAACCATTTTCATGGACTTGTGAAGAAAACTTGTATTTTTACTTTTAAACATTAATCTTATTTATTTAAACATAATATATTATATTATTTCACTTTCAATCTGAAAAACTGTTGGAAGGTATCTTTGTGTAAAATAGGACGGTCAGCAAGCTGTATAATTTAAACACGGTCTCAGACCAAGTTAACAGTTCATCTGCATATTTTAATAAATAAACTTCTGGAGGCTTACTGTAGATTTTTCTCTGTGTAAAACAAACAGCGGTGGATGGAGCAGCTACAACATTACAGACATTAACCTTCAATGTAAAGGATCTAAAGTGTGGTTAAAGGGGAACCAAAGTTGTAGTCATTTTATCTGATGATTTTAATTTTATTTTAAATTGTCTCTCAATTGTAATTGTATTTATGATGTAATTTGGTTTTATGAAAATGTATGTTTTATTGTAATATGTATTTATTTAGATTGTTAGCCCAACAAGGGACAATTGTTAAAAATTAGCAGTAGCTATAAACCTATGTGCGGTACATCAGTCTCATGTCTTGCACTTGAACTATGTTTAACTGCACTGTCCCTTTTAAATATCCATCCATCCATTCGCTTCCGCTTATCCTTTTCAGGGTCGCGGGGGGCGCTGGAGCCTATCCCAGCTGTCATAGGGCGAGAGGCGGGGTACACCCTGGACAGGTCGCCAGTCTGTCGCAGGGCTAACACACAGGGACAGACAACCATTCACACTCACTCGCACATTCACACCTAGTGGCAATTTGGATTAATCAATTAACCTATCCCCACAAGCTGCATGTCTTTGGACGGTGGGAGGAAGCCGGAGTACCCGGAGGGAACCCACGCAAACACGGGGAGAACATGCAAACTCCACACAGAAAGACCCCGGCCTGATGGTGGAATTGAACTCAGGACCTTCTTGCTGTGCGGCAACAGTGCTAACCACCGTGCCACCGTGCTGCCCTCCCTTTTAAATAAATAAATGAATTCAAAATTCAAAATTTGCTTTTCTTCACATCAGCGTTCGTTAATCAGGTGCTTTGATCAAGGACTCCTGCTCACTTTTGTCCCAGTAAAGGTTTAAATGGTGATCACAGGGAGGATGCTGGAAACACATTTTTCTTTCATTCAACCTGAGCTCACATCTCTGTAATGGCTCCTCCTCTTTGCTGCGTGTAAACAGACTCCAGCTCCATGTTAAACTGCCAGAGTCATCATCACTGCTGCTGTTGTGTTATTAATGTTTTTGTTTAAAAAAACAAAACAAAAGAAAACTGCAGGCTGTGCGGGCTTAATGTTGTCAAACTTTTTATTCATGCACTGCTCCTAAATATGTTTGTATTGCAGATTTCGCAAATGTGGGTGAAGCACTTGCGTTTACATAGTTTAACACATCTGCACGCTGCAGAGCCGTGTGTTAAACGAAGCATCGAAGGCTGAATCGTTGCAGCCCCAGATGGATGGTTCAAACACAGGGCAAGAGGTTCAGTTTAGAGACCTCCAGGAATCAAGGAAACTTTATTTTATTTTTTCACTTTTTAGTGACATTTTGGTTTAGTTATGATAGTTTTTGCAGCAACAGGCATAGGTTGTGCAAACCCAAGACCAAACAGTTGTTTTTTGTTCTGCCAGTCACTACACATATGCTGCTTACAGTTTCAACAGCTAACACCGCTTTGTTTAACAGGTGACTGTTATTGAGCTGACAAATTTATAGCATCAAGTTCACTTCCTAGTTTTTTGTTTGTTGGTTTGTTTTAAGAGCTGCACAGCCAATAGTCATTACACAAAAAGTCATAATTCTTTGCTGAGCAGACTAATGTATTATTGAATTTAAAACATCCTTTTAACACTTCTGACATGACAACCACTGAAGCTAAATTAATAAACGTATTTGTACGGTGTAAATGACATATCAAGAATCAACTGTTACCAATCAACCACCCAAGTATTTAAATGGAAAATATCTGCATATTCATGGACTCTTCATTTCTCTGAGGGAAGAACGTTCACTAATAATGCTGGTTTCGTTAAGCTGCCAACAAGGTCGCCCTACCTCCTCCGCTGCAGCCTCAGACAGAAGCCCCTCCCTCTGTGCACAGGTGACGTGGAAGTAGGATCGACACATTCCTGCATCACAGCTGATACACACACCAGTCCTGGCAAAACGGGCATCCTCACAGAAACTGCACTCCTGCTCATAACAAAAATAACACATAACATTTTTTCATTTTTCAAAAATGCCAGTATGCAACTGTTTCACTGTTAACCGGTTTTCATTTTGACAGATATTTTGGATTATCTACTGAAATTCTGACGCTTCCATGTGAATTTCTACTTAAGCTGCTTTCAGGTTTTACATGATAAATCAGCCTCACCTTAACGCTTGTATTTAGCACAATTACCTCGCTTATACATCAGTTCAGACTGACGAAACTTTAGCTGAAAAGCTCTAAAGCCGAATTTCTCAAACTTGTTCCTTGGAACTTTGCCCCCACTAAGTGCCTTCTCAACAGGTAACTTCAGCAACTTTAGGGGTGGAACGTGCCACTTTTAAATTGTGCCCCATTACTGATCATAATGATTACTGTAAGTAGAGCATCTCCGGTGTTTAATCAGTTTTGCTGCGAGAAAAATGTCTGAATACAGCCTCTAGTTTATGGGCGTCAAACTCAGCCCTCTCTGATCATAAGCGGGCGGGACCAGTGAAACTCTCCTTTCTGTCAATGTAAAGAAGTTACAAATTTAACTTTTTCTACATCATAAAGAAAAAGATGCTGTGACAAAAAAATTCGTCAGCATGATGCAAGATTACAGAAAAAGTTCTGGCAGCTCATTACAAAGACTGTCCAGTTTTTATTTTTTTTCTCAATGAAAATAAAATTGGGCTTCACTTTAGCCACCTCCTAATTTTAGAAATTCACTAATATCATTGAAATGCAGCCAGATGCTGCTCATTTTATATTTTCGCCCATTTCTTCATTTTTCCCCCGACAAGCTTGCGTTTAAATCTGGCTTGCAGGTCTCGCCGTGTAACTGCCTGTACCACTACACTTGCTGTCTTCCGAACGCCTGCCCCCCTCCTCCTTTCACTAATGGTACGACCCCAGTCTTTGCACGGATTGGCCTCATGGCCGATAAACACTATTTACATTGAAATTCATCTTCATCAGTGAGCAAAAAGAGAACTTGCCTTGGCCCCATATTTTGAATAATTCATCTCTGTGAGTGTTACTGGTCGCAACTTATCAATGTCTCCAAATGCCACTCCAGGAACATAAAGGGCACAAACCACATGCACCCACCTGAAAACATCAAAGAATAAAAGCAAAATTGGTGAACAAATGGTACAAAGAATGGTAGAAAAATCCAGAATTGGAAATGGCTCAGAATCAAGTAGCATTTTAAACATTTCGACTCCTGGATGCTGATTTCACAAAAAGCTGTGAACTGATAAATCATGGCTATGGTTTATTTTTGCATTTAATGTAGAGAATTTGTGTAGACAATAAGACACTTAATATCATGAAACTAGTTTCTCAGATACTCAAAAAGAAATTGACTCATAGATTTATGTAGGCCCAGACTCATGCTACAGTTTGGTGTGAGACAGTTTCAAATGTGGACTTTAGGCAAGAGAATCCAAAGTCCAATATAAAGATATCCATCTCTAGCAAGCAACCGCTTCACAGTTTAATTTGCTGTGTTTTTCATGCTCTACTGAAGTAGTAAATTCGTGTGCAGCCTGGCTGAGGAGCACTATCAGCGATAACGTGGCTGAAGTCTCCACGCTTCACATAACACAGTCTTTTCTCTCACTCTTTTTCTTCCTCTCTTTTCTCCTCCCTCCATTCCTCCAACAGTTCTATTTTCCTTCTTAATCAAACCTGCTTTTCTCCTCAGCACTGAATATATAACACAGTTCAGACAGTCTTTGGATCCCTGCAGCATTTTGAATAGCACAGATCATTAGCTGTTATTTGTTTCTGAACATGTTCCACTTGCTGTATCTTCTAAATGGCAACTGACCACCAGGTCATTGTGCCACTGTATCCCACCTCCCAGCATCCGTCTCTTTGAAGATGCCATCCTGGTTTGGGCATAGCTCACAGCTGGGAGTCACTCCATTCTTGCAGGCATCACAGAACCAAGGCTCTGTTGAATTCTCAGAGGCCGAGCTCATAATCGAGTCACTCTCGCCGTCCACACCGTAACACCCTGGAAGCAAAGACCAGTATTAACCTTACTGAACAGTCATCCCATTCAAATGAAAACTGCTCCTGTGAGCCACAGCGTGCAACACATGTGGTAGATGCGAAGCTGTGCCATAGAGGTTAGAGGTTAGGAGTAAAAAAAAAAAAAAGATAATTTTGCATTACTCTGTAACATGGTCTGAGATCCACTGACACATCATTAGCATTTAATAATATAAACCTTAGGCTACACATTTACTCTAGCACAAATTCCTAACCTAATCAGGGCACAAAATATGTTTCTTTGAGAGAACCAACACAAAGACAGCAAAGGTGAAACTGTGGACTAGTCCAAATAGCAGCTCACAGCTATCACTTCAGTGATTCTACTGTGGAAATTACCACAAGCAGAAATTAAGGTTACAACGTGACTGCTAATCACTGCTTTTGTTTCCTGATGAAAAATCAGTCCCTGGCTGGGCTTTGCATACAGTCAGTTTTCACATCATACTGAGATTATCTATTTCCTTTATGTTAGCATTCTGTTTTTGCACATCCTTGTAGATTCAATTCTGATTTTTTTTTTTTTTTTTTTTTTAAATGACAGGCTCAGTATGCACTTTACCGTCACATTCCTGACGCTTCCCACAGCAAAAAATAAAAGTAATGTCCTCAAAAGCTAGCTTGGCTATATTCCTCCTCTGCAATGAGCTGAAGTCAGCGCAAGTGGAGCAAGTGCAGTACACTACTGCATTACAGAACAAGCTCCTTTGATTAAAGTAATGTATAACTCTAAAACACCTTACACCAAACACTGCCCATGTGACATATCTCTATGCCTTTTGCCTTTATTAAGACACAAATGTAAACAATGTAAAAAAGGGAAACGGGTTCACATGCCAACTAACAGAGGAGCTCCAAGGACACACTGACAACGTCTTTACTTGCTTCACTTTGGCAGAGCAGCTCCTCAGATTAGGGCTGTTCCATATAATGATATATATTGAATGACGATATAAAAACGTCTATTGTTTCCTATTACACTATCGTTTGTTTTGTGGTGTCGTAAAATAAACAGTTTACAGCAATATTTTTTCATCGTTTTGATGGTCACTGTAGTGGCTATATTAATTTCTTAAAGTTCTCTCTTTCTCTTATATTTAAAATAACCACACTACTGACGGACAAGCGCCTGTTTTTACATGTTATCGTTAGCAACAATGACGGTAAAACCATCACTTGGCTCTGCTGTCCGCTTGTTTGTTTTCCATGTAAACCTTTCACAATAAAGCTCAAGATCCTGTTGAGACTTTTCAAAATAAACTGAATCACGTGAAAGAGTATGCAGAGAGTTTACAGATGAGAAAAAAGAGCCATCGGGTGCTTAAAAGTTAACCTTAGACTCAAACTTTGAAAGAAAATGGTGGCCGTCACAACTTATGACTAAAAATGTATAGTTTCATGCATTGGTTACACCAGCTGGAAAAACTTCACGCAAGTCAAGTTGCCCGAGATTCACAGAATTTACAGAAAAATATTACATTTTTGTGATTTATATCGTTGTCAGGACGATTAATGTCTTATACTGGGATATGAGATTTTTGTCATATCGCACAGCCCTACCTCAGATGATAACTGGCTCTGGTTGGCACAATCAGGGGAAACAACCCAGAGCTACCCACAACCAACAAAATGAGAAGAAGATGCAAAAGGTGCTCCTGCTTCCTGGGAACTTCCAATGTTGTCATCCAACATGCCACAAGTTGCTTTATTCTGTTGTATGCTCTCATGTCCACTTCATCTATACTCCTCCAATCCTCACACATTCACCTCCCGTGCACATTTGTATAAGTGGACAGCAGCTAAAAGATCTCCTTTGTTATAAAAATGTCAATGGTAGATCTTAGCCTGCTTATGCAGGGAACTGCATATAGGGTATAATCGAAATTAAAAAAACAAAAAAAACAAAACACATTGAAATTATGTAAACTGAAGTGAACTATGCTAACTAAGTGTGACGACAGTAATGAAGTAACTTTTGATACAGAGATAAGGAGAGAGAGCGCAACAAGAGAACAACAAGGTGTGACTCAAAATCAAATGATTGGAGTTACATCGAGTAATTGGATGCCAACATCAGGTGATAGCCATGTCGTACTGGAAAGGCAGAGAGAAGAAGGGGACTATAAGACCCTTTGCAGATAATGATTAGTCGTTACTTCCTCAGGGTTTTGTCGAAGTGTGCAGAAGATTAGAAGACCCTGCATCACACAGTAGATTTCACAGCAAGAAACCCAGAGGATTTAGCCTTCTTTTTGCAACCCACTATGGACCACAAATTGAATTGAATATTTACTATCCAATATGGTGCTCACTACATACTGGAAGGGAACTATCTAAGGAGTTCCACGCTCCTCAAAAAGGATTTTATCCTGCGTGGCAAGGGGAAGAATTCATCAATGGCAAAGGTTTTCGCTCTCTTAAAAAATTAAAAATAAATCAAACTGACAGTAGATATTTAGCAACAGTTCTGATTTTAGGGCCTGGGGAACATTACTGACAACAGGCAAGCTTGTAATCTGATTTTTTTTTTTTTAACTGTACTTGCCAATTACAACCTGAGAGATATGGTTTAAAATCAGGCAAGTGCCAATGATGTCAACCGATTCTGATCTCTTTAAAAGAATATCATGAGACACTGTATCAAAGGCAGAGCTCAGATCATAGAGAAAGCATGGCTAACAGCCCACAGTCAGTTGCCATTAGTGGATCATTTGTGATTTTGTCCTGGACTTCATCTGTAGTGTGAAGTGGCAGAACACCAGACTGAAATTGTTCAAACGAATGACTGTTATTAAGGTGTACAACAACATTTTTTTCAAGAACTTTTGAAAGAAAAGGTAAATTTGCAATTGAACTGTACTTATTGAGGTTCACCGGGTTTCTGAAGTGTTAGGTTTATCTCAGCTGTTTTAAGAGGTAGAGGAAAAAACCCAGGGATCAGGGAAGAGTGAATAACCTCAGTTATTAAAGGAGAGAGAGAGAGGATAAACAGGATGTTGCCAGTCAGAGGTGGGTCAAGGCAACACGTAGAAGGTTTAGATTTCTTTAAAATCATACAGTGTGCCATATGTGGAATTATCTAGAGCCAGCTGCTGACAGATGTTACTAACCTTAGTACTGAAAAAGGCTATAAAAATGTTCTAATGCTCAGTGCAGTAAACCTGAGGTGGAAAATTGTCAGGTGATTTAATGTAGAGAGTCCTTGTATTTCCTTCACCAGACCTCATTAGTACTGCATAATATTCATATTTGACTGCAGACAGAGCATCCTTATAATTCCACGTGTTGACGATGCATATGGACAGCAAGACCAGTCTTTGTGCAAAGCCATTCCAAGCAATCTTTAGTTTTAAGTTTGCATAAATCCAGAGTAAACCAAGGAGCAGAGTGAATGAAATAGACAGTCCAAGTTTTCAATGGAAAGTACTGAGTAGACTGTGTAGTCCATTATTGTAGTAAGACACCAGTTTATCAGGAGTAGATAAATTGTCTGTCAGTTCTACAGGAGAAGGCAGTTATGTCAATGTTTTTAATATTGCGATATGATAGAGCGAAAAGAGTTTGACTTAGATAATATTAAATGGACATCAAAAGATACCAGCTTGTGGCCAGATATGGAAAGATTAGATGCTATACGGTTCTGAGGAGTAACACTGCATACATCACATAATATCAAGAATACGGCCCTTAGAGTGAGACTGAAAATCAATAAATTGTTGCAGGCCAACGCTATTAACAGATGATGAATAATCTCTCATAAGAGTATTAGTGACAGTGTCTGGATGTATATTAAAATCACCCAGCAAACTAACATTGCAGGAGAAAAAACTTAGAAGCTGGATGAAGCCAAGCAAACACATTTTAATATTGTCCTCTTAATTTTCTGAGGCTGCCTAAACAATTACTTGGCTGATGTGGTTTCTATGGCTGCTATTACACCAGGCATACGTGCGCTTTACTACCAATGAGAACAGCAATCAGCACTCTCCCTCTGTCAGGGAGATAACACTCCAGCTCCTAATTCAGTCAAGCAGCCTTTGGGCTTTTTGAGCAATGGGAAAGACTCAAAAATCAAAAACTTAGTGTTCTGCATGCCACACTGGGGAGTCAGACAGCCCATAAAAAGCAAATACTGGGGTAGACAGAGTTGTTTATTCAGCTCTACACTGTTTGGTGGGCGCGCGTCCTTTTCTGATTGAGAGACCATTTGCTGTGTGCCATGGTGAATCACTAATTCTGAAATCTGCTCTTCAGAGGCTGCTGGGGCTCTAGTCTGAAATTTTAAAACAGGCCTCTGGTTTTTCCGTGGAATCAACTCACTCGTGCAATTAAGGCACAACTGCAGCTTTTCCTGTTTAAAGAATAGGACAATCTGTTTTCACAATCTATTGTTACCCCTTAGCACCAATATTATGTATTCTACCTCAATTTTGCCCCCACAAGATGTACCAAGGGCAGGAGGCTTAAAAAAAAGGATCATCTAGGCAGTTCGTCTTTACTTATTGAGCTCTGAAACTGGGGTTTGTGAACAACCACCGTGCTGGTTTAAATGATGTATAGTTGAACCGTGCCACAAATCTTTGGTGTTCCTTTTGAACTGAGATACAAAGCTCAGACCGTTTAGCCATGGGTTACTGGCTAATATGAGCTAAGCTGACAAAAAGTGATGACTACAAGATAGCTTCATAATCCCTGAAGGAAGACTATCCCTGTCAGAAATGGACTTTGCAGGGAAAAAAAAAGGTAGAGTTGACTGAACCACCGAGAGAACTGCTCAACTATATTGACATTTTATGAAAAAAATGCTTTGTTTATGTTCCACAAACACAAAATACATCAAAAGAAAGTGTACAAGGTTACAGAATAAAATATAAACTCGTTTTCACATGTATTGTGAAATGTATGTATTTTTTTTATAACTTTCACTTAATTATACATTTTGCTTTTTACCAATAATAATGCTCATTTACGGTATACTGGAAATATTTTCTCCAACCCCGTCTCTAGAAAAACTTGGAAAAGTACGTTCATTTTAAGTTCATAAGTTTGATAAATAGTTATTCGTGTGTTTTTATCTCTGTCACTGTAACATAACCATGTATGAAATTAAAATAAATCTCAGGACAAGAGGCATTTTTTTCATCAGCCAAACTTGATGAATGTACAGAGGTTTAGTGCTGTCCACTCCAGTACAGGGGTCCCATATATACGGTCTGCTATCTGAAACTCTTTTACCCTGAAAAATGTACAATAACTAAAGTAGTAAAGTCTTAACTGCAGATACAACTCACCTTTCATCTCTGACCTAAAGCCCTTTGTTTTAATCTTAAAAAAATAGTTTGTGAGCTTTGAAATGAGTCAGTATGTTAAGAGTACTACACCTTTTTAGCAAGGGCGCATAGCATTCGTTCTTCAAGTATTTATTCTTGAATGCGCAGGTGTTTTGTTTTTCCCCTACTGATCCAGTATGAACTCAAAACCAAACTACATCATTGTGTTTTTAGACACCAGTCAGACCACCACTAGACAGTGTGATTAGAAAGTATTGCTTTACATCATCACTATAAAAAACACCATTCAGAGAGCAAATATACAGTAGTTACGGCCTTTGTAGAGCCTGGTGTGATTTTCAATTTATATAGGTGTGTCCCTCCTTAGGCGTCACACCTTTTGTACAGCTGACCCTACCCAGCAATTAACAAAATACTTAAGGCCCACCCCACCCCCACAACCCAAAATAGAGTAAACAGAAGAGAACAGATGGGTGGATTGAGAGAAAAAAATATTACCAGCCTTCCCACACATGTATCATTGAGTAGTGCTACTTTAATAACTGCTGATATTTCCTTAAGAGTCTTGCTCCCAATATTGATCATTCTGAGGTGACCTGAATTTCTTCCACTAAACTATCAGCACATCTTTTAGGCCCCATTCCTACAAGACCGCTCAAGTAAGTTTTAGCATTAATTAATGCTGTCTTAACTAATTATAGACCGGTTTCTAACCTTTTAATCTTGAAGAGTAGGTGTCAAAGAGTTAACTAAATATTTGCGGAAGAAAGGTTTATATGACGAGTTTCAGTCAGCAGTGTTTCTGTGCTAGGATGCACACTAGTGAGGGTTATAAATATTCTTTTTATGGCCTCCAACAGTGGACTCATCTCTGTGCTTGTCCTGCTAGATAACAGGGCAGTATTCAATACTGTTGACCATAACAATTTATTACAGAGAACTAGAACACACCATAGGTATGAAAGGAATTACACTGCAAAGTTTCAATCATATCTATCTGAGAGACGCCAATTTGTGGCATTTCTGAGGTATCTTTACTTCAAAAGCTAGTCATGGAGTTTGAAAACACTGTATAGATTTGCATTGCTATGCAGATGACAGCCACCTTTACTTATCCATGAAGCTGTATGATACAAATCAGTTAGCTGAAGTGAAGACATAAAGGCCTGGATGACTTCTAATTTCCCATATCTAAATAGCCCGATGTCAGATCGTAAAATTTCCAGTGCAAAATTTAAGATTCAAAGGTTGTAGCGTTGACTGCAAGACTTCGCTTTAAACTTAACTAGTTTTATTACTATTTACACTTAAACAGCTAATTTCAAAACAAACAACCATACAACGACAAGTGACAGCACCACCCAGAGTGGAAGAACTTGAAGATTTCATCAACAGATCCAAGAAACAAAACCCAACCAAGTTAGAAAGACTGATTTGTCAACTGATGCCGAGGACTTACTCACAACCGACATTCAGGTAAGTGTTTTTGAGTCCATTAACAAAAAGTTGGATCTCCTAGCCATGCCTTATCAGGAGATGAAGGATTAAAATCAAGCTTAGATATTTTTTTTGTCTCCCGTGTTGTCTCTGGCAGCCAAGGCTGATGTTTCCATTTTCTCATGGAAAAAGGGTTGTGTCATAGGGGTAGGAAATGTTGGGATGGACAAGATCCAATCTGGGAGCAACCTCATCTGCGTTATGAAAGGTCTGTCACCAAGATAGAGATCTGTAGCATTCTCAAAAGTCTCAGTTTTAACCCGTTTATAAAAACAGAAAAACAAAACAAAAGCATAGTTGTGCTTTGGACAACAAAAACATTATGGGCCAGGTTTTGATAGGTTCTAGGTTCATCAGTGTAATGCAAAATTTGTGTTTCAACTCATCTAATCCAGCAGGTGGCAGTCGATTTTGTAGACATATAGATAGATCTATTATTGTACAATCTACTGTACAATATAAAGCGCCTTGAGGCGACTGCAGTTGTGATTTGGCGCTGTATAAATAAAATTGAATTGAATTGAATAGATAGGTACCTTAATGTATTAGAGTAGCAAAGTTTTTTAAATGTTGGATAGTTTTTTCTTAAGACAATGATTCAGCAGTTACTGTACTGAGTTTGGAGAGTAAGGCTTTTATAAATTTTTTGGAGTATAGGATAACAGATTTTAAGTTGTCAGTATTCAAGAAATTGAACTGTGAACTTTGATCCTACCTTCATCCCAGAATATTTAGGTTTTCTTGTGGAAAACTGGTTGAAAGAGGTAAAATGGTAGAGTTTGACCAGTTCAGAGAGTAGCTGGAGACTTCTCTCTAACCTTAAATGTTTGCGGCAAGGAAGAATGGGGTCCTGAAGGATTAATGGCAAACCATCTGCATAAGGGAGATATTTATGTTCTGTATTAGATAATGTCTTAAAGCAGGGGTCTCAAATTTGGCCCTTAAAGTGACTTTTTATGTTAGGGAGGATGTGTTTGTTGTTGAGTGCAATTTTTTAAATAAGTTTTTTTAAAAAGAAAAACATTATTTAATATGAAGGCAACATGAGCAGAGAGTACAAACATGTTGAGGGACTTGTTGTGTTAGTTCGGTGAGTTCAACCCCCCCCCCCCCCCCCACCTCTACTGCAGAGCCCCTCTGTTTTCACAGAGTTGTGCGTCCACATTGAAAAGGCCGAAAACACTTACGTTCCAGTACTGCGCATGCGTGAAACCAAGACGATTCGATCTGCCTCATTTCTGCCACGGAAACTGAAACGTCCCGGCAAAATGCCAAGGAAAAGCACAGAGGTTTTTAAATGGACTAACAATGAGGTGGCGTTGTTGCTGCGAGTAACACAAAAGTACAAAGTTGCAAAAGCTATTGAGAATTAAAGAAATTAAAGAAAAGCTATTTGGTGCATGTACAAACTGATATTAATCTTTAATATGGCTGAAATAATTGAGCGCAAACAAAACAACTGCTGTATAATGCCTTCCGCTATCTTAGGTTAATTGGTCATATGACTGCATCACATAACTAAAATGTGTCATCGTTTTCGAAAAGGCTCCGGGTTCTCTGTCCACACTGCAACGCGAAAACTGCGTTTTCAAATGTATACGCTTTGGAGAGCGTTTTCAAAACGCTGCGTTTTCCTTGACCAAAAACGCTGCCTCAGTGTGGACGGAAGGCCAAAACGGAGAGAAAAAGATGTGTTTTCAAATGAAAATGTATTAGTGTGGACATGGCCGAAGTTTTGCTCCAGGAAGGCAGCAGGCCCAGACAAGGTGTGTCCTAGGCTGTTAAAGGCTTGTGCTGCTGAACTAGGGGAGCCGCTACAACAAATCTTTAACCTCAGTCTATGACTGGGGAGAGTGCCCACCCTCTGGAAGACATGCTGCGTCATTCCGGTCCCCAAAAAGAACCGGGCCAATGAGCTAAATGACTTTCGACCGGTGGCACCGGCATCACATCTTATGAAGACTCTAGAGCAGCTCTTTCTCAACCTCCTCCAGCCCCAGGTACAACATAACCTGGACCCACTACAGTTCGCCTAACAAGGCAGATGTCGGTGTGGAGGATGCTATTCTGTACCTCCTACACAGAGCTCACTCGCACCAGGATAAGGCACGGTAAGGATCCTGTTCCTCGACTTTTCTAGTGCCTATTATACAATCCAGCCCCGTCTGCTCCAGGAAAAACTCAACAGAGCACAGTACGTCAGGCTGTCAGGACATCACGTCTGACACTGTGGTCAGCACCACAATAACTGTGCTGTCCCCCCTTCTCTTCCCCCTGTACACCTCTGACTTGAGCTATAACTCTGAATCACGCCATATTCAGACATTTGCGGATGATACAGCCATCATGGGGTGTATCTGGGATGGTCAGGAAGAGGAGTACAGGAGTCTGGTGAGGAACTTTGTTACATGGAGTCACACAAACCACATGCAGCTCAACACATTGAAGACCAAGGAACTGGTTGTGGACTTCGGAAGGTCCAGACCAGGTGCAGTGCCAGTTAAGGAGGTGGTCAACATGTACAAGTACCTCGGACTGTGGGTGGACAACAAACTGGACTGGTCATACAACACGCAGCACCTGTATAAAAAAAAAGCCAAAGCAGACTATTTCGTCAGGAGGCTGTGGTCTTTCAACATCTGCAGGAAACTCCTGTGGATGTTCTACTAGTCGGTGGTTGCCGGTGTACCTTTCTATGCTGTGTTGTGTAGGGGGAGCAGAACAGCAAAGGAGGACTCATCCAGGCTGGAAAAACTAATCAGGAAGACTGGCTCTGTGGCCGGCATGAAGCTGGACATTCTGGTGACAGTGGCAGAGAAGACGACACTAAAGAAACTGCTGGACATTATGGACGATGCTGAACATCCTCCGCATGTGGTCATAAATAATCAAAGGAGTCTACTCAGAGACAGGTTGCTTCTCCCCAAGTCTAAGCCCAACCTAAGACTTATTCTTGATGATCTGGATGGTGCAACCTTCAATTATCGCAAAGACCACACACTTCCATGTACTGTTTTAAACGTACAGTGACACCATGTTATTAGGAGAAACGGCAGATCGATCTATTATGGGGTTCAGTACAGCAACAGTCATCACCCATTTTGAGTTCTGAGCTTAGCAGATTGTTAATGTAACAGATGCGAAGATTAGACTTTGTGAAGAAATGATACAACATCTTTATTAGAGCCATAAAAATAAACAATATTTAGGAAAAGACTTTTCAAATGAGATAAACAGTATTTTGGAATCAGAAATTGTGTGACTGCAAGCAATCACAAGTATTTGAAACGCCCAACTTCTTTCTACAATTAAGTTCAATATTTTAACAGTCTGGAAAGATGAACACCATATCTGTCCTTCCAGATGACGATAAGAACTGGCTGCAAGGGCTGCCATGTCCTCTTCTTTATCAACCTCTATTGCAAACCACTTAAGCTTCCCTTCTGTGTCCTTTTTTGGAGATTAAACATGTCCCAGAGAAGGAAAATATCAACCAGGAATATGAACAAGATAAATTTAAGACCAGCTCTTAATATCTTGTGTCTGCCTATGCCTATGGAGAATTGGCGATCAGCACTTTTCTTATCCTTCACTACTCTGTGTTTGTGTTGTTAAAGAGTGTGACTGTCCAAGATGGTAGAACAGGTCTTGCTTTTACCTCAAAGGTTTTTGGTGTTTCAAGGTTAAGGGTTAATTCAGCCCATTTGAGTGACTGTCCTGACAACAAAAGTTGCACTTTTTAAATCCAGCAGGCATGTCATTGCCAGGATAATGGATCAAATAACCTGTGTACATGTGAGTGCCCAAGACTAACAAACCAACTTAGAGAAGTAAAAAAAATGCTTTATAGCACCATTGAAAGCTTTATAACTACACGTTTATCTTAAAATGAGCTCTGCTTGCTCCCTTTAAATCTTCCTTTAAAGCACAACAAGAGGGGAAATAATTGAATGAGAGTGTATGCATGGCCACCCTTAATTGTGTATTTCTCCGAGAACTCCAATTCAAAAGAGATGACTCACTAAGTCATTGATTTTGCTTCCAAGCGGTTGCACTCACTCAGCTGAAGAAGCTGGACAGAAGTTTACTCCCTCCTTGTCCTTTGTTACAGTTCAAGATTCAATAATACAACAACGATACAAGATCAAAGAGCAGATAGATGCCTGAATAGGGTTTTTTTTATGTTACCAGATCGTATTTACATAAATAAATACATCCCTACACTGCTATTTCTCAAATAACCATTACAGTAAAAAGCAAATCAGTATTGAACACATCCCCAGTTGTCGAACTAACTACATTTCTAAAGGTTTGTCCCTGTGTCATTTCTCATTATTACACATCATTTATGGACTTTGTGTATTGATTTCTTTGCATGTGTGGATTGCATGGGTTGTTACCAACATTTGGTGAGAATGTCATATCATTAAAGTGCTTTGAGTGCTCCAGGAGAGTAAAAAACACTATATAAGAATCAGTCCATTTACCATGTCAGTAGCACCTTCAGTAATACATTTACTTGATTTACTATGATTCCTCCATAACAATGCGAGAAAGTGTTTAAGTCATACAGGAAACAATTATGTCAAATTGTTGCTGCTAAAGGTGGTCCTACAAGCTACTGAATCACAGGGAGTACTTAGTTTATCATGCACTGCTCACCTATTTTGGCACTGATTGGCTTATGTTTTTTTTTTATAAACATTGACATGATGTAATATCCCATGTACCGTTGCTTATCTCAGATTGTATTTACCTCATTTTAACACCTGGTATATCCTGCCATGCAAAACTGAACTGAACAGAAGATGTACTTCCTTTTTATTATGACTGTGTATACAAAGCAAAGCAGCAGAGGAGACAAGCATTTGCTTCCTATAACAAGGGCTTTAACTCGCATACTCATCAGAGTAGCATCGGTATCAAATGACCTATTAAACATGATATTGCAGCATTGCGCCCTTGCAATCTCCCCATTTCAATGTGTAGTGAAAGTGTAGACTTCAAACTAGATACCTGTTTTTTTAAATTGTGTTGACAGGCCGACTAAAACCAGACTTTTCTTATCTAAATACAGTCATCATTTTGGCACAGGAAGAATGGGTAAAAACAGGATTTTGTAATGGAAACGTTTGTGATCAGAAAGACCTTGACTCAATAGGCCTGATGACCAAAAATTATTTAAATGAAGCAGAATTATGTAGGAGCAGCAGTCTTCTTTCTTTGTAGGTTGACATTCACTGAACAGAATATGGTTAAATGGTATTAAAGTCAAGTGGTTATATATCAGTTTACTCCATTACAGCCTACTGTTGGGCTTCACAACACTGAGGTGAGCACAAGACCCTTGGAAGTTCATCCTTGCTATTGACAATATGCTGGTAGACTAAGCAAACCTAGCAATGGGACATACTGATGTTAATTGGGAAGAATGGTTATTTAAGTTTACTTTGAATGGTTGCTGGTCCCAGAGGTGTTGGTCTGAGTAAAACAGCTGAAATACTGGGATTTTCTTACAACCATCTCTTTGGTTTACAGAGCATGTTCCTAAAAAGAGAAAATATCCACTGATCAGAAGCTCTCTGGGTGAAAATGTCTTGCTGATGCTAGAGGTCACAGCAGACTGCCAGGAAGACTTCAAAGCCTTAGTCTCAATCTCATACTGGTTTTTTGAAAATGAACTTTTATTTAAAATATTTTTGATACAAATTTTCTTTTTCTAAAAAAAAAAAAAAAAAAAAAAAAAGAAAGAAAAGAAAAGAATATACATTCTACATTCTGAAAGCCAAACAAGTTCTAAATTTGGTACTAGTAAGGTGTAACTTATGAAGTAGCCGATGAGCGTATATGGATAATCAAGTATCTACTCCGGCCTGCGTTGCTATACTGGCTTTGCGCACATTAGGTGGTACTTGACTAGGGATGGGTACCGGTATCCGGTGCCAGCAGCGCACATTTCGGTGCTTTATTTCTGTGCTTTTTTTTTTTCTGAGATGTCATACACTTTGGATTCTAGCCAATTATTTGACCTTTCCAAGGATAGTAGGCGGGCCCAGGTACGTACGTTCTTTTAGAGCAGAGCTACAGATTAAAAATGCCCAAGGCGAAGCGGTTAAAAGTCTGGCTGTACTTCACACCAAAAGATGCAAACTCAGCAGCCTGCAACAAGTGCTTTAAGCTGATGCTGTGCAAAGGAGGTAACACCTTGAATCTGATGAAACACCTGGCGACGCATAGCGCTTTTTTAAAAGCCGAGAAATGCACCGTATTTGATAGCTTGCTGCAAGACCTCACACCGAGCACATCTACTGAGGGTGTGGCGCCTGTTATCGGACCCGGAGTTAGCAACATCCCACCAAGAACCCAAAGAGGAGAGTCCTGGCCCCTAGCCCTGCCAGTGTAGCAGAAATGATGAGGATGATGATGCAGCAGCAGCCGTTCTTCTCTCCGTGAGTAGCTTAATGTTGTTCGTTTGTAATTTACGTTGAGTAGGCTAACCACATTATTAAATTAATGCATGTATGGTGAACTAGCAAACACCGTCATAGTTACATGCGGCTTTCTTCTTGTTCGATAGAGTGATACCATATATGCCCTACAGCTGCAGAAAAGGCTAACATTGTTATCTTTTTACAGAAAAAAAAAACAAAAAAAAAAAAAAAAAAAAAACAGCTAAACATGAGAGGTTTTTGGACAGAATTTGTGTTTGCCATTGTTTAAGCACCGGTTCCAACCAAAGGAGGTATGTTGTATCAACAGAAAAGGCTAACTTGGTTATCATTTTGCAGAAAAAAAAGAGACTTCTAAAAATAAAAACATAAGAGGTTTTTGGACAAAGTTTGTGTTCTCCATTTTTTAAGCATCGGTTCGAGCATCGGCACCGTTTCAAAAGTACCGGTTTGGCACCAGTATTGGATAAAACCTAAACGATACCCATCCCTATACTTGACTGTTATGGAAAACAACTAAAACAGAGGCGAGTCTGTAGTAGTGGAAGAAGGCTAATAGAGAAAGCATTCATCTCTCTATCCACCAACTGCCTTATTCATCTCTTCTGCCCTAAAAACTGCTACAGGAAGTCTTTCATAGCTCATTAACATTATTATTTTTTACTACTACGATTATACCTGGTGACGCTAAAGAGTATTTAAAGAGTATATAGCTACCTAGCTTACCAATTAACCTAACCCCACTAACTGCATGTCTTTGGATTGTAGGAGGAAACCGGAGTACCTGGACAGAACCCATGCAAACACAAAGAGAACATGCAAATTCCAAACAGAAAGACCTTGGTCAGATGGTGAATTTGAACTTCTTGCTGTGAGGCAGCAGTGCTAACCACCACACCACCGTCCTACATACATGCATGCACATGCCCACTATACTGAAATAACTCTACCTTACCTTCATGGACGGTCACCCCACAGTTGTCACACTGAATTATTTCATCTGCATCCTCGCTGTTGTCTCCCAGACAAACGCAGCAGATGAGAATGTGTTGTGTGCTCCAGGTCTGGGACCGATCCAGCAAAGCACCCTGGGGAATCAGGGAGCAGAGTCAGAGTCACAAACCCAATGACTGACATTCATGGAAACGGTTGAAGTTGATTCTCTTGAATTTACTATGATGACATCAAAACCTCTCATTGGATTGCAGGCATTCTATGACTCGTGTTATACTTTGGTATTATGGAGCACCAAGCAAAGGTGCCAATGTAAAAGCCAGCTGCCTTAAATTTAGTTCAGCTGCAAATAAGCTAAAACAAACTTATGGTATTAAGCTCTTAGATATTACAGATATTAAAAAATAGTTATTTTATTTTAGATTATCTCTGATTTTGGAGCAGGCGTTAACAACACTCCTGAAAAGAGTTTCTATTCTTAATAGATAAAACACTAAACCAGCATATAAGAGAAGAAGAAAACAGATTCCCATGATGCATTTAGTATTTTCTTTTTCAGTCACCTTTCTCACTCAATATGTGTTAATAGACCTCTCTTCATTAAAGCACACTTGTTATTAATCTCTGGCTCTCCTCTACAGCATGTCTTTATCCTGCCTTCCTTCTCTCAGGCTCAGGAAGGTTCTGCCGGAGGTTTCTTCCTGTTAAAAGGGAGTTTTTCCTTCCTGCTGTCACCAAAGTGCTTGCTCATAGGGGGTCATATGATTGTTGGGTTTTTCTCTGTATTATTGTAAGGTCTACCTTACAATATAAAGCGCCTTGAGGTGACTGTTATTGTGATTTAGGGCTGTATAAATAAAATTGAATTGAATGTAAAAGGAATTTTAATAAATGAACAATAAAAATTACATGTTGTTATTAACAAGAGTTCAACCTCCATCCATCCATCTTCTTCTGTTTTATCCGGGGCCGGGTTTCGGGGGCAGCAGCCTAAGCAGAGAAGCCCAGACCTCCCTCTCCCCAGCCACCTCCTCCAGCTTATCTGGGGGAACACCAAGGCTTTTCCAGGCCAGCCGAGAGATATAATATCTCTCCAGCATGTCCTGGGTCTGCCCCAGGGCCTCCTCCCAGTGGGACATGCCCGGAACACCTCACCCAGGAGGCACCCAGGAGGAATCCTTGTCAGATGCCCGAACCACCTCAGCTGGCTCCTTTCGATGTGGAGGAGCAGCGGCTCTACTCTGAGATTTGGTGTGTTCATGGTTATGAGCTTTTGTACATGTTTGTCTGCATGTGACTGCAATGAAAAGAGGCCAGCATACAGTATCAGCATCCTAGTTTGCCCTGTACTTTGATGCAAAGCTTTTGTGTTGCTAAAAACAAGATGTTGCAATAGTTTTAAATTGTGTTGATAGGCCAATATTTTTAATGATTTGTTCGCTTTTTCCTCATGTCAGAGTTTGTTGATCGGGTGTTTTGTTCAACGCCTCCCACTCTTTTTGGGTTTGTTTTTTTTTACCCAGTAAAGGAATGTTTTGGATGCTAGAACTGTGTTTTCCTTCACTCAACCTGAGCTCAGCGTTTCATAATGACTCTGCCTCTTTGCTCTTTGTGGTGTGTGTGTAGGTGGGCTCCATCTCCACATTAATCCTCTGAGCTCCGGATGTAGTTGGCCATTTTTGACTTTATCTTTTTATTTCACCTTTAAACACGGGTATTATGCTTTTCAGCACAACCATGTCTGAATTTACAGTTATTTTCTTTATTTTGACAAACTGTATGAACACAATTGACCTAAACTCACATAAAAACAAAACCAATCGTAAAATCTGAGTAGTTCGATTTTAGACTAATAAAAACCACAACACAAATTATTTTCCTAACTTGATATATAAATTGTAAATTTTTAAAACTTAAGCACAAATTTTGCAAACAATAAAGTTATACATAATATTTACCTAGAAATGCTGCCATGCTTTAGGTTTTTTTTGGGTTGTTGTTTGGTTTTTTTCCACAACCATTTAAAACTATTTACAAAACAGGTGCCACAAAATGATGCCACACAAATGATTTTTGCCACTCAAAAAAATAGTTTCTGTCCACACCAAGACAGGGTAGCACATCACGGGCCTGACAACAGATGGTGTCACTCCTCCTGTTTTAGACCCAGAGACAGCGTTGACATTGCATCATTACATCTACCTTTGGTGGCTTTTTGGCTACCATCTGTGACATTCAGTAGTGGAGTCATTGTTTTGACACACAAAACAAAGCCAATAACTACACTACACACGTGCAAAACTTCCCCCTCTTCCTAAGCAATCAAATGCCACATGTTACAATATAATTTTTTGATTGGTTGACATAACGCATTGTTCCACCAACAGAGAAGGGAGTGTTCATCCTGTAATTAAGGGTGGCCATTCAACAATGGTGTTCATCAAAAACATTTTATTAGTTATTATTATTAACAATGTTTATTTGGTTTGAACTGCTTTTTGAAACGTGTCTGATCTTGTACTCACCTCGCTGCCCTTTCCCTGGGACATGCTATCATTGGTCAGTTCTTCATCAAAAGCACTGCTGCTCTTCGTCTTCTTTTTGGACTTCTTCGCTTCTTTGTCACTATCACTGCTACTATTAATGTTGTCCTCACCATCTTCCTTGTCATCATCATCATCATCATCGCCGTCGCCATCTTCGTCATCATCATCATCGTCGTCGTCATCATCATCGTCATCGTTGTCATCGTCATCACTAGCACTTTCACCACCCTCTTCATCTGTGCCTCCTTTCTGAGAGTTTGCTTTGCCTTTCTTCTTTCCTGCTGTGGGTCTCCAGTCATTATCATCTTCACTATCGTAGTCGTCCATCTCGTTCAGGTCTTCCATGGTGGTAAAGTCCAGAAGTGGGCGGTTCCTGCGGAAATTCCATTTCTTGGGCTCAGCTTGAGACTCTTCAGCATTTACATTGTTGGATGCAGACACTAAGGAAGATCCAGTTTCAGCAGCTTCAGCAGGCTCTGAAATTTTCTTGGTCTTGCGTCTGCCTTTGGGTGCGATGACAGTGGGAGTGTCTTTGGTGGAACTGTCTGACGATTGCTGCCGTTTGCTCTTCTCCTCATCCTCAGTCAAGTTCTCCTCAGCAGCCAGGTCTTTGGTCTCCTCCTCATCTATGCCATCATCTGCTGAAGCAGCATTATCTGAATCACTTTCTGAACCGCCTGCACTCACTTTGGACCCTTCTTCATCACTGCCATTGCCTGTGCCCTCTGACCCTGTCACAACAGAGAAGAAAGTGTCTGTGAGATCACTGAAAAGTCTGGCTGTTTCTCCAGCAGAACCCACAATGTGGAGGAGGGGGTCTGTTTACAGTCAAACTGGCATTAGTGAACTTAATAGCAAAAAGTAAAGAAATTTGGGACCCACAACTTCATTTTCTTTAGAAAACAGGCACCATGTAAATAAACAGGGTTTCAAATGGAATAACATTTACTGTCAAGAAGCATTCTCACAGCACAGAAATAATCAAACAAACACAAATTTCTCAACTTCGTATGTATACACCTCCTCAGTGTTTGTTTTGACTTCTGTGGTTAGGGCCTCCTTTGATGTATTTCTTTTATAATGCCCAACAGGTCACGGCAGATGCCCACCCTCCCCGAGCCTGGTTCTACTGGAGGCTTCTTCCTGTTAAAAGGGAGTTTTTCCTTCCCACTGTCACCAAAGCGCTTGCTCATAGGGGTCATTTGATTTCACAGGACTCTGTTAAATTCTACAAAAAAACAAAAAACTAAGTACACCCTTACTGTTTCCACAGGAATTAAGAGGTTAAGTAGCAGCCAGGTGCTACTAATGAAATTAATTAACTGATCATCAGCAAGGGTGACTACCTCTGGAGCATTTAGGTATCTGTTAACACAATGCCACAATCTTCTCACAAACGACATGCCAAATTCACCTCAAGATCAGACCAGGCAATGCTCAAGAGAAACTGCAAAACACCCAAAACCTATATCTCAGACTCCACAGGCACCAGAGTTAGGGTGTGAAATTTTAAAGTTCACGACAGTACAGCTACAAAAAGACTAAAATCAGTGTGAGTTGTCTGGAAGGGTTGTCAGAAGAAAACGTCTTCTCTTTTAAAAGAACATGTTTTAATTCTACAAGCTCTCACATATTGCGACATAATTACCTTCACAGTCTCTGCCCACATTGAAGTTTTATGTGGCAGTGGGCTGAGACTGTGCAAATCAAGAAAGAAGTCCCTGCTTCAAAATCAGCATCTAAAGCTTGACTAAAATTGGATCTCAGTGCAGCATTTGATACAGTTGACCACAACATATTACTGAAACGACTGGAGAACTGGGCAGGTCTTTCAGGAACTGTACTAAACTGGTTCAAAACATACTTAGAAAACAGGAAATACTTTGTATCAATAGGTAACTTCACATCCGAGCAGACAAGTATCACATGTGGAGTTCCCCAAGGTTCCATCTTGGGACCCCTTCTGTTTAACATTTACATGCTCCCACTGGCACAGATTATAAAGAACAACAAAATAAACTACCACAGCTATGCAGATGACACACAAATATATATCACAATGTCACCAGGAGACCGAGGCCCTGTACAGGCTCTTGGTAAATGCATTGAGGAAATTAATGACTGGCTGTGCCACAATTTTCTCCAGCTAAACAAAAACAAAACTGAGGTAATAGTCTTTGGCGCCAAAGAAAAACGATTACAGGTCACCAGAGAACTTCAATCTATACACCTAAAAACCACCAACCAGGCGAGAAATTTGGGTGTAGTGATGGATGCAGACCTAAACTTAGAAAGACACATTAAGACAATAACAAAGTCAGCTTTCTATCACCTCAAGAATATTTCAAGGATAAAAGATCTGATGTCTCAACAGGACCTGGAAAAACTAGTCCATGCATTCATCTTTAGTAGGCTTGATTACTGTAACAGCATCTTTACAGGTCTACCTAAAAAAATCAGTCAGACAACTACAGCTCATTCAGAACTCTGCTGCTCGAGTCCTCACTAAGACCAAAAAAGTGGACCACATCAGTCCAGCTCTGAGGTCTTTACACTGGCTGCCTGTCCGTCAGAGGATAGACTTTAAAGTTCTGATGCTGGTCTATAAAGCTCTGAATGGTTTAGGACCAAAATACATCAATGACCTCCTGACCCAGTATGAACCTTCCCGATCCCTCAGGTCATCTGGATCCGGTCTTTTATCAGTTCCCAGAGTCAGAACCAGACACGGAGCAGCTGCATTCAGCTTTTATGCTCCTTATATCTGGAACAAACTCCCAGAAAGCCTCAGATCAGCTGAAACACTCAGTTTATTTAAATCCAGGTTGAAGACTCACCTATTCTCAGCTGCATTTGAATAAAGCACCAAATCCACACTGTTAAGCTTAAATTTCAAAACTTGCATTTAACTACTGATTTTATCTACTGTTCTGATTTTATCTGTTTTGATTTTATATACTGTTTTGTTTGTTTGTTAATTAGTTTGTTTGTTTGCTTGTTTTAATCAATTTTAAATCATGCTTTTTATTTGTTTTTGTTTCTAATGTCTCTGTAAAGCACTTTGAATCACCTTGTTGTTGAATTGTGCTATACAAATAAACTTGCCTTGCTTAAAATGTGCAGCTGCTCACATGGGCATCATCCTCTAGTATAGAAAGATTTGGAGGAATTGACTTCCTCCAAATTCCTCAACTTCATCTAAAATCAAAAGCTTAACAGTTAAAACTGAGATGCAACGGCTTTATCCAGCAGGAAAGTTATTCCAAACACACATCCAAACTAGTTTTGAAATCGATGTAGCAGGGTACAATAAAGTCTGTGAATGGTCCGCTCAAAGCCCCGAAAATAACCCTATAGAAAATTTCAGAAAATCATCAGAAGAAAGCCTAATGTGATATTTTTCAGATTCTTGAAATTTGGGATTATTATGAACCACAGATGACGAAATTCATAAAAAGAAAATTACACCGGAAAGTTTTATTCCAAACTTAGTGACTTGTGCATAAGAAAATTAAAATTCATCATTTCATATGTTGTTTTATGTAAATGAAATATTGGGGTTAAATTATTTTCTTTTATTTTCTAATACTGTAAAGTCATAGCATTTTTATTAAATTTTGCGCAGCATTTCAACTTTTCTAAAAAAAAAAAAAAAAAAATTAAAAATTAAATTAAATTAAATAAAACAGTTTGCATTTAAGTTAGCCAGCCAAAAGCTTATTAGTCTCAAGCCATTTGGACTGTTCATTTCTGAACAATAAAAAACTATGCATGTATTTAATACTGTTAGACATCACAAAGGCCATACTTACCTGAAGCATCTCCTACTTGAAAGTCACTGTCATCTGAACTGTCATAATCCAAGGCATCAAGCAGAGAGGCAGCAAGTGGTTTTACCTGCCGTCGCTTTAAACTGCGGTCCACTACATGGGGGAGTCCCAGAAACCAACAGACAAGAATGCAACATTTGAGTAAGATGCCATGAGCAGAAAAACACAGCTGAGAAGAAAAAAACTATAAAAAGCAGATAAGCTTTGCATGTTTAACCATGCAAAATTGTTTTTACTTTATTGCATAATGATCATTATAAAGCATAAAAGTGATAATATTTTATTTGATAGTATTTCAAATAAAATTGGGCTATGAAAAGGAGATGCTAGCAGGTGGTTATGTGCCCATATGTAAAGTGCAGCATTCTGTACTGCTGACCATAATATATTATTACAGCGATTACAGCATGCTATAGGTATTATAGGTACGCTGCAGTGGTTTGAAACATATCTGTCTAACAGATGGAGAGTCCTCTTCACACACTAAGGTTAATTATGGAGTTCCACAAGGTTCTGTGCTAGCACCAATTATTTTTACATTATACATCCTTTCCTTAGGTTGTATCATTAGAAGGCATAGAATACATTGTTGCTGTTATACAGGTGATACTCAACTTTATCTATCCAAAACAGATAACACACACTATTTAGTTAAACTAAACTGCAGGAATGTCTCAAAGGTAGGTAGATGACCTCCAATTTTCTGCTTCTAAATTCAGATAAAACTGAGGTTATTGTGCTCGGCCATAAAAAGTCTTACAAATATGGAATCTAGCCTCTGGATGCCACTACCTTAAGCTCCAGTAACACTGTAAGGAGTGTCTGAGTTGGGGTAAACTTAAGTGTCCATAAAGGGCTGAAAAATGTCTATAAGAGAGCCACTGACAATTTGTCAGCAAGATAGTTCCAGACTTTGAAGGCCTATACTGTTTTCTGCAGCCAAGTCTATGCTTTTCATACATAATCTTTTTCTTGCCTCCCACATTCCTGGTGAACTCCAGAACAAAAGAAGCAGTTTCATCCCACTTGCCAATCAATCAGCATTGGCCTACATGCTGCTGAGTTTTGGTGGACTCCACAAAAGTATGTTTGAAAGATTAGGAGTTTTATGGTTGAAAACTCCTGGCTGTGTTGTTTCTTGTCTACCTTCATTCAGTCATACTTCCCTTTGTCATAGGAAAATACATACCCTTATATATACACCTATAAAATACCAAAGGTACCGCAGTGCCGTAGGTAGGTTGTGTACGATAACACAAAGTTGCTTCAATGTAGAGATTGTTTTGTAATGATGGTCTAGTTCACCTGTACGGTCTGCACCTCAGATTGACGGCGAGTTACACTTAAAGACATTTAAAGCAAACTCAATTTGTGCTTTATGCAAATCAATCTATGCTGCTACACAAAATATTCAGCACCCAAACGTCCAATTACTTTTTAGCCCTTAACGTTCGGGTATCCTGTATCAAAAGGACAGTTCTCTCTCAAACGCGGCTTTAAATAGTGGCGTAAACCTATCTATTGTTTTCCCTTCAACACCAACACGAAACACAACGTTAATCAGCTGCAGACATTAGGTTTTCTGATGCTGGGATTTGTACAGCTCTTAGCTACGCAACTTGCCTATTAGCACACTGTTAGCAAACAAATAGCACCGCTGCGCCTAAACGGCTATCAAAAGCGGTCCCTGTTTTGTTTTCACGAACGATACATGTTTGTTTTTCTTTTTAACTGAAGAATCTACGATAGTCGTCTAAAACAGCTTAAGAGGTACACTTACCAGACATTTTGGTCCGTCAAGCACCATAGCTAATCGTGCTGAGCATTATTAGCTGTACTTAAATTATGACCTTCTAATTGAATCACTGATGCTCGTGATGCTTTTAGTATATATATATATATATATATAGGGACACAATTAAAAGCATTCAAAAGTAAGATCCAAGTTAATGTGTTAGCATCAGACCAAGTTAATGCAAAACTGCACGTAAAACACAACAGCATTAGCATTTAGCATACCAGCAACATCACTACTAGTCACAAAGTAGAGCCGGGCTAGCTAACTAGCAACAGTTTGAGGGAACAAATAATTGTTAATTGTGCCAGACGGCAAATACAATTTGAATATATATATATATATCTATATATAAAAATGACAACGTGGAAGGACTCACTCTGTACTTCACGTTCACTACGACAGGTCTCCTATCAGAAGCATGGTATATGGACAATGGAGAACACCGTGGTGACGTACTGACGGCTGCATATTGTTGCTATGAGGACAGTTACGTAGTACAATATGACAGTCACGTGAGAGTTAGTGACTCAAAATAATAATATCTGAGTTTATAAACTTTATTTAATTAATGATGACATTAATTGTGTATAGAGTGCATGTAGGCCTACTATAAAACCAATGCTAAGTTTTGGAACCATAGAAATTATTAAAACAGCACTTACTGTATACACGTTTTTATCATAGACTATCCAATTTAGGGGATTTTATGGATTTTTTAAGAGTAATTACTATTACTAATTACTAATTATCAATAGAATAACAACTTTTTTCATTCTGAAAGTTGGGAAATCCTTGTTACAACAGCTAAAACTAATAAATAGCTTGAAATTTGTATGTAGCACAACAAAATTTCCATAAGCTAAAAACTTCATAACACAAAAGAACTCAGTTAAATACAAAGAAAATAAAGGTTAGTGTGTAAAAAGCTGACTATAAAAATAAATAAATGGGATAAAATGTTTATGCACATCAGAACTTTTCTAAAAATGTACCTATTTGAGCTGGAATTGATGTAAACAGCACTGAACATTCATGGGGATGGTAAAAGTTTAAATTTCCATTTAAAATATCTATTTATGAACATTCTCACATTATGGTGGAATAACTATATAGAATAACTCAGGTTTGAACAATCAGATTGGGTGCACTGTATCAACATGAAAAAGGTGGACAAATAAATTATCCACATATATTTTTCAAAGATTCAAAATTACACTTAATTTATCATTAAAAAAGTTATAGGATTCAAAATCTATTGTTAATTAATTGTTTTTTAATTGTATCATTGCTCATGTCTGAGGTTTGGATTTTTTTGTGCATATTTTTGATTAAAAAAAAAATTCATAGAGAATCTAATGCTGACAATTAACTTATTTAATTTAAAACAGATTGGGGGGGGGGGGGGGGATTAAAAATTATGTTTTCTAATGAAAAAATGTGAATGTTACTCCAAAGGAATGGAGTTGTATAAATGTATACTTTGACTTATTTTCAAAATTAACTTTGTTTCTGTTGTCCTCTTTTGACTTTGTCAGTTTTGCAAATAAGAGATGATTAAAATAAATGAACCTAGATTGATCCTGATGCATGCTAAGGGGAAGACGGATGGGACAGGAAAGCAAAAGGGATGATTACAGCTGTCCTTTCTTGATGAAAAATGGCCCTGAATTGTGCAGAAAGAGGCCGTTTTTATCAGCTTGTATCAAAATACTGAGGATATCACAGTAGTGATCACTGTCATCATCACTATCAGCATTTTCATCCTTTTCTCTCCTGCCCTACTTTGATCAACATGGAGCCTGTTTGCAGTAGATAGTGTTGGAGGGAATGTGTTGAGTACTTTGTCTGACATTGAAATCAGTGGGATAATGACAGTCAGGCCAGGTGGAAGTGTAACAGCCACTTCATTGCACCAGTTTTTCAAGCAGAAAAAGGGTTTATGCCTATAGTGCTTATGTACTATTATAGTTAAAGCCTCAAACCAATCCCCAAACACAAAAGGAAATCAGAATAGAAGTTTTCAGAAGTTGAGACTAAGAGAGAGTGAGGTGAGGATGGTCTCACTCCAATGCATCACATATGGAAGTTTAGGCATTTTAATGGACTGTGTATAACTTTTGTGCCATTTTTCAAAATGCAATCCAACACGACATTGTCATATGCGCTGGATTCCTCATCCGGTACTATGGCAACAAAAAATGAAGAAGGATTGGAAGGAGTTTGTAACAAAATATTTTTATTAAATATCATCTTAAGATGATAAATATCATTATTAAGATGGCGCCGGTGAGGTCGGCTGCCGTCACGACTGCTCCGACCACTTTTTCTTTGTCTTTGTTTTTTAAGTTAGTTTTCAGCGTTTCTAAATCGGCAAAATCATCACCATTGGGTACATTAGGTATGACAGTGACACTCTTGTTTCTATTGGTATACAATGTACTCACAATTCGAAGTTTTTAACTCCGGATCCGAGCTGGCCGAGTGAGATCTCGAGGGAGAACAAAGGGAAGCGGCAGCGGCCTAGAGGGAAGCGAGCCGGCGTCAGGAACAGGCTGAGAGCTCGTGCACACCGTACACCTCTGCCTAGCATCCTGCTCGCCAACGTCCAGTCACTGGAGAACAAGCTTGACGACCTCAGGGCCAGGATAAAGTTCCAGAGAGACATTCGGGACTGCAATCTCCTCTGCTTCACCGAGACATGGCTGAACCCAGTGGTGCCGGACCACGCCATCCAGCCGGCCGAGTTCTTCTCGGTTCACCGCATGGACAGGACACGGGACTCGGGGAAGTCAAGGGGAGGCGGCGTGTGTTTAATGGTGAGCAACAACTGGTGCAACAGTGCGAACGGTGTTCCTCTCACACGCTCCTGCACACCAAATCTGGAACTACTGTCCATCATGTGTCGTCCTTTTTATCTACCTCGGGAATTTACATCGGTCATTGTAAGTGCCGTTTATATTCCACCACAAGCGGACACGGTCACCGCCTTATGCGAGCTGCATGAGGCACTCACACAGCACCAGACACAACACCGGGACGCTGCGCTTATTGTGACGGGGGACTTTAATAGCGCCAACCTCAAACGCGCAGCGCCGAACTTTTATCAACACATCACCTGCCCCACCAGGGGTGAAAGGACACTGGACCACTGCTACACTACGGTCAAGGACGGCTACAAGGCACAATCCCGCCCCCCGTTTGGCAAATCTGATCACGCCGCCATCTTCCTCATGCCAAAATACAAACAAAGGCTGAAACAGGAAGTTCCGGTTCAGAGGAAGGTCGCGCGCTGGACGGATCAATCGGTGGCCGCGTTACAGGACGCACTCGATGACGCAGACTGGGGCATGTTCAGAAACAGCTCCGACGATGACGTCAACGTGTTTACGGAAGCGGTTGTGGGATTCATCGGGAAACTAGCGGATGATACCGTGGAGACAAAGACTATCACAACGTTTCCCAACCAGAAGCCGTGGGTGGATAAAACCATCCGCGACGCTCTGAGATCCCGCACCGCTGCCTACAACACGGGACTCATGACGGGGGACATGGACCCGTACAAAGCCGCGTCATATAACGTGCGGAGGGCGGTGAAAGAGGCGAAGCAGCGCTACGGGAGGAAACTAGAGTCACAACTCCAACAGAGTGACTCTAGGAGCCTGTGGCGGGGACTAAGGACAATAACGGACTATAAAGCACCAACAACCGGTATGACGAACGCGGCCGTGACTCTGGCAGACGAGCTGAACACTTTCTATGCTCGCTTCGAGGCTGCAGCTAAGGTCTCCAACAATGCTAGTGTTAGCGGCGCTAACGGCTGCAGACAGGAAGATACTGCCAGCACCGGAAACGTGCTCGTCATCTCCGAGCATGAAGTAAGGAGAGCCTTCAAGAGAGTGAACACCAGGAAAGCAGCAGGACCAGACGGCATCCCAGGTCGTATCCTAAGAGACTGCGCATACCAGCTAGCTCCTGTGTTCACTGAGATATTCAACATCTCTTTATCTCAGTCGGTGATCCCCACATGCTTCAAAGAGTCCATCATTGTTCCTGTCCCGAAGAAACCCCACCCTGCTTCTCTCAATGACTATCGCCCTGTAGCCCTCACCTCAGTAGTGATGAAGTGCTTTGAACGCCTGGTCAGAGACTTCATCATTTCTTCACTACCAGACACACTGGACCCACTACAGTTCGCTTACCGTCCAAATCGTTCCACAGACGATGCCATCTCTCATCTCCTCCACACATCACTCACTCACTTGGACACTAGAAGGGGGAATTATGTTAAAATGCTCTTCATAGACTACAGCTCTGCATTTAACACCATAATTCCCTCCACACTCACCACCAAGCTGGAGCATCTGGGACTCAGCTCATCTATGTGTCAGTGGATCTCCAACTTCCTAACTGGCAGACCACAGGCAGTAAGGATGGGCGGACATGTCTCAGCCTCCACCACTCTCAGCACTGGAGCCCCCCAGGGGTGTGTTCTGAGCCCCCTGCTGTACTCTTTGTACACATATGACTGTGTGGCCACTACCAGCTCCACCACCATCATCAAGTTTGCTGACGACACCGTCGTGGTGGGCCTGATCTCTGATAACAATGAGACGGCCTACCTGAAGGAGATTAGGAATCTGGAGAACTGGTGCCAGAGGAACAACCTCCTTCTAAACGTCAGTAAGACAAAGGAGCTGATAGTGGACTTCAGCACTAAGCAGGAGAGGAACTACCAGACCCCTGTCATCAACGAGTGCCCAGTGGAGAGAGTGGACAGCTTCAAATACCTCGGAGTTCACATCACGCAGGACCTGTCATGGTCCTGTCACATCAACACCGTGGTGAAAAAGGCCCGACAGCGTTCGGGAACAGCACCATGCAGGACAGACGAGCTCTACAGAGGGTTGTGCGGTCAGCTGAGCGCACCATCCGCTCCGAGCTCCCTGACCTGCACTCAATCTACAGCAGGCGGTGCTGGACCAAGGCCAGGAAGATCGTGAAGGACCTCAGCCATCCCAACAACAGACTGTTCTCTCTGTTGAGGTCAGGAAAGCGATTCCGCTCCCTGAAGACCAACACAGAGAGACTGAGGAGGAGCTTCTTCCCGCAGGCGATACGGTCTCTCAATCACACCACCACACAGTACTGACCCACACATATGGTTCTTACACACACACTGGACTTTCTGGACTTTGGTTTTGCACAACACTGGTCACTATATTCTTCATTTCCGGTTAATACTTGTACAGCTGCTGTTATTGTGTATATATTTATTTAGATTTAGATTTCTTCATACATTCTTATATAGTTCTATATTGTGTATTGTGTATTTTGTTGTACAGTTATTTTATTTTCAACTTTAATTTATATATTTATCTTTATCTTATTCTTCCCAGTTAAATTTACCCTTCATTCTAATTTGTGTTGTACAGTTATTTCATTTTTAACCTTAATTTATATTTTATTCCTTCCTAGTTAAATTTACCCTTTTTAATTTTTCATATTTATTTCCTATCTTATTCATAGCCTTTTCCTTTTTTGTTCTCTTTAGGTCACGAGCAGTTGTCCAAGCATTTCACTACATATCGTACTGTGTATGACTGTGTACGTGACAAATAAAATTTGAATTTGAATTTGAATTTGATCTAAGAGTAAAAGACACCCCCCTCCCCACCCCAAAAAACAAATAAATAAAAATTAACAAACAAAGAAAAAACAATAAAAACAAAAGAACTCACTGTGTTTGTCAGATATTTGTTTTGTAACCTGCCAAGATGCTAATCTATGGCACAAGCAATGCAATTATCTAATTTTAACACCAATCTGTTCAGAATTCATGCTAATGGACTACCCATTTAATTCAAACGTGACCCTGACTGGTCCTCTAGTTGGGCAAACAGGTTGATTTATGGCAAAGCAGGATTGTGTGTAACTGGTTGATCCCCTGATGTACTCTTATCAGCCACTTTATTAGTTATACCCACTCAACTGCCCATTGACGCTAATATTTAGTGACTCAGTCACATGGCAGTAAGTCATTTAAGCGTGTAGCTATGGTCAAAAAAACCTGTTGAAGTTCAAACTGAGCATTACAAAAGAATAATTTAATAAGAGAAAATATCCACAGAGGGGCAGTTTTTTCGGGGGGGAAGTGCATTGGTCATGCCAGAAGTCAGATGAGAATAGCCAGACAGAAAGTGCATTCTCTGAACGCACAACACATTAAATCTTGAAGCAGATGGGCTATAGCAGCAGAGGAGCATAATGGGTGCCACTCCTTTCAGGTAAAAACAGGAAATGGAGACTACAATTTGCAGGAGCTCATCAATCTGGTAAAATGAGTCTCAATTCTTACTGCTACATTCTGGTGGTTGGGTCAGAATTTTGTGTAAACAATGTGAAATCTATTTTGCCTCATATCAACAGTACAGGCTGATGGTGGTGTAATGGTGTGGGGAATATTTTCTTAGCAAACAATGGGCCCATTAGTACCACTTAAGCATTGTTTAAATACCACAGCTTATCTTCACTTTATTGCTGACCATATCTATTGTCAGTAATAAAAATGGACTGGTTCTTATCTCAAAAGGCTGGGAGATCATTGATCAAAGACTACTGATCAGTGGCTACGAGTCCCATTCACAGAGAGTTGGGGAATGTCTGCTCTTCTGTGTTGTGCCATCTGCTTCGCCAGAAGTTGTTTGGTTTCCCCGATGTATAAATCCTGGCAGTCCTCCTGGCACTTAACAGCGTACACTATGTTACTCTGTTCATGTCAGGGGACCCGATCCTTGGGGTGGACCAATTTTTGGCGCAGTTTTGGAGCGTAAAAGCCACAGAGACTCTGTATTTAGAAAGAATGCATCTCAAAGGTTCTGATACTCCTTACACAAGGAGCCATATTAATTACCAGAAAAATAAACTTCACTGTTCTAATTCTTGCTGTATTAGCAGTAGAACAAAAATGTAATTATTCGAATTTGCCTATGCTACCTTACCACAAAAACAAATAATTTAACAAGCTGAAATAAACTTAAATTAAAATTTAATTAATAAATAAGAAAACACAAATTTTGGTGTAGAGACTGTGCTCGGCAGCAAATATGTTGTCATGGTCCACGCGAGCATCCTGTGTCTTTCTACTGTTTCCGTGTGTTCCTTGTTATCCGCCTCTGGGTGGAGTCGTCATTATTCCACCTGCTCAGCTCAACTGATGGAGATCTGAGGCAATCAGTACTTAAGACCAGAGTCAGCATCTCTTCGCTGCCAGTTTGTGTCAGTAACAGTCTGCAGTGCTGCATGCTTGGTGTTTCTGTGTTGTACTTGTTGCCTTGTTTTCCACTAACTTGTCTTGCAGGACGCTCACTCGGCCATTTCCCCTCCCTCCAGAGCCATACCTGCCAAGTAAGACGCAAACCCAATCATTTCCACTAGTGATGTGCGATACCACTGATTTCCTTTCCGATGCGATACCAAGTAAAATTCAGGGTGGTATCGACGATACTTATCCGATACGATACTTTGTACAAAAACTTACTTTATTTATTGTATCTTTTATTGTATCTCAAATTATAGCATCATCATGATTACAGGACATCATATTACTCGTTCTTATCACTTAATAATGCAGAATTCATCATATAGAAATAAAAAACCTGAAGTTGTGCGCTATTTGAGCACGCTGCCTGCATGCAGCACTAAAGGATTCAGTGAGAGATGTCTGTCTCGCCCTAGCAGCACCTGTCCCTCTCCTCCTCTTCAGTTCGCCTCAACATAAACTCGTCATATTCTGTGATATGATTTACTCTGAGGTATTTCACGAGGCAGCACGGTGGCACGGTGGTTAGCACTGTTGCCGCACAGCAAGAAGGTCCTGAGTTCAATTCCACCATCAGGCCGGGGTCTTTCTGTGTGGAGTTTGCATATTCTCCCCGTGTTTGCGTAGGTTCCCTCCGGGTACTCCGGCTTCCTCCCACTGTCCAAAGACATGCAACTTGTGGGGATAGGTTAATTGGATAATTCAAATTGCCACTAGGTGTGAATGTGCGAGTGAAAGTGAGTGCGAATGGTTGTCTGTCTCTGTGTGTTGGCCCTGCGACAGACTGGCGACCTGTCCAGGGTGTACCCCGCCTCTCGCCCTATGACAGGTGGGATAGGCTCCAGCGCCCCCCGTGACCCTGACAAGGATAAGCGGAAGCGAATGGATGGATGGATGGATGGATATTTCACGAGGTTAGTGGTGTTGCCACAACACCTCACTGTCTTGCCACATGTATTGCAAACCACATCTCGGCTGTTTGTGGAGGTAAAATACGTCTGCACGTAACTCCAGTTACACTCAGCCATTGTTGTGAGTGCGCACGCCAGGGGCTGGACACATTTATACAGCCGTATTTTGCACATGACTATGAAAGGCAGAAGAGGAAATAGTTCCTTCCAATGTTGAAGTAGAAATCTTGTGGCATCGTGGGAGCTGGAGGGCTGCGGCTGCTGTTTTGGGGCATCTGTGGCTGTGCCTCGGTGGATGGTGGTAGGTGGCTGCTGCCTTATAGTTTTGGGATGTGGGGTCTGGGGGGTTTGTGGTGGCAGATATTGGGTTGCTGGCCTCTTCTATACGGGTCTGGGTGTGGTGCCTGGGGCCCCGCTGCCCGGGACTGCCCGTGTTCTTGTTGGGTCCCTCTTTGCACTGTGGTGGTCTGTCCTCTTGGCCCCTTTGGTGGGCTGGGCCAATGGCTTGTTACAGACTCAAGCCAGTCTGTCTTATTCTTTTTGTGGTTGATTGACTCAGGTACTGATTCTGTGGCTCTGAGTGCAAATGGGCCCCAACTCTGTAAACCTGACCAACCAGAGCGTCAGGTTTACATATAAAGTCAATGGAGGAGCGCAATGAAGCGCGACTGGGGGTCCCGCGAAAATTTAGAAGCAGATTTGCGTTGCGAAAACACGTGAGCAAGTAGCGCGACTGACGCGTTTGAAGTGCGAATAAAAACACGCGCATCAGTTTTTGTGGTGCATTTTGTGCATTTGCGCGTATCGTGTCTACCGCTCGAGTTGGAAAGTAAATAGGGCTTTGGAGCGTGATGTCACTGGAGGGGGCGTGGTCAGGATTTTTGGTCGAGCCGCCATGTTAGTAGGCCAAACAAAGGGCTACAGGAGCGAAAGCACACGGAAACATCAGCTATGGCTCGTACTTGCTGTGTTGTCGGTTGCAATGTTAGACCGCACGATTGGGAAGGGAATAAGCTGGAAAATGGGCTCTCTTTTTATCGTTTCCCCTCCTGGAAGCAACGTGAAGGATCTCATGTATCTGATGTTACCAAACGAAGACATCATGCTTGGATAGCAGCGGTGAGATGAGCTGATATCAAGTTCTCTGCCATCCCGAGTTTTTTGTTGGTGTGCTTCCAACATTTTCATTCCGGTAAGTTCTAAAGAAATTCATATTGCTCTTTATGGGCTTTTAGTTTTATTTTCAATGCGCTGAGGTCATAGAAAATTAGAACAAACATCCTAATGTGTGATGCAGCAGAACTATGTTCTGTTTATGGAGTAGCTTATCGGTGACAACTCCTCCAGAGTAGCAAGTGGAATTTGCCTTTTTTGTGGACGGCTCCTTTTGCCTTCCACTGCAGACGGTGTGTTTATGGTTTCATCTAGAACAATTTTTGCCTGTATCTTGGTCATATGGTCAACGTACTCACAACATGGAGGCTTAAAAACGGCCAGATCTTGTACCCAACCGTTTGTGAATTAGATGTGCACCTCCAGGGAATTACAATTCCAAAAATGATTTGCCGTGTATGCGCTGACTCCACAGACAAGGTATGAGAAGATATCAGGGTAGGACAATGGCGGTAGGTCTTCAGGGTTTCTACTCCACTGCTATTTTTTCCAAATACCGTCTCTTGGCGTCTGGGCGCAACCAGTCTCAATACAGTCCTTTGACTTTTGAACTGATTTCCAACACAGTGTGTTTGTTTTGATTCGTGGCCTTCTCAAATGGTGCCGCACTCCCACAATGCATAGCAGCGTTACGTCAACTCCAAAGCCCTATGGAGAAGGGAGATTCTCTCTTCAAATGCTAGATCGACAGCTGCCATCTTGCAAACATACCGTCTGGCACTACTTCCTTCCACATTTCCATTGGACGTGCGACCAATTCGCGTTGGACGCGCGTCGAGGTGCGAATGTGCACGCGACCAGCTAGGGGTGTCTGGCGCGTTTTGGTCACGTCTATCGCGTTTGGTGTGAACGCACCGTAAGCCTCCCCAGCCTTTACATATCCTGAGCCTTTTCCTCCCCTTACTTCCTCTGACAACACATCACTCACACACGTGAGGGGCCATTGTTGCAGTCTCTCTCACCCTCATTTTAAAGTGTCCTTCATGGCAAACTCTCATACACAGACACTCAGTCTCTCTCTTCTCTCGTCTGTCTCACACTCCTTCACGGATGATCTGATATCCTCGTGTCTGTGTTGTTCCCACATCATCATAATAAATGTTGTTCCAGGTTCAACATTGCAAGTGACCAATCACATTATTGTGACGTCCCCCTTTTGTGCCTTTGAAAAATACCGCCTTAAAAAAATCTACTTCACTTGTGAGAAGAGAAACCGCTTCTGTCCGCCGATCCAGGAACTTTAATTCTATGAATTTCAGGATACTTTTCTTTAATAAACGGTAAGCATTATACATATTGTCCTTACAGAGGCGGTTTCTCTTCTCGCAAGTGAAGTAGATTTTTTGAAGGCGTTTGTTTTTTTCGAGGTCGCAGATGACGTCAGGAGAAGGTGATTGGTCACTTGCAATGTTGAACCTGGAACAACATTATTTATGATGACGAGGGAACAACACCAACACGAGGATATCAGATCGTCCCTCATTCACACCCACACGCAGCAAATGCATTTTTGTGTACCTCCCTTTGTCTTGCATTTCCAGTTCTGTGTATCATTTGAGTCTGTTTTGTTACAGATGCAGACCCAGCTTGTCTGTTTCATCCTCAGTCTGCCCCTATTCTCTTTCTATCCCTCCACTTTCTTCTCCTTTCTCTATCCTGGGCTTAACCCCCTGTCCACTCGAGCATAGCATCCACACAGATAATAATATGAATAATGAAATAAATAAAATCAGATTATCATGAGGAGCCTAGAGTGCTTTCCCATAGTGCTCCTCTTGGGAAAGCAAATGTGCTTGGCACAACAAAGCATTCAGAACATGATTTTGCTTGCTGACATGTCCAAGTATCTGCATTTCCATCAGTGTAAAAGAGACTCAACAGCAGATCAAGTAGAAAAACATTTATACATTTTCTAAATCACCAAATTAATACATGCTCATTCCAATGCAGTTTGTGCTTCATTCAGTGGTTTTAGTTCAATAAGGCAAGGTCACTTGGAAAAATTTAATATGATTTATTGTGATAGTGAAATTAATGTATTTGGCAATTAGACTCTGCTGACCCAGCATAGTAGAACAGAATCCCAAATTGCACGCTAACCAATCAGAGGCTGCAGTGACAGTGTTAGCTCTGCCCGCTGACTTTGATGGGTGAGATTGACAGATAACATTAGTTCATGAACACAGCAACAGTGCCAAGAGTCCCAATATAAATTAATTAAATCCATCATTACATTGTTTAGAAAATGTGTCATTAATTAATAGAAATAAATAATTTATTAAATGTTATAAATGAAAAGAATTGAAATTAAATTATTTTTTAAAATATGTTTAATTAATCAGAATCAGAATACTTTCTTAATCCCTAGGGAAATTATGTGGGTTACAGTTGCTCCAGGACAGTAACAGTAACAGACTAATTGCTCAATTATAAATATCAAGAATTTACAAAGGTGATTATAATAAATATCAAGAATATTGACAAGAACATGACAGAGGCTGAGTATATATGAATAATGAATTATTTCCCATTTTAATTCAATAATGACACATTAATTGTTTAATGATGTATTTAATGAATTCATTTTGGCACCTGAGGCCCTCCATAGTTTACAGGTACATTGTAGAAAGCTGAAATCTTGAGAAAGCATCCTGCTCAGTCATCGATTTTCTTGATGAGCCAGAGGACAGAAGTAATTACACAGAGTAAGAATAACACAGACTTTAGGCAATAAAAACACTACTATAAGGATATGCCATGACAAGTAAGCTTTAAAAACTCATTTGAAGAGGAGTAATTACATTGGATGTTATTTATAAATCTTGAGGTAAAATGTCCCAAAATGTCAGTGTGATCTACAGCCTCCCTCCACCTCAGGACTTTGCATTTAAATTGGAACATTCATTCATGTGGTGTAAATAAGGTGGCACCATGTTCTGCATTTCTCTTTCATGAGTCTGCCGTTACATCTTCTTTTGGATCTGGAGAAATATAGGACTGTATTACTGTCCCACTGGAAGTGTCTGATGATTTCTTAATGAATAAAATGCTCACTGGTGACCAGTTACTTCTGAGGCATGTAGAACAAATTGTATTTAAGGAGATACTATTTTTATCTCTCTTTTAAATTAATCTGATAATTCACTGTGATGAACACAGAGTAAAACATTTTACTGTTTAATACTGTCTCGCAGACTTCAGAAGATCTAGGGGTCTGTGCAGAAGAGGGTTCTGGACAGATGATACAATTTAGACTATTTATGTAAATTTCAGTTTGATTAATTCTAAAATGAACCAAAGTTAATTCTGACTAACCTTTTCCAGACCCAGCATCATCACTCAGGAAACTGGCATGCCGGGAAAAGCAAATCTATTACAAAATAGGTCACACATAAACCTCTGTCTCTCTTCCACAGCATGTCTTTTATCCTGTCTTCCTTCTCTCACCCCAACCAATCACACCAGATGGCCCCGCCCCTCCCTGAGCCTGGTTCTGCCGGAGGTTTCTTCCTGTTAAAAGGGAGTTTTTCCTTCCCACTGTCGCCAAAGTGCTTGCTCATAGGGGGTCATATGATTGTTGGGTTTTTCTCTGTATCTATGAAGCGCCTTGAGGCAACTTTTGTTGTGATTTGGCGCTATATAAATAAAATTGAATTGAATCTAATGCTGGTCCAAATATTATAGTAGAATTGGTGGAGGTTTGAAAGCCATCCAAGCCTTAATGAACCTTTGTGAAGACAATCTTTTTGACTAGTTTATGTGAGTAGTTTAACAAGTGACTAGACCCGTGTTGTTTTTTCAGGTCTCCCTCCTCAATTACAATTAAAAAGATTTTCATGCAGTAAAATTCTTAGTATGGAAAAATAAAAGAACGTACAGCATATTTCAAGTGCAGGTGAAATGGCCAAAACTGAAGAAAAAAGAAGAAAAAAGTCAAAGCTCAAAAATAATCAAACAAGAGAAAATATGGAAAATTATGAAAAATAACTGTGATTCTCTGTCAGGGGTTGACATTAGTTCAAACACAGATAAGAGAAATGAGACAACTGCAGACCGACTCAGAGAGTATTAGAAGATGTGCGCACGGGTGAATGCCTCTGAGAAGACACACACACCGAGTGCAGGCCTGCTTGCTTTATTTATAGTGAAAGTAAGTTACATAGTACTTCCTCTTTTAACTGAAAAGGGAGAGGTCAGGCATTATCTCAGCTTATCTGACCTTGCACACATACACTGAAAATAACAATGCAGAAGTATATCATGCTTATCTGACATCACACACTGAGGTAAGGAATGCATTATGTTCTCTTTAACAATAAGCTTGGTTATGTGAAAATATATGAACACACAAAATATAAGGCATACTTGGTTAGAATATAACATTCTCCAACTTATAGATGATCATTGTCATGTTGAGTATTTGTGTTTAACTTCTCTGTTATTTAGCCACAGGCGGAGAGGTGAGATTGGCACCAGGTGCTTGCTCTGCCTGCGGGTAGTGTTTCCAATCTGGTTTGTCTATTGCACCCCTGTACCAGATCAACTCATCGTGTGCAGGGTATTTCAGGGCTGGAGTTTGCCTCAATTCTTTGCTAGGATGCTACCTGTCTCATGCTTGAGTTAATTAGTTTCTCTGGAAATCCTGAATCCCTCAACATGTGAAAACCTTCAGCCACACTTGCCAAGTCAGCTTGGAAACTCCAAAACCTGTAAAGGAAAGAACTCACCTGCCTGCTCACGCCCCACCAGCTCCACTCATCCAAGTTTGCTTGTTGCCAAATCACCACTGACGGACACACAAAGATTCTTGAGACGAAGTGTATCCTTGGCAGACAACAATTAAGCCTTAAATTTACTCATAGCAGTGCTTGCTGTAGTTTCAAAACAGAATGGAAAAACGTGATGCATTATCTGAAAACCTGGCTGCTGCTTTCCCCCCCCAGATGCTCCCTTTAAGGGTCACCACTGTTGATCATCTGTTTCCATTTTACCTTTCTTCTTCACACCAACCCTTTGCATATCTTCCTTCATTACATCCGGGAATCTCTTTTGTGCTATTCCTGTATTCCTCCTTCGTGGCAGCTCCATATCCATCCACCTTTGTCCAGTATATCCACTATCCTTCCTCTGTACATGTCCAAACAATATACTTTCTAATCCTGTCCATTGTGGTCACACATCTTCAACTCTGCCAGCTCCAGTTCTGCCTCCTGTCTTTTTGTTACTAACACCATCTCCAAACCAGACCTTAGAGCAGATCTCAGTACCGTCTTGTAAACGTTCCCTTTCACTCTTTTATCCTGTCACTTGTCTTCACCCACTCCACCTTGCCTGCGCTCTCCTCTTCACTTGTCTTGTGCCCTGTTCCTTGCTTGCTTTGCTGTTACAGCTGTTTCCCTCTTATTCATACACATGTATTTAGAGGTGGGAAATACAAATACTCTATTACTGTACTTGAGTAGAATTTTAAGGTATCTGTACTTTACTTGAGTTTTTTTTTTTTAACTTTTCACACAAAACACAAAAGGCTATCCTATTCGTTTATTAATCACCAGACGATGTTGTATTTAGATAAATAAAAAGAGGCACAGTCATGTGCCATAGTCAGGGTTTTAAGTGGGTTGTGTTTTCTTTATTTATGACCCAACCCCAGAACAACTGCAAGTGTCTGTAAGTTTCAATCGCAGTACTTCAGCATCTAGCTAGTGTGGCAAAAGAAGAGCGAGCGCAAAGGGAATGACATTTTTTTCAGGGTAAGATAATTTCACATGCAGCTATTGTTCAGCTCAACAAACATCAGCAAAGACACAGACTATTTGTGTGCATTTTGTTGCACAGTGTGTTGCTAGCAAAAGCTCCAGCTGCTGTATTTCACAAAGAGAGAAAATAAAGAGAGCTAACTTCACTCAGAGATGGAGAAAGATAAGAAAGACAGGAGAGGAAGAACAGAGCTTAGGCTTAAAGATAAGGACTGATTTTATCAGATCAGTGAGATTTGATAAACTGGAAATGTAAAGCTTACACTGTAAAATGTAATTCTAGATGTTTGTTATTTCAACATATTATTCTATATCAGTTTGACAATAGATGACTGAAGTTGCTGTTATAACATAGAATTACAAGTTAAAAACGTCCCAATTACACCAAAAAAAAGCTAACTTGAAAACTCATGTCCAGCTAAATCAGCAACTTATGTGAACTTGACAACGTGGGTAAGTTGAGCACAGCAGGATTCAAAACTGTCCCACGTGACTGCTATCGAGGTGCATCATGGGGAATTGGCGGATAACGACATGCTCACTTTACTTGGACGTTTTCTAATTGTCTTCTTTGGAATATGCTTTCAAGGTGAGTAACATTGGTTATAACTATGAGGAAAGAGAGCTACAAAAGTTGGAACATGTCATATACTGGGTTGCCTGTGTCGAGCGGGTGGGCGTTGCGGCTTTACGCCACTATGACATGCTTTGCGGCAGGGCTGTCTATGTCCAGTTCTTCTCTTTGCTGCCACACCCGTTGTTGTGCTGTTATAACCCATGCTAGATACACGTTCAATAAAGCTACCGAGTGGTCATTCTACATGGTGTCAGAAGTGACCCGGACCATCGCCGGAATAACGCCATAAGGGAGAAAACAACAGAATGGCTAAGTTTAATCCCCCGACAAGCTTCCCCTTCGATAAGCCGACGGAATGGCCCGACTGGAAACAGCGTTTCGAGCGCTACAGGATCGCAACGAAACTCCACAAAGACGAAGGACAGGTGAGCTGCCTAATCTACGCGATGGGAAATGAAGCAGAGAACATTTACAAGTCACTCACCTTCGCCGCCGATGAAAGTCGTGACGACTTCGCCGTCGTAATGAGGAAGTTCGACGAGTATTTTTTCCCGCAGTGGAACATTATACATGAAAGAGCATGTTTTCACCAGCGTGTCCAGCGGCCAGGCGAAATGGCGGAGAGTTTTATCCGAGCCCTGTATGACCTCTCAGAGCACTGTGAGTTTGGTGCATGTAAAGAGGAAAATATCCGTGATCGTATTGTGGTCAGGATACGAGACAAGGACCTCTCCCGCAGGCTACAGCTGATGAAGGACATCACATTGGCGCAAACAACCCAGATCGTCAGACAGTCAGAGGAGGTCGCAGCGCAGGTCAGCTTGCAAGGAGATGCGGGAGGCTCAGTACAGGAGGTACGGGATAAACGGAAAAGCATGGACTGGAAATCACAACAACAGCAAGGCAGGCTACCGCGGGAAAAAAAATGGGCGGGGCGTGACAAGAAATGCGGTAAATGTGGGAAGACACAGCATGCCAGGGATGAAAGGTGCCCGGCAGCAAAATCTGTTTGCCATGGCTCCCGAAAAATTGGACACTGGGCCAGGGTGTGTCGTAACACCATATCAGTGAATGAGGTTACAGAGACAGAGAAAAACGAGCAGGCCTCATATTTTCTAGGCTCAGTGTGTAATGCAAAAGGAAATAGTGAAGCATGGACTGTGCAGTTACTGCTAGACTCTGCCCCAATAGAATTTAAGATTGACACAGGAGCAGATGTCACTATCATAAATGAAGACACGTTCCACACACTTGCTCATAAGAGAACACTAGAGACTTCTAATCTCCCTCTAGATAGCCCCGGAGGAGAGCTGTTACAGTATGTCTCGGCTACTTAAAGGCCACAATACGTTATAAAGGCCAAGACTACCTGTCCAAGGTGTATGTGGTTCATGGACACAGAGTTAGCAACCTTCTCAGCCGCTCCTTATCAGTGCAGATGAACCTGGTGAGAAGAATTGATGAGGCAACGATCACACCCACCAGGAACCAACCACTTTACGGTGAACACGGAACACTAAAAACTGAGCCAGTCAAAATTCAGTTAAGGGACGATGCTGTGCCATACGCGGTGCATACGGCACGCCGTGTGCCTTTCCCCATGCTGCAGAAAGTGAAGGAGGAACTACAAAGAATGGAGAACCATGGTGTCATTGAGAGGGTGACCCAACCTACCGAATGGTGTGCCCCAATGGTGCCTGTCTTGAAGAAGAACACAGCAAGGGCCAGGATCTGCGTCGATCTGACAAAACTGAATAAGTCTGTCAAAAGAGAGCGCTATATCTTGCCTACCCCTGAGGAAACCATGTCCAGGTTGAGTGGGGCAACGGTCTTCTCCTCACTGGATGCAGCCAGTGGATTTTGGCAGATCCCATTGCATCACGAGAGTTGCAAACTAACGACATTCATCACGCCATTTGGCAGGTATTGCTTTAAGAGGCTGCCCTTTGGGATAACAAGTGCACCAGAGATCTTTCAGCGAAAGATGTTGGAGACCTTAGAGGGGCTCGAAGGTGTGGAGGTCTTTATGGATGACATCCTGGTCTATGGGGCCACCATGGAACAACACGACACCTGACTTGAGAAGGTGCTGCAGCGCATTGAGTTAGCTGGATTGAAGCTCAACCGAGAGAAGTGCTCGTTCAGACAGAGCCAGCTTCGCTTCCTAGGGCACCTGATCGACTATTCTGGGGTCAGGCCAGACCCTGAGAAAGTGAACGCCATTCTTCAGTTGCCGTCACCAGAAAATGTGCAAGAGCTTAAACAGATCCTAGGAATAGTTAATTACCTGGGCAGATATATTCCTGCTCTTGCCACCGTATGCCAGCCACTGTACGAGTTGCTTAAAAGCAAAAACAGTTGGATCTGGGGCCACCCACAGCAGGCAGCCTTCGAGAACATTAAAAGAGCGCTTACATCAGCGCCTGTTCTTGTCTTCTATGACGTTAACAGACTCACAGCCGTATCTGCCGACGCCAGTAGCTACAGGCTTGGGGCTGTGCTGCTTCAGCTTCATGGCGCAGAGTGGAAACCTGTTGCCTACTGCTCTAGACGCCTCACAGAGGCTGAAACACGCTACGCACAAATCGAAAAGGAGTGTTTGGCAAGTGTTCGGGCCTGTGAGAAGTTTGATAAGTATCTATGTGGCTTAGATCGCTTCAGGCTTGAGACAGACCATAGACCTTTGGTGCCCCTGGTCAATAGCCGGGACCTTGACAATTTTCCATTGAGGTGTCAATGCCTCCTGATGAGGCTCATGAGGTACAAGCCGGAGGCCGTCTATGTCCCTGGCAAAACGCTTGTCATCGCCGATACGTTGTCACGGAGTCCACAGACTCGGGCTGAGGATGACACTAGCACTCACAGTGAAGTGGACTGCTACATAGCCACCGTGTTACAGGGCATTCCAGCATCCCCAAGCCGAATGGAAAGCATTAAAGCAGCCACTACAACGGATGTTGAACTACAGACTGTCATCACGTACATACGCAGGGGTTGGCCTGCATACGGAGCTAGTGTGCCATTGAACATTAAAGCGTACATGAAAGTGAAAAACGAGCTATCAGAGGCTGACGGCCTGGTTATACGAGGCTGCAGAATTGTCATTCCAAAGTCACAGAGAACAGCCATTCTACACAAACTACATGAAGGGCACCAAGGCCTCACCAAGTGCAGGGATAGGTCTAATTCATCTGTGTGGTGGCCGGGGCTCTCCACTGAGCTAAAGAATGCAGTGCTGCAGTGCCACACATGTCTGGCACAGAGGCCAACACAGACAAGGGAGCCGCTCATCTCCACACCTTTGCCAGATCGTCCATGGCAAAGGATAGCCCTGGATCTCTGTGAACGCAACCGGAATAATTACCTTGTTGTGTCGGACTACTATTCACGTTTTCTGGAAATACTGCACCTACCATCCACGACCAGTGGCCAAGTTGTTCAGAAACTGAAGTCGACCTTTGGTTTGGGATCCCTGACGAGGTGGTGAGTGACAATGGCCCTCAGTTCTCCAGCTCTGAGTTCCAGGTCTTCGCGAGAAGGTGCGGCCGGGTACACAAGCCAGTCAAGAGGCTGGATCTGTAGACACTGGGGTAATGGGACAGAAGGAAGGACTGGGGAGTGGGAATGTTGTATTGTTGCTGTTTTGCACTTATGTTTTGAGCTGCAACCAATACTGCTGTTACCTGGTTGAGTTAATTACCTTAAAGGTTTACCATGTTTAATAAGTCCTGTTTTGTGGACACTGCCCTTCAGGCCGACAGTAAGCCATTTGTGCCCGGTCCTTAAGAGAACCGCCCAGAGGCTATTATAGTGTCACATGTTATCATTGTGTCGTTGCTGTTCTATTTGGGGTTTGTTATTGGAAATAACATGAAAAGGGGGGGAGATGTCATATACTGGGTTGCCTGTGTCGAGCGGGTGGGCGTTGCGGCTTTACGCCACTATGACATGCTTTGCGGCAGGGCTGTCTATGTCCAGTTCTTCACTTAGCTGCCACACCCGTTGTTGTGCTGTTATAACCCATGCTGGATGCACGTTCAATAAAGAGCGTCACAAGACAGCTACCGAGTGGTCATTCTACAGAACATGTTTTGAATTTATGGCGTGGGTTTTCTCTTTTACCAAAATGTTTGCTTTAGCTAATGTAACTTTAGCCGACAAGGTCCAGCTTGTGTGTCATGACCAAATTTGACCTAATAAACTGACATATGGGCTTTTTTATGGGTTTAATGTGGCACTGACCAAATCACAAATATTGTGCCGCTAGCTTTAAGGTTGTGCACTCAACCACTGTTGCGATATTAGCAAGCTAACTCAGCTAATTAATAAAGCTTATTTCATATTGTCTCTGTACTTGTAAATTTCTTTCAAGTTCACAGGCTGTTGTATTTTGGTGGAAGTTCATTTCGCGGGGGTCCTCTCCTAAGCTTCTCCCGAACAAATACAGGCGTAGTCAGAAAGCATTCAGTGAGGATAATTTATTCTGCCGGCCTCCCAGGTGCACAAAAAGTTATTTACAAAGAAAATAGAACTGACTTAAGTCATCACAAACAAACATCTATATACAAAACACAGTCTGCATGTTACCCTCTCTGTAACAGCTCTCTGGAGAGAAGAACACAGGTAGGCCCTGACCGCCTTCTCTTATACCCCATAGCCCCTCCCACTAGGCGTAATGGTCATCTCTTTATTATTTCTTTTATCAAACAGTCTTTCCCCCTCAGCTTATTTCCTGCTGTATTCCTACAATACATATATGTATATACAGACATCTATGGCCATTTCCAGGCAGCCTACAGTGTTTCACAATAACACAAAACAAACCAAAAAATAATGCAGTTCACGTGACCCTCCAAGCGCGCGCGAACCCATTATTTAAACCCCGGAACACTATGCCATCGGCTTGCATAACCCCGCATAATCGGCGATCACAGCGAGTCTCCGCGACCGGCTTTATTGAAGGTAAGTGGGAAAATATGTTGGCCACCCTTCTGCGCTGCCCAAAATATACCTCTCACCCCTTGTTGTTTATCTGCCCGGTCGACGAAAAGACGCGCGTAATTGTAGAAACTAATGGTGGTGGTGCGTGTATGCGCCCAGATCAGCTGTCTGCGGCTCGGGACGGTGTAACTCCGTCACAATTTCCAATAACTGACTAGGTTCAAAAAGAACTTTTTGGCAGGACTGCTATGCTTGTTGTCATCTGTTTACCCCTATGTAATCACTTAAGTTGTTATTAACTGCTGCATGCTAAGCTGCAAGAGCGCACTGAGGACTGAGACAAAATATGGTCTCCAAACTAGCATTATATTCGTTTTTATCAGATAGTCCTCCAGTGTGTTTATTTTTTGCTTAAATAATATTGTGCCGTTATTTGTTACCCTGAAATGCTTTATGCTTAACAACAGCTCACTATTTTAACTTATTTTTGAACTCTTGTGATCAGTATGACTAGATTGTGTGAGTTTCCATACTAAAAGAGCTGTAGAGATAAAATAATTGGCATAAGAGAAACTGATTTTTGGCATGGTATACTGCAGAAGTTTGTTTGTTTGGTTTTCTTTGTTGTTGCATAATTTACCTTTTAATTAAACTGCATTCCCTGTATTGTAAGAAAACTAACATTGTTTATATGTCAGAAAATTAGCAAACATGAATAAATGGCAAAAACAAAACAATTATAACATATATTTTTATTTGACTTATTTTAGGTCTGTGAAGCCAAACTTGATGCTGGGGATTTGTTTTTGTCAGTGGAGTCAAATGGTAAGTTACAATTTGTGCATTTTGTCATATTGGAAACACCACAGATTATATTGTAACTTAATAGCTCTGTAGAACAAATGATATAAAGATTGTAGTGTCAGGGTACTTCTTAAGAAGTAATATTGCACTATTGATGATCGCATGCAGGTGGCATAAACTAAATATTCAGACGTGCTACCAACAAATGATTCATTAACAAAAGCAGTGGAGCAGACTGTTTAGGTTCTTGTGGTTGTAATAACATCCATAACTGCAGGTTTGTCATTCATTTGTTTTCACAGGTCTAGATGATCACATCTGACTTTGTCATTTAAATGAGGTGGACTTGCAAACTTTGCACTCTTTTGGGTAAATTGCTGTCCACTACATATACACAGAATGTGCACAGTATTTCAGATATAAAAAGGGAGTATGTAATGGACTTGCTGGCTTTATTGTAAAAAGCCTGTTGTGTAACTTTAATGAGGCAGTTGGACTAAAGCAGTATTGCTCATCAAGGTAAACATCTGAGGAATAAGGAAATTGTTACTTGTCCTTTTACTCAGTGTTCTTTTAATTGCATGTTTACTAAAGTTTAACATCACATAAGTCATTTTCACAATCATTCTACTTTAAAAGATTTCAAGACAGAGCTTATTGTTCTCTGAACTTCCTTTTTCGCTGAATGGCAGGTAAAGTGCATCTTTTTGTTTGTTTGCGTGTGTTTGTGTTTTCTCTAATGGGCCTCAGATGACGGTTTGTTTAAATTTGGGTCTCAAAGAATCTTTTCTGCCTGTACTCTCCACCCCTCTTCTTCTGTTGCTCAGGTTGAAGCAGGATTTGCCCGTCTTACATCTGTTGACCTGAAAGGGTTCCTTTTTGCTGTGCTTGACCATTATGGAGAGGTTCATGGAGCTGTACAAAATCAAGAGTGGCATAGGAGGGCTAACTAGGGAAAAATAAACTTTAATCAATAAACTGATTAAAGGAGCATTGTCTATGGAGCCATAATCTGATCCTGTAGTGTAGCTGCAGTTTGCACATTTCATGTATTCTCAGCCAGATTTGGTTTAGAGCACAGCCAATATTTAGCATAAGTAGATTTAAATTCACACACACTGGTGATGGCAGCTACATTGCAGCCACAGCCACCCTGGGGCGCACTGACAGAGCGAAGCTGCCGGACACTGGCACCACCGGGCCCTCTGACCACCACCAGTAGGCAACAGGTGAAGTGTCTTGCCCAAGGACACAACGACTGAAACTGTCAGAGCCGGGGCTTGAACCGGCAACCTTCCGATTATAAGGCGAACTGTCAACTCCTGAGCCACGATTAAGTCATCCACCCATGTGTGTGAATGACTGGATGTGTAAAGCGCTTTGGAGTCATTAGGGGACTAGTAAAGCGCTTTACAAATACAGGCCATTTACCATTTAAATTGAAAATTTTGTTTGAATTCTGCAATTGAAGTTATTTATGAACATGGTCTTTGTTTAAAGCAAGAAATGGATTTGTAACATGGGGGTGCATATCTCATTCTGAAAAAACTTTAGCTAATAAGTGTTACCCAAAGCCAATCACCATCATCCAAGGCATCAGTGTGGCTCTTCTTTGGAAAGACATGAATTCTTAAGCACGAGGGCTATTGTGTAATTGTAATTGTGTAATTTTATTATTTTTTTGTCTTTGAACCCTTTTATAGCCGACAGGTATTGAAGACACGTTTTCTAAGAGGATGAAAGTTGGCATTGTGATGGTGTCCTTGAGGCGGCAGTAATCCTGTCTAATCTGAGGGATGTCTCAAGTGCCAATTCCATGCTGATGGGCCTTCTTTTTGCCCTCAACATAGACTATCCAAAGGAACTTAAGGGCATCTTTGAAGTCATTCAGAATGTCCTAATGAACATTGGTGGAAGGCATTACTCATTTGTTCATGGTTTAAGAAACTTATGTGAACAACAATATAATGGTGGACTCTGCAGATGCTTATCTCATCAAGTCAGTAGTTTTTCCTTTGTTTTGCAATTGAGCAGACTCAAACTAGTGTTTCTGAAATATTCATATTATCAAATGTTTCAGAAGCATGCACTCATTTTCAGAGATATTGGTCCTGTGGAATTTTTTGCAATTGTAAACGAAGACAAATAGAAGAGTTTGATGTCTTAGTTGTTATAAACTGATCTTTACTGTCACCAACCAAAGGTTTTGTACTATTTTAATATTTCAAGTTTTGTGCTAACAGGTGTGACTGAGCACAATGAAGTTTAAAAATTTTGCAAATGTAAAGAATAACTTTTCTAAAATAGCAAGTGTCCCGTTGATACATTACATTAATGCAGACTTTATGTTGTTACTTCACAAGAATCACTACTGCTCCTAGAGTATTGGTCAGAATTTAATCTTCATCCAAACTGGGCTCAAGACCAAGTTCAAATTTATTGTTTCACAGGGAGCAACCTTTGAGTTTTGATGGATTGTGAGCCTGTTGAGCTACGTCACTGATTTTTCTGTTTCTCAGATGACTAAGATGGCACAATAAATGGTGAATGTTGGGTGCTCATGAGTAATTGTCTTGTCATGTTCTTAAAACAAACTTTCTGCCTGAAATGATCAGATACACTTTAATGGAATCTGTGGGTTTTTCTTTCTTTCTGTAAACAATAGAAAATTTAAAGGAATGTAGATATTGGGGTGGCTGTAGCTCAGGTGTCAGAGCAGGTCAGCCACTAATCAGAAGGTCGGTGGTTCGATCCCAGGCTGCCTCCTGGCTGCATGCCAAATATCGTTGGGCAAGATACTAACCCCGTGTTTGCCTACTAGTGGCGGCCAGAGGGCCCGGTGGCGCCAGTCCGGCAGCCTCGCCTCTGTCAGTGCGCCCCAGGGTGGCTGTGGCTACAATGTAGCTGCCATCGCCAGTGTGTGAATGACTGAATGTCGTGTGAAGCGCTTTGGGGTCCTTAGGGACTAGAAAAGAGCTATACAAATGCAGGCCATTTATATTTAAACCTGAGATCTAAGATAAACCTAACAGGTAGTTTTGCTGAAATGGATGTTGGAAAGCTAAAAAAATAAACTTAAGATGTTCAATACACATTTTCTTTACATCCAGTCAATCAACTCTGATAATTAAAATGAAACTGATTTACAAGTTCACTCAGCTATCTTAAGGAGCTCAGTTAATTAATAAACTTAAATCAACTTAGCTAACAGATTATGTTAGTTAAGCTGAAATAGATTCCCAAGTTAAAAGAACTACTAAAGTATTTGAATTAACTAAAAAACCCAAGTCAACTGAACTAGGACAAGAGTTTAAACAATAGATTATTTTAATTTAGCTGAAAGGGTTTTCCCAAGTAAAAATGACAATTAAAGGAGTTGAACTGACTAACAAATCTCAGTCAACTAAACTAAGATGAAAGCTTAGACAACATGTGATTTTTCATTAAGATAACAATTGGTTGTGTTACAAGAACAAACTCTATTTCTTGACTTAACTTAAACTTTTAAGGCAACCCTTTACCTGATATTTTTAAGTTGAAACAACAAGTTATATTTTACAGTGTACATATACGTCCTCATGTTTTCAGATAATAATTTCCATAATTTTGTACATGTACAATAAAGGGCTATTCTATTCTATTCTATTCTAAACCAGCTATTTGGTCTTTACAGATGACATTTTGTTCAAATGTGACCAAATTTTTCAGTGGTGCGACTAAAGAAAAATATTTGGTTGCACCTGTGCGACCAACTGTTCGGGTGGCAAAAAAAAAAATCTGCAACCTTCCCTGTGGTCAACAACAGACACACATTTTGCCCCTATCGTGGACTAAACCAATCAGAGATAGTAAGGGGCGGGACCTCTCTGATTGGCCGTGGTCCAGTTGAAAGTGCAGGTGGAAGTGGGAGGTGAGTAGCTTGAATAAAGCGATATCAATTCATTAAATCCTGAATCGACTTTTAAATATAACTGTGTTTTGCCAGAAACGCCAGATTCTCAGATTAAAGCTCACAAAACCATTTCAACAACAACCAAACAGCAGATGAGAGCAGGTACACGGACTCCACACAAAGATGTAAACACAGACCGACGCATCAGAATCAGCTTTGTCTTTCTCGGCTTTCTCACCCGACGGCCCGTAGACGGACACGCTGTCGGAGCTCAGCGATCCTGATGCGTCCGGTCCGCGCTGTGATTACGTCTTTTTGTGCTGATTATGAGCTGCAGGTTTTGTCTCTCTCCAGCCAAAATCCACCGAGCCAGCAGCAAAAGAAGCAGCAAACTGCGCTTCACATTTGATCAATGTCGTCATGAATTTTGGTGTTTTGCTTCCACGACTATTAAAATCACACTTCATGCACAGCTAGCTCTCTCTCTATCTCAGAAAGAACAGTTTCCCGTCTCCAATCTCTGTTTTCTGTATTATTCATTCGCTTATTACCCTATTCTTTCTGTTGTTCAATACTGAAGAAATTTAAACTTTATATGCAGAACATTGTAGAATATTTTTAAGGTTATCTGCCATAAAACGCCAGACCAGGAAAATCTCCTTCATGTTTTTCTGTGTTTTATTCTCAGTTACTTTCACACAAAGGCATCTGCTGTGATGTTCACAATTCTGATGAAGTCAGTACTGATAAATGATCAGAATTATAATATTTCTGACTGTCTGAGGCTAAGTTGAATCGAATCGGGACTTTGAAAACCGGAATCGAATGGATTATAGAAATCAGTGATGATACCCAGCCCTAGTGAGCAGCCTAGGCACGATAGAAGTGGATGTAGCTGTAATAGGAAAAGAACTATTGCTAACTTTTCTGTTAAGTTAAGGCCTGATCCTTCTGAAATTCATAGCCAGTGCTTTGACACGGTGTCATCAATCTTTGAATGCTGAAAAAGCACAGTGTATCCAGAAAAACACATCATATATCAATTATTAGAAAATTTGTGTGCGCCTAACTTTTGTGCACACATGCCCATGGCAAAAAGTTAGTCTAGAGCCCTGCAGGGTTACAGCTAGTATAAGAATACTGTCAGTGTAGAGCAGGGTTCCCCAATCCCAGTCCACGAGGGCTGGTGTCCCTGCAGGTTTTAGATGTGTCCTTGATCCATAACAGTTGATTTAAATGGATAAATAACCGTCTTGAAGGTCTCCAGAGGCCTGGTAATGAACTAATCATGTGATTCAGGTGTGTTGACCCAGGGTGAGATCTAAAATGTGCAGGGACACCAGCCCTCGTGGACTGGGATGGGGACCCCTGGTGTAGAGAATGGAAATCGACCAGGACAACTCATGAAACATCTGCTCACATCTGTTTGAATTCAGATGTATATTTCCACAAAGAGCAGCAGATCAGCTGATCACAGCCCGTACATTAAGAACATCTACTGGTGCTCTCAATAGAAATTATTGTGAGCCAATAAAACTGCTTTTAGGGTTCCCCCACCTGCTGAATCCCACGTTTACCTCTTTCATATGAATTTTCCTGCTTGTGGAGAACAAAATCAGGGAGTGCTAAGTCTAAACCACGGCATTTTCCAATTAACTGCCAATCACAATTATTTCCTGTTTCCATGTGTCTAATTTATACTTTGAATTATGAATTGTGCTAAACTTCTCTGTGTGCAGACAGCCTGACAAAGAGAAGTCCACAGCTGCACAACCAGAATCTTTAACTGCCTGACACTAAAATATAGTGAACTGATAGACTGTCTCCTGAACTTCTCTCAGCAAAAAAGAACTCACAGTGCTCATGTTCTCATGTTCTATGTTTCTCACTGTTGAGTGTTCAGCCTTTAGTGTTTAGTTTTGCCCAGTTTAGTTTATTGTTAGTTTAGTCTTAGTTTCCTTTTGTCCTTTGTTTTGCGTGTTTCATCAGCCACAAATAAACGACTCATTTTTTCATTAGAATATAATTTGCTTCCCTGAGTTTGCTTGAGGGTTGTCATAATTCTCAGCTTGAGATATGTAAAGTTAGAGACACCAGCAGCCATGGCGAATTGTTTTCCATGGGCCAGAGCAGACAACAACCGGGGAACCCATGGCACACCCATGTTTTTGCCTGTAGTACTGACCCTTGTATGTAAAATAGGTGGAATGAAGACAGAGTTCCAGGAGCAAACACACTTAGTCGGGGCTGAGAGTGGGCTTGTTGCTGAGGTTGTGGTCATCCTGTCATTTCTCTACTTCCACACCTTCAGTGGCTGCAATCCAAATCCAAGTTATTTATATAGCAAATTAAAAAAAACCAGAAAGTTTGACCAAAGTGCTGTACAAAAACAAAACAAGAAAAAACAAAACAAAAGATAAAACCATTCACATTAAAAAACTCACATAAAAGCATAAAAAGCATATCAACTCACACCAGTCCAAAAGCTATTTAACTTAAAAACAGGAAGTGGAAATGCCTGTCTAATATTTAAAGGCACCGTATTCCAAAGTTTGGGAGCCACAATTGAAAAAGCTCATTCTCTTTTAAGTTTCAGCCTAGGTTTTGGGACAACCAAAAGCAGATGGTCGGCTGATCTAAGGGCTCGCGAGGGAATATAAGACTGAAGTACATCAGAAAGGTATGGAGGACCGTTTAGGCATTTATAAGCCAACATTAGGACTTAGGACACAGACGAACCAGCGAGAGAAAAATGCTGGGTCAGCGACCCAGGACCATGACAGTTATGTCATGAACTGTGTGCAGAGCAGGCAGGATAGGACCCAAATTCAGACTCTTGGATGCAATAAAAAAAAGGACAACGAGGGAAGTGAGAACACTCAGGGAACACAGGTGACACAAATTAACATGATGCCACAGGGGAAGCACACCGTACATGGAATCACAAGACTTTCCCAATAAAACAAGAAACTGAGGAACATGACACAGGAGTGGACAAAAGGCAGACGAGAGGGAGCGAAGGAACATGAATGTGCACAAGGGAGAGAGAGACGCAGACATGACAGACATGACATGACAGACTGGGAAAGCATGGATAAATATGACAAGCGGGGGGAATACAGAATGAAACATGAGAAAAACAAGACACAAGAACTCACACAACCTACATAAACACAGACACAGAGAGCAAAGACACAGGGGTAAATGTACAAAAGCATACATGGATTAGCTCTATGAACCTTAAATAATAACCATAACTCAAAATGTAATAAAAACTCAAGAAACTCAGAATGCTTTATCAAAAAGACCCAGAACCATGACAAGTTAAGAGAAGGGCAGCAGCATTTTGAACAAGCTGAAGACGTGAGAGTGATCCTTGGCTGACTGCAAAAGTCAAGCCGAAAGGCATGTATTATTTTCTCCAAGTCATGCTTTGACAAAACTGGCTAAAGCTTTGCTATTTGCCTTAACTGGAAAAGGTTTTTTGCAACACAGAACTGATTTGTATATTACATTTAAAATCCAAGTACATAATGACTCACAGATTCATGACATGCTGTTTAACATATGACCCAAATGGAACCCAAGCTGGAAGACAAATGTAACCACTTCCTGGGTTTCGTTTCAGGGGCTCATACGTATTTTTGTCACTGAGCAGTGACAAAATTTTGTCATGATAGTCTCTCTGGTTTAACAAAACTGTGCACCTGCCCTTGTCTGCCAGAAAGATGATAATGTTGTTGTCATTACTAAGTGATGTGTGTGCCTTCCTCTCTTCCAGGCTGATATTGGGTGCTGAGGGCTTTGCATTGGTGAAACAGGCTGAAACTTTCGTCCGTAGTTGCCCTGCTTCCATGTCTGCAATGATGAGAACCCTCTGGCTGCTTGGTCGGCACCAGGCACGCTGGATGTGGACGTGACTTGACAGGCAAGACGAGTCTACCTATGGCTGGGTTGAGACGAGACTAGGCATGACGGTGACCTCTGGCTGAGACGTGGCAGGAACAGGACAGATGGCTGGAGGAGCTCCTGGGACCCTCCAGCGGAGACAGACAGCTGGAGCAGCAGGTGGACGTAGCTGTTCAGGGCACACAGCTGGCTCAGCCGGCTCCGGGTGCAGCAGGCTGGGGTTGCACAGTGCAGGGAGCCTGTTCAGGCAGTAACAATAATCCAAAGTTTGTAGTGGACTGGATGAGATCAACTGAGCTCTCAGCTGCTGATGGAGGCAGCTGCACTGGCTCCAAAGACTCCAGGAGCCTTTGAAATAATAGTTCTTGTAGTATTAATCTTGGGCTCGGAGGAAGCCGTGGTGACACAGTCCTTTACGTCTGCCAAGCTAGAAAATCCTGCCTCAGAAAAAACAGTCTGTGAGGGAATAATTCCATATTCTAAAAGGGCAAGAGATAAACAGTCAGGGGTGAATAGTGCCTGAATTTTTTAGACTCTGAGTAGGCAGTGTTTGGGCTTACAGACTTTGAGTTTACAGACTTTGCAGTCTCAGAGGCCAGCTTACCATGTTCACAGACTGCACTGCTCATATAAGCCGGGTGAGATACTTCGCTATCAAAGACAGGTTCTAAAATCCCTCAAGCCAAGATCATTCCATAAAATGTATTACTCTCAAAGTGAGCAGGTTGAATTGTACCAACAACACCCTGCAAAGTCTTAACATAAGTCACTGGTGAAACACAACACGCAGCCTCAGAGAGCTGGGAAATACAGTGTAGTTTCAATCCAGACATACAACTAGAAAACTTAAAGTCCTTATTCTTTGCCTCTGCGTCTGACGTGGGCTCAGAAAAGGCAGGCCTTGATAATTCAGGCTCAGAAGGGGCACACGACAAACAGTTTCTCATTACTATCCCCAGAAGGAGTACAAGAAAAACAGTCTTTGGCAAACTTAAGAGACAAACTCATAGAACCGTCCAAAGGGGCCAGAGCAGAAGCACACACACTTGGGCTGGTTATTTCACACCCACCAGATGTTTCTTGATAATTATTTGAAACACTGAACAAATTAACATCTTTACACCCCCCCAGAATCAACTACAGTGTCTTTGCCCACCTTAACTGAGGGAAACAAAACAAAACAATTGGGTCTCCAGTCTGTTTGGAAGCTGAGCAGTCAATGTCCTGTTCAGGAGGTACAGACATGGAAAGAATTGTTGTTTTTGCAGACACAGTCCACCTCTTCCTGAGGTGCCTTTTCAGACCCACTAAACATAGTCCTGTCCACCTTAGAGCCTGGCTCTGACAGAATTTCAATCCTAGAGGGAATCAGTTCAATGAACATTGTTTTAAATTTACAGAATCAGCAACACAATCTGTGTTATTCAAAACTCTATTAACTTGACTCATGACAGTCTCAGGCAGAACGGATTCAGTTTCTCCAGACACATTCTCTTCCTGAATGCTCATGATCATACTATCTGCCAGTTTATAGGTTAGCTGAGAGTCACGGAATGAATGATCATTTAAACCCTTTGCCCTAAATGTGAGTTCATGCTCACCACTTCCAACATTTACTGCAGGGATGGACGGTGAAGCCTCATCGCTGGCCCCCTGGGAAACAGTCTTTAACAATGTACACTGGGTAAATATAGGATCTTTAGTGCACAGGAAAAGTGTCTATGCCTCTGAAGCATTAATAGTCTGTTCACACTCGAGTCCATGAATTACTACCACTGAATTACACTCACTCATGATAATATCACGGAGGCCTGGAAGCAAGAACCCACTGTCACTCACCTCCATTTGCTGAGCGGTGGAGCGGCAATGCGGGCGCCACTTCTTCCTGGAAGCATTTGTGAATGATGCAAACGCCCCCAAAGCCAAGGGTGACGTGGTGGCGACCTTCTCGTTCTCAGCCAGAGAAGAGGCAGACGGCGGGAGGTCCAACTGCGGTGGTGATGTAGGAATGTCAAGGGGAGGAGCAAAACTCAGTAATCTCACTCTTGTTCCTGTAGTCAGCGGCGGGGAACTGCGCGTTGGCAGGCTGCTGTTGCCACGGCTGGAGTTGCAGTGTGGTGCTAAGAAAACCACTAATCAACGTCAGTAGCGACTCCAACGACCAGGGGAAAACAGACATGCATACCCGTATTTGTTGAACTACCTCCTCCCGTTCCTTGTCTCTGGTGCACTGCAGACAGAACTAGTTTTTCATATTTCTAATTTTAGAGATGTTGGGCAAATGGAAAAAAGCAGTCCTACGTATTTGTTTAATATGTGCGTTGAAGGACATGTCCTGGTCAAAAATGACTCCAAGGTTCCTCACAGTGTTACTGGAGGCCAAAGTAATGTCATCCAGAGTAAGAATCTGGATGGCATTACCCCACCTGCATCATATTTCAGGGCCGAGTACAATAACCTCTTTTTTTATCTGAATTAAGAAGCAGAAAGTTAGCGGCCATACAGGTCTTTATGTCTTTAAGACATTCCTACAGTTTAACTAATTGTTGTGTGTTATCTGGTTTCATGGCTAGATAGAGCTGGGTGTCATCTGCATAGCAGTGAAAATGTATGCTATGCCTTCTAATGATGCTGCCTAAGTGAAGCATGTATAGTGTAAACAGAATTGGTCCTAGCACTGAACCCTGTGGAGCTCCATAAATAACCTCAGTGTGTGAAGAGGACTCTCCATTTACATGAAGGAGGTAACCCAGACGATCAGACAAAGACAAAATGAAAACACACAGACCAAATACACACAGAAGGTGATCATGGGAAGTGGAAGCACATTAGGAAACAGCTGACTGGAGAATGAATGAACATAATGGCACCAAGGGGTAAGTAAAACAAAGACATGGAACATGGAAACAAGACTTTCAAACTAAATAGTCAACATGACGAGACGCAAACATGACACAAACTTGATAACATGAACCAACGAGTGGGACTAAGACACAGGGGATGATGACACAAACAGATCTAATAAACAGCAAACTATGACAGCAACCTAGGCATGACAGAAATTAACTAGTTGGAGATTATGTATCGGAATTTCAGGAGCGGGACCACGCCTCCAAACACGCTCCTTCCGGTTCTCATCTATATATGTTCCTCCAGTTCTGTAAACTGTTCATTCTAGTTTACGTTCCCCACCCTCCCTGCCTCCCTCTTTTCAGTTCTTTAACTTCTTCACTTCTATTTAGTACATGGGGATCAGCCAGGCCCGGGAGCTGTCGCCAGTCCCCTCAAGGCCTTCCCCAAACCGCAGCTCAATTCATGTCCAAGCATTCACCTTTACCTACTAAAATGCTGTCAACCCTAAAATGAGGACGTGGGCCAAGCTAGTGAAATAAGCTAAAAAGAAACTAGAACATCAATGAGTCTCTGCTGGATCTGCTCTTCTTTAGATTTTACCACATCGATGGTAAAATTTGTCTCACCCGCTCATTGAGCACCTGATGCTGTGCTTTCTGGAGGATTTTTTTTGCTCAGAGGCCCTTAGCTGAAGAGCTAATTTGTAGACTTTTAGGAGTAATCGGATTTTGTCTGCATCTCCATCTCACGTGGTTTGTGTAATCAGCTCATCTTACGTGCTGTTTGCTCATACACATGTACTAGCTTTAGGCAGTCCATGCCAAAGTGGGTTAAAATATCTTGACGCATGCACAGTCATCCAGGTAAGGAAATCCCAAAAAGTTGATTCTGTTCATCTGGATGAAGCGTTTTCAGTGTAAGAAACTGAAAATGCTTCATCCAAGTGACTTCTTAGAGACCACTGGTCTTTGATCAGTGGTCTTTGATAAGTGGTGGTTGATGAATGGTCACGACAATTTGGATATTAATGATCAAGGAACTACCACCCAGCCCATTGTTCATTCAGTGGGCTAGTTTCAGTTGTTGTGCAAAGGTACTATTTATAAGTTTGGTGAAACCTGCAGTCAGCTGAGATGAAGAAGTCACTTGGATGAGTGACAAAATGGACTATTGAGCATGCATCAAGACATTCACACTTTTTAATTTACATTTGTGTTAACTACATATGGTAATTTCATATGTGTTCAATCATAGTTCTGATGCTTTCAGTGAGAATCTACAATGTAAACAGTCATGAAAATAAGGAAAAACCATTAAATGAGAAAGTGTATCCAAACTTTGAATGGTAGTTTAGGTCAGCTGACCATAGCCTGTCCACAAGGTGTCAGGGCTCGTGTGCGGAGGCGAGGAAGGGATGACCCACATGCAGGACTCGTGGTGCAGAACGAGGTTTATTGAATATGTAGACAACAGATGATAGAATGGATGGCTGGCTGGCTGGACTTAGCGGACTGGTAGACTGGCTGGCTAACTGACTGACTGACTGGACTGAACACACGACAGAAACAACATCATCAACATCATCAATGACCCGACACTGAATGGGTAGAACAGAGGGCTTAAATACCAGAGGTGTGGACTCGAGTCACATGACTTGGACTCGAGTCAGACTCGAGTCATTAATTTTATGACTTGAAAAAATGTTCTAAGACTTGTGACTTGACTTGGACTTTTACACCAATGACTTGGGACTTGAATTGGACTTGAACCGGTTTACTTGAAAAGACTTGATATTTTACCCCAAATATAAAATTTAACATGCATATTATATAGAGATTGAAAATGTGACATCATTCACGGGTAGAACCGCAAAGGATTCTGGGAACTCGTGGCAAGCGGTACTAGCGCACGCAGGCTTTCAATTAAAATCAGTTATACAGCGATAAAAAGAAACACAAAAATGTCAAGAAGCTGTTGTATTATTAACTGCAATAGCCGGTCGCATGACAGCCACGGGAAGCCGACGGGTAAAGAGATCGGTTGTTATCGGATTACGTCGTTGAAGAGAAATTGTTCGAGCCATGTTTCCGAAGTAACAAAGACGCGACGGATGGCCTGGATTGCAGCCATTCAAAGACAAAATATAACGTCCCAGAACACTCCAGCTCACAGGTTAGTCTGCTCCAAGCATTTCCACAAAGGTCAGTCTGCTGTTGTAGTTAATACGTCATTTTTCTTAACATAATTGGTGACATAGGTTACAAGCAAGTCTGGCGCTGAACAGAAATTGTCGCGTTATGCTCCTTTGTTTATTGTGCATAAATAGTGAATTGTCCTGACACAATATTGCATTTCGCTTCTGTTATTATGGTACATTGACAAAAACACATACTTTTATTCACAGGATAAAACAGTTGTTTTGTATCACTAATTGTCCAGTACGATTACAGCATACAATATTATTGTCACTGCTACATTTCTGTGATGCTACCAGAAATTATATCCACTACTAATTAATTACCATTGAGCTCAAAGGTCCTATTAATAAACGGTTAAGGAATGTGTATTTATGACGACGATTTGTGAGACTGGTAAACTTATGATACGTACGATGGTCTTTCGTTCTACACGGTGCATTTCAAGGTCCTGCACCCATCCGTCGGTAAACTGTACCTGGGCTTGTTGCAGTGACCTGAAGTTACTAAACTTCATGAGTGTATGCACTCACTCCAAGAACCGTATGATTATAAATATGCATATAAATATGCTACGATGAGATAGCTGACTTCATCTAACTAGCAAATGTTTTCCAGGCTACGTTGGTGATGCAGTTTTTTTTTTAAATGATATTTTAAAAAAAATATCATTTATTTATGTATGATATTTTTGTCATGCGATTTTAAAGCCAGTCCTACAACCGCATCCAAGAATAACATGCAGCTTATCTCAGAACTGTCGGTGAAAATTATTCTTGGAGCTAGGTTTAATTGAGCTGCATTTTAAAGAGGTGCAATTTCACAATTTGTGTATATTTTCTAAGTTCACTATTTTGTCATGTGTTGAGAAAAACACAGATTTAAAAATTACATGGTCTAATATTTACATTTAGCATAACTGCAACATTATTTTTTCGTTTTTTTTTAAAGACTCGAAAGGACTTGAAATTCAAAATTTCAGACTTGTGACTTTACTTGGACTTTTACACCAGTGACTTGAGACTCGACTCTGACTTGCCTGACATTACTTGAGACTTGACTTGAGACTTGAGGATAAAGACTTGAGACTTACTTGAGACTTGCAAAACAATGACTTGGTCCCACCTCTGTTAAATACACAGACTGGTGATAATGATGATAATGAGGACCGGTGAGTACACAGCTGAACATGATGAACTAATGATAATGGGAAGAGGACTGAACATAATACACACAGACCAAGGCTAACACAATAAAACAGGAAGTGGAACAGGCAGTAGATAAACAGTGAATGTGAACTGAAAACACTGGGTCACCGACCCAGGAACCCTGACACAAGGAAATCCTACTGCAGCTCACAATATAAATGAACTTATTTCTAATGTAGTCTTGTCCTGCCCTGACAGAACGTAGGTTTCCTTCACCTTCCAAATGTCACTTTAATACTGGATTCCTGAAAGAGACGATAATACATAAAGCGAAATCCGTTATCTAGTCTAATGATGCCATATAGTATAATAAATGAGTCAAAATGTATGACCTCAAATTGAACGTATGAAAAGTATGATAATAATCTATATCTATATTGTTGGTATTGTCTTCATTTTTGAACATTCCATGTTCTGTTGGACTCTTAAAGTCACAGAAAGAGGGCTAGGAGGAGGAGTTGGCCGTCCGACTGCGGTCTGGAGTGTGGGGCCTCCCTGCTGCTGCGGAGTCGGGGCGGTCTGCCTCCCCCCACCGCAGGGAAAAGGGTAACACCACCTGGGTCTGGGTGCAGTTCCCCCCTCCAGGGGCAAGGGTACCTAGACCCGGGGCTTAGAGTACGCTTGGGGAGTGTGATCGTGTGTACAGCGTCTCTTTATGTCTGTCTCCACGTTGGTTGAGTGTGGAGTAAGTGTATATGAGAGCATGAGGGTGGGAATGGATGTTTGTATCTGTGTGTGCCTGTATTTCTGTGTCTATATGTCAGGTTGGGTGTCAGGCGCCACCTCTCTGGGGACATCTCAGGCCCTCCAAGGTTTGGAGGCCTATCTCCCCCTACCACCACTTCCCCTGCCAGTGGCGGACTCCCTCAGACGTCGGTGCGTTGGTGGTTCTTTGTGTCCGGGGATGGGCGTCCAGGTACACACCGGCTCACTCCTTGGCGGCCGCTTATCGGGGCCTGGAGCCTGGGGCTCGCTCGGGCCACTTCGGAGGTGGGGTGCCCTCGGCCTCTCGGCCTGGGGCTCGGTCACTCAGGCACGGCTGGCTGCCGGCGGAGCTCACGGGCGCGTCACTGCAACTCCCCCTGGCTTCTGCTCCGAGGCTGCTGAGTGAGCCCTCATCTGGGACTCTCCTCAGCTCTTTCTGGGACAGTGGCGCAGCTGCCCCTCTGTTGGTCTTCCTTGGTCTCTTGTGTTCTGTGTTCTTGGTCTCTTGTGTTCTGGGGGCCTCTGGATGTCTGGAGTTTTGATCTCCTCCATACCTGCTTCATGCCCTGGAGGACACCCGCATTTTTTTCTTTTTTTCTTCTTTTTTTTCTTTTTCTGCTCATTCTGTTGGTTTTTGGTTTTTGCCCTTCTCCCCCGTCCCTCTTCTCAGCTGTTTCTCTTTCCCTCTTTCTTTCTCCCCTTCTTTCCCCCAGTCAAGTCTGTCCCATGTTCAGTAAGTGAAAATAAAATAAACAATAAAAGGTGAATCAAATGGACCATTATGGCAAGGCTGGGATGGTCAATTTGGTAAAGTAAATCCGTTGGGCATCTTTCTTTGCCTTTAGACAACAATTCTGATGGCAAAAGAGCCAAACGGGACAGGCAAAAAAAAAAAAAAAAAAAAAAGTCACAGAAAGAGAAATGCCAACAAAGAATAAAAAAGGAGTCAAATGAAGTAACAAATTGTACTGAACTCTACGCTTAAGTCACTTGCCTGGTGTTAATTCATCAGATTTATATTAGTATTATCGTATTATAATAAACAGTTGGCTTCATTCCTGCCTTTAACTTGTTTTTGTCTCCTCTGAACTTTCCTTTTTCCCATTTAAAAATCTTTGTATCACAGCTGCTGACTGTTTGCCTGTTTGTTTGCCTTCCAAGACCCAGTTTGAAAAACTTCCTTCAGTGTCAAAATCTTGTTTATATTCTCACAAGTGTAGTGATAAAAATAAGTGTGCAGTGTCTGCCTTTGCATGTGTTTAGGTACGTGTGACATGGTGGACAATGTCTTCATGGCAAATCTGGTCCCTCCAGCAGACCTGGATGTGAGCAGCAGCTTATCAGCTCCGACCAGAGTTGCCCTCACTCCCAGCTACCTCCATTGCCCGAGAGGAAAATAAATTGCACCCGTGCTGTTAATAAGAATGAAAAATAAATTGTGACAAAGTCTTACACAACCAATACAAATATCGAATAAAAACGTGACTGGTGGGGTGCTGGAGATTTTAGGCAATAAAAACTCACTGTCGTGGTGAGACATCACCGACTATCAAGAAATGGTGGAGGTGGGGTGGGGGCAGATGTTCAAACTACTTCTCATGATGAACGGCCAAAGTGTTTCTTCCCCCACCCCACAAGGCCATTGCATTACATTGCCAGCATCATGGATGCATACTGAATTCCTGACAACACTGTAAGCATATCTGTGGAAGATAATTATATATCGAATGTTCTCTTGCTCCCTTCAGCTCCTGGAGGGGAATATCCCTCTGTTGCACTCTGAGACTACATGGAGAAATCCTTTTTTGTCGAGCCCCGAAACACAACCACACAGCCATTTACACTTTTACCATGATATGTAAAGCAGTTATCAGTGCTACACTAAATTAACTTTTGGTTTTGCTAAGCATTTGCTGTGAAATACACTAAGGAGGTTATTTTTTTGTGATAAAAAAACAAACAAAAATACAGTCTAAGAAAAAGATGCTATGTGTGGTTTAACATTTCTGAGACTTCCCTTGCAACATGATGCTTTTCTGTTACGAGTTTCTCAGATTTTGGTAAGATGGGTAGACACTAAGGAGGAAAGAAGAACCAAAGTATAACATTGGCTGGATTTATGCGTATTGAAATTTTGTGTGAAAGGAAATGTGCATGAATCCAGTCACACAATGTGACACATGAAAAAGGACTTCATATCATTTGAGGAGAAGTCAGAGTTCTGTCCCTCTCCACATTCAAGTCATTTGTTTAAAATATCTACAACACTTGATTTATTTATTTATTTTTATTCTCAACATGTGTTCTTATGATGGCCAAGGCACTGACAGCCATTTATCCTTACCACTTAATTCCCTGATACTCAAACTATTTGTTTCTGGTGTCTAAATACCACACATAACAAACAAGCTTTTGATTTTTTGGACTTCTAAAAATAAAACGTTTAAAACAGTGTGCCCTGGATAAAACTTTAGTGGATAAAGTTTGCCCCTCTATGGATGTATGGATAGATACAACACTACCACTATCAGGTCAGGGTAGACAGTGGATGGGTTAGTATTGTCTCACATATAGTCTATTGCAGTTAACCCTAACAGGACCAGTGCTTAATTGTGAGATTCATAACAGAGTCCTAATACTTTTGTAATATTTATTCTCTTTTAGTGAATTTATGAAACACTTCAAGATCTTGTTGTTATTCACTGATACATAGAGCACAAGAGAATATACATCACTGAGGCAAGAATGTAACTTTTTTCAAATAAGTCTGAAATAGGGCATTATGTGGGAAGTATAAAAGGGTTCGCAAATGACAATCCCTGATAATCAATTGACATTGACATTTTTTAGGTTAGAGGAAGACATGTTGGATCTATTTTTCCCACCACATCATTTGAGGTTGCAAGATGCCACCGTTTTCAGCAAATTGCTAGCTTTTAAAGTAATGTTGGTCTTTCCCTTGTTTCTAATCACATATTTTATTTATTTGGACTAATTTTTCTATTTCCACCCCCCATTCACTTTCGACTAATGTAAGTGTTTATTTTCTGTAAAGTTCTGCTGGGAGCATTTCACTCCACATTTCGTGACCTATTTCTTTTGCATTCCTCATCCATACTGTTTTCGTATCATCTCTTCCAAAAAGATTGTGTGTCTTTACCTTTATCCAGTTCTAAACCCTTCTGGGGACCTCCCTGAAGACCCTGCTAAACCTTTGCGGTGTCTGTGCCTACAATGTGGAGTGTGGAGACTGTGAAGACAGAGCTTTTGTTCTCCAACGGAAGATCCTCAGTTTCAGCCTGTAAGGACTGATAATTCTCTGCCTTGGGAGGACTAACTCTGGTCCTGCATGATGCACTTTGGTTGTGGTGCAGTGTGCTTTGGTTGAGGATGGGGCCATACAGTAGAGATATGGTTTGACATGGTTCCTGGCAAATAACACTATGATCCAATAACTACTTGTATTCTCCGGTACATAGCTACAGTAAGATGCTTTAGGGATTTTCAGAGACTTTAGGTGAATTCTTACAAATACAACCAAATTACAAACAATATGTGTCATGGTCCTGGGTCGGTGACCCAGCACTTTGTGTTTCTATTTTTAGTTTCTAGTTTATTCTGTTTTGTATTTGTTCTTTGTGTCCCCATCATCCCTACCTGTGTCTTCCCTCTGTGCTCTGTTCGGGTCCCCGAGTTTTGTGTTGTAAAAGTCTGTGTGTTTCCTGTTTTACTTTGTAGATTTGTGTCTCGTTATGTTCATTAGTTCCAGCTGTGTCCCCTCCTGTTTACCATTTCCTAATCACCTGGTGTGTGTATTTATACTGTGTGTCTGCCTGTGCTCCTGTGTTTCTCTGTGAACCTTCCGTGTATTCAACGTCATTCCGTCTGTGTCGCACTACTCATCGCTCCATGTCCTCCTTTTTGTATTAGTTTTCCCAGTTTAGGTTTATGTTCGGTCCTGCCCACACCTTGGGTTTTGTGCACTGTAAATAAACCCACTTGCATCTCTGCCACTGTAAGCTTTTGGATTCTCCTTTCTCACCTCCACACGACTACCAGCCGAGACGTGACAATATGTTTCTTTTTTGTGTTTCTTTTTCCAGTTTTTTCATTAGATTTGACAGATTTAGACCAAAAATACATTTTTATTACAGTTACTTTGGATGACGAGCCCACTAAACGTTTTCCTTGTTTAAATTAAACTGACTGCTCAGTGACATCTTGATATGGTTTTCTGAAGTTGAGGGCTAGAACTGACATTTTCAGTCTATTTTGAAAGTGTAAGAAAGATTGCAAATCATAATTGTTGTATTCATTGACTTAGGCTCATATGGAGAACTTTGTTTTTCATGTGTAATATATAAGCATTATGCATTTAATATATTCAGCAAGTTATTTGTCACCAGACACGCCTGTAATTAACAAGCAACAAGTTTTAGTTGGGAGTCTATGTGTTGGCTAATTGAAGTGTGTCGTAACGATGCCCTTCGAGTTCATTTATTGAATCACTGCACAATAGTAGCTGGTTCATGGTTCAATTTAACACAGTTCCCCTTTCTTACAAATAGCACTTCATTCACTATTGTGATTGCTCTTTTATGAAATGGATGAACACTTTTCATATCAGTGTCAGTCATTCACTCTTGAGAAAGCCTTTTTCACAGCAAGCACAAATGACAGGGACTTCATGTTTTCCTGGTGCCAGACGTGACACATTTATATCACACACACCTTCAGACCAGTAGACAGCGCTGGGAGTGTCAAAGTGCACTCAGGCTATGTTCATTTTCATTTCTTCGTGATTATGTCTTTCTTGTGTCTGTGATTACTTCCAGACAGGGCGCTGGGCCTGTTCATTTCAGAATGCATCATAAACAATTTACACGTCATTAGTTTTGTTTTGATCATATTTGTTTGATGAAATGTCTTCCTGCGTGGTGAGTACTGGGGTTATTTACCCCATTTAGAGGCCCATGGAGTGCCATGCAGGGTGTGTTATCTTACATTGTGTGATTAATTGTCATGACTCTGTGCAGAACTTCTAATGAAACTAAGAGATGGGTGAATGTGTATTTGAGATCAGTATGAGAGACTCTCTTGTGCTGAAAGGTTTTTCTTTTTAATTTTTAAATCTAGGCACTGTGTCATCAGACTAATACAGTTGATTTAAAAGTGTTTAATCTGCCTTCGAAGTAAATACCCACACACGATGTTCGGGAAGGGTAAAAATGCAACTCTGTGTGTGTATCTGTACTTTTAAATAGTGTCAGTTGGTGACTATACACAACCTGCCTGTAAGAGTGTGAGAGAGATTGTGTGTTTGTGGCAGAGGGGTGTTTACAAACTGTCATCAATCAGAACTGCCTGCTTTTAATTTATGGATTCAAACTGAGTTTATTTCAGGTTTGTTTCTAACATACTACCTTTGTTTTGCAGTACAGTGGTCCCTCGATATAACGTGGTGCCAGAATGGACCAAGCCCCAGGCCCAGAGGCCGAGGGCACCCCACCCCCTGAAGGGGCCCGACCGAGCCACAGGCGCCAGGCCCCGACAAGCAGCCACTGGGAGTGAGCCGGTGCATACCTGAGCGCCCAGCCCCAGACACCAAGAATGACCAATGCAGTGATGTCTGAGGGCGTCAGCCACAGGCAGGGGGTGTGGTGGGGGGAGATAGGCCTCCATACCTTGGAGGGCCTGTGATGTCCCCAGAGAGGTGGCGTCTAATACCCGATCTGACATATAGACACAGACAAACAGGCACACACAGATACAAACATCCATTCCCACCCCCATGCACACATATGCAAATACTCAGCACTCACCCAACGTGGAGACAGACATAAATTGACACTGTACACACAATCACACTCCCCAAGCGTACTCTATACCTCCGGTGTAGGTATCCTTGCCCCTAGAGGGGGAAACTGCACTCAGACCCAGGAGGTGTTACCCTTTTCCCTGGGGTGGAGACAAGCAGACCGCCCCCGACTCCACAGCAGCAGGGAGGCCCCACATTCCAGACCCCAATAGGGCTTTGGAGCGTGATGTCATGGGGGTGGGCGTGGAAAGGATTTTGGCCTGATCCGCCATTTTAGGGGTCAAAACAAAGTGCAAGTGAAAAGGGAGCGAAGGCACACACAACAGCCATGGTTCGTATTTGCTGTGTGGTCATCTGCAATGTTCGATCACACGACCGGCAAGAGAATAAGCTTGAAAATGGTTTATCTTTTCATTCTTTCCCAACCTGGAAGCAACATGAGGCAGCTCGTGTATCGATGTTACCAAACGAAGGCATCTAGCCTGGATAGCAGCTGTGAGACGAGCTGACGTGCAGTTCTCTTCCATCTCCAAATATCTGTCGGTGCTCCAGACATTTTCATTCCGGTAAGTTCTAAATATGTTCATATCACTCTTTATAGCCTATTAGTTTTATTTTCAATGCGCTCTGAGGTCATAGCAAATTAGAACAAACATTCTACTGAGTGATTTTGCAGAACTACCTTCTATTTATAGAGTTGCTAATTATTTGGCATTATAGGGCTTTGGAGTTGACGTCACGCCACAATGCATTGTGGGAGCGCGGCGCCCTTTTCCGGGTCTATGAATCAAAACAAACACACTGTGTTGGAACGACTACAAGAAAGATGCTTAAAAGCAGCTCAAAAGAGAATGGACTGTATAGAGACCGATTGCGTTCAGAGGCGAAGCAGCGGTACTTGCAGAAAATAGCGTGCATTGGAAATGTGGACCCGTATGAAATACGGCCGTGGAGTAGAAACCCTGAAGACCAACCACTATTGACGTAGCCTGATGTATTTTCGTACCTTGTCTGTGGAATCAGCGCGTACAAGTCGTCATTCAAACAAAGGTAAGTCAGCTGGAGTACTGCGAGTGAAATGTGTTTGATTTCCCTGCAAGCATTCACATTAGTGCAGCATAAATTCATTCATGAGGGGAAATTACAGTGAGAACATGTGGAGGCTGTCAGAGGGATAACATAGTGAGTTCAGTGCATTGATGAGACATTGTCCTAAAGGATTTAGTTATTCTGTATGGTTAAAGAAATTGCAATGATTTATTACTGTTTATTATAAATAATCCTAATTACACATCTTGCTTCCATGTTTGTATCCTGTGTCACTAAAAATACATTTTATTTTAGTTTTATACATTGATTAATGACCTGCAGAATCTCCTTATCAATGTCTCATCAATGCACTGAACTCACTATGTTATATACAGCCAGAGGTTGGCCACAAGATAGACCTCTCCTCTTCAGCTGCCCAAAAAAAGGCTCTTGATCAAAACATAAACAGACCATCCACATTGAAAGGTAAAAGGAGCCGTCCCCAAAAACGAAGAATACCACCTGCTACTGTGGAGGAGTTGTCACTGCTATTGGATACTTTGCTGGAACACAGTAAAGCTGTGGGTTTTGGGAATGACCCATAATGTTTTATCTAGGGGTCTACATTTATGCCTGTAGTGCACTGCCATGTAAATAATTTGCATTTACTGAATATGTACTGACTGAGTACCACTGTTCAAAAGTTGAATAAAGAAACAAGCTAATTTTTGCCTCTTTTTTCTTTATATTATTAAAACCACTTTATAGAACATCACATCAGTTACAGTGTAGAATCCATGTCATTTATAGTTTACAAATGACAAAATGTTTACACAAAATCATGACAGTGTTTACATGATATCACCCACTACTAACATTACTTATGTATGTATGTATCTTTTGAAAAAATATCGCTATTTATACAGCAAAAGACTTAAGAATATTTAAGAGGAGCAAGTTTCATTTTCCCCTGGTTTTATTATCACACTGTTCACCAAACGCAGCAAACCTTCACCATCTTATCCAGGAGGGTCACCTCTTCACCCTCACATGGAAGAAGTAATCTGATTGGCATGGTGGTAACGAGTAAAGTAAGGGATTACTATTGCAAAAACGGTAATTGGATTACCGTTACTTTCCCGTAGGAACGCTGCGTTACTGCGTTACTAAAACCGTGATTTTTTGCGAGAATGTCTCACGACAGTGACGTAAGCGAGTGCGCCGTTAGTGACAACAGCTGTGTGCAGATCAACAATGGATCACATATCGATTGTGGGAGAGAGTATGAGCGTGCAGCGTTTAAAGCGTGGAAGTACTGACCTTACTTTGACTTTTATTCCATAAAAAGTGACAAAAACATTAGCGTCCATCGTGCGTGGGAAGAAAACTTCTTTTTACAGCGAAAAAAACCCCTAAACTTCCAAGCAAGCACCGAGTGCGCTATGACGTAATGGAAAATTCACAGAGAAACTCGCGGATTCTTCAACTGACCGCGGCACACCTGCACCAGGGTAAACCTCCGCCTACCCCACTCGGGGGACGTAACACAAGTGGGGGCTCGTCTGGGATCGTTTTATGCTGTGGACAACCTATATTAATGAAAGTGTGCCGTGATTTTAGGGTGTCTACGTTTCATGGTTGCAGTCGGAGATGAGTTTTGACCTGCTTGATGAAAAGGGGCTCTTTTTGATAAGTGGTGTGCTGCTAACGGAGTTGGGGATGATTATGAGTCTCTGCGCGAGTTAATGCTACTGGAGGATTTTAAAAATTCATTACCTGAGAGAGTCATAATGTTCTTAAATGAACAGAAGGTGACGTCAATGTCCAAAGCAGCTGTGTTGGCCGATGAGTTTGTGTTAACACATAAGAATGTTTTTACCCCTATTTCCCATCCAGATAGGCCCACAGCCTTGCGCTCAGCACGGCTTGAGTCTAGTTGCTCTGCTGCAAGGCCAGTGAGGTTGCCTTCACCTCCCTACGGTGAGCGTGAATGCTTTTATTGCCACAAGAAGGGTCATCTCATTGCAGATTGTCAGGCATTAAAGTGTAAACAGCAACTATCCTCACAACCAAAAGGGGTGGGACTGATTAAAGCTACAGAGAATGGGAGGGCATTTCAACCGAACAATAACCACCCTGATCCCTGTTTCAAACCATTCATTCTAGAGGGAGTGGTTTCGCTGACTGGGAATCCAAAAGATCAACAGCCAGTAAAAATGCTGAGAGATACAGGGGCCTCTCAGTCCATCATTAGAGAAAATGTCTTACCGTTTTCTGAAGAGTCATTTTGCCAGTACAGTGTTATTGTCCAGGGAGTAGAACTCGGATTTGTATCTGCCCCTTTGCACACTATTCACATTCAGTCTTCATTAGTCAGTGGGGTTGTTAAAGTGGCTATTCGTTCTGCGTTGCCCATACCAGGTATTGACTTCATCCTAGGTAATGACCTTGCTGGAGGCAAGGCCATACCCATTCCTGAAGTGTTAGACAGACCCGAGCTGAGCCTGGATTCTGACTCAGCCCAAGACCAGCCTGCCATTTTTCCAGCTTGTGTAGTTATGAGGGCCCAGACAAAAAAAGTATGGTCCTGACTTGGCCGATTCCTTTATGAGGTCAGATCCCTTTGGTGACGTGATCAAATTTACCTCTGGATCTAAGGTTCAGGCCACAGTTCCACCTGCTGACAAAACACAACCAATCCTGGATTTGCCAGTCTCCCGAGAGGAGTTCATTACTGCACAGAAAAATGATGTAACCCTGTCCAAGTGTCATTCTTCTACCCTCAGTCAACAGGATGCCAAGAAGAAAAAGCTGGCTTACTTCTCAGATGAAGGTCTTCTGATGCGTAGATGGACAAGTGAGGTCTCGGAAGACGCAGGCTGGTCTGCAGTTTATCAGGTGGTTTTACCTACTGCTTATCGTACCCAGGTACTGTCCTTAGCACATGACCATCCATGGTCAGGACATTTGGGGGTTAACAAGACATACAGCAGAATTCTGAAACATTTCTTCTGGCCAGGACCGAAATCTGATGTTGTTCAATACTGCCGTACTTGCCATGTTTGCCAAATGACTGGCAAGCCAAACCAAATAATCCCACCAACTCCTCTCTGTCCTATCCCAGTAGTAGAGGAGCCATTTCAAAAAGTGATTGTTGACTGTGTGGGGCCTCTACCTAAATCTAAAACTGGAAACCAGTTTCTGTTGACGGTCATGTGCGTTTCAACTAGGGTTCCTGAGGCAATCCCACTACGGAGGATAACAGCTCAGATTGTTAAAGCGCTGTTGAGATTCTTTTCAACCTTTGGTCTGCCTAAGGTTGTGCAAACAGACCAAGGCACTAACTTTAAGTCTAGAGTATTTGCCCAAGCCCTGAAAACATTAGGCATTGAACACATAACCTTCAACTGTGCCATCTGTGGTCCAAGAGCAAGTGGTTACATCTCCGATGGCTTCTGTGACCAAGGTGGAGATTACTCCAGATGAAGATGGGTTGGTGTTACGAGGTGCTGAGCCTCAAAGTGCTCGACTAGGTAATTCTGTGATATTGTCAACACTACCACAATACCTGTCCCACCTTCCTGCTGAACAGAGCAATGATATCATAACACTCATATCAGGATTCCCATCTCTGTTCAGTGACATCCCGTCTCAAACCACTGTCATAAAACATGATGTGGTGCTGACTAACCCTACACCAATCAAACAGCGCGCTTATTGGGTTAGTCCAGCAAAGAGAGAAATCATAAAACAGGAAGTTGAGTATCTTCTTCAGAATGGATTTGCAGTGCCAAGCTCCAGCTCTTGGAGTTCACCATGTCTCTTAGACACGAAGTCAGATGGAAGCCCAAGATTCTGTACTGACTTCCAAAAGGTGAACTCTGTCACTGTACCAGATGCACATCCCTTACCTCTTATCGATGACTGCATTGATGAAATTGGGCCTGCAAAATACATCACTAAACTTGATATGTTAAAAGGGTATTGGCAAGTGCCTTTGACACAGCAAGCATCTGACATTTCAGCTTTTGTCACTCCTGACCACTTCCTGCAGTATACGGTTATGCCTTTTGGCATGTGCAATGCCCCTGCAACATTTCAGAGACTGGTTAATAAAGTGTTGGGAAACATCCCTAACTGCAGAGCATACTTGGATGACATCATTGTGTATAGCAGTGACTGGTCAACCCACATGGCTACATTGAAAGAAGTCTTCATTAGCCTAGAAAATTAATCTCTCACTTTGAACCTTGCCAAATGTGATTTTGCTAGAGGCAGTGTCCTCTACCTTGGCCAGCAAGTTGGTCTAAGAAAAGTGCGCCCTGCAGATGCCAAAGTCACTGCGATTAGGGAGTTCCCCCAACCAACCACCAGGAGAGAACTGCGGCGTTTCCTTGGGATGACAGGATATTACCGACGATTTTGTAAGAATTTCTCTTCTGTTGCTGCCCCTCTCACTGACTTAACCAGTCCCTCAAAGCTGTTTATTTGGTCTGAGAGTTGCCAGCAGCCTTTCGAAAGCCTTAAGGGCTTACTTTGTTGCACCCCTGTTTTGTCTGCTCCTAACTTCTCTTTACCATTCAAACTGGAAATAGATGCCAGCGCAGTTGGGGCAGGAGTGGTGCTTCTCCAGGAGGATACCCAGGGCATTGACCATCCTGTGAGTTACTTCTCTCGGAAGTTTGATAAACATCAGCTCAGGTATTCTACCATTGAAAAGGAGACCCTTGCTTTGTTGTGGGCCTTGCAACATTTTGAAGTCTATACAGAGTCAGGTCAGAGTTCAGTTCAAGTATTCACAGATCACAACCTTTTAGTTTTCCTCTCTAATATGTATAATCACAACCAGCGGCTTATGCGTTGGTCACTGATTATTCAGAATTATACCCTCAATATCCATCACAAAAAAGGTTCAGAAAACATTGTAGCAGACGCACTCTCCCGTGCTGTTTAGAGAGGTCACCAAACCCTGAGTTTGGTTCTTAAAGGGTGGGGGTGTTACGTGCCAAGAGGTGTGGCTTTGCTTTTGTGTTCTATTTATCTTTCAGGTGTCAGGCCTCCACCTATTGGCCAGTTCGAAGTTGATTGGCAGGTGTCTATTGGCACAGTTGGCCAATCACACTCCAAGGAACACTACAAATGAGCAGCTCCCTGGCCAGCTGGTGGCTGCTGGCTTCTGCTTTGACAAACATTTGTGAACAGGCTTCTTTATATTGTGTGTGGTGGGAGGCTGGACAGGTAAGCTGGGGTACCCTATGCACTGGTTGTAGATTTTACTCTGTTAGTCACACTAGGTTATGCGGTTGATGCCACTCTTGTATGTTTTCACTGACCTTTTGTCGAGTAGCTAGGTAGGCCTTTTGTTTTGCATTTTTTCTTTCAGTTAGGTTAGGCCCTGGAAGCTATCGACCTCTTTTTGTTTTACTAATTTCTTTGATTTGGATCAACCGCCCAGTCCTCCTCCCCCACCTCTTTTCTGTTGTTAAGTTTGACTATCCAGGCAAGCAACCAATAAATCCTGCCTGATACTTAACTGTTCTGTGGTCTTCCTCCTTCATTGATTGTGGTTGTCCAGTGTTGCTGTCTCCTTCCTACCTTTGCCTCCGCCATGGTGGGGGGGACGTAACACCTGATTATCTACTAACTCTGTGGCTTTTGGCAGTAGTTAAACAGGAACAGCTTTCCTATATTTAATTTATCATGGCTTCGCCAGTGATTCCATTTGGTATTATGTAAACAGATATTTAAGTGCAATCAATTATTGTATAGAACATAATCATATGAATAAATGTGATGTGTTTGAATGTTTGAGTATTTTTGTCTTTCAAATAAAAAAAACAACATTGAAATCAAACTTAGCTTTATTCTTTTGTTTGAGCTGTCTCACTATACGGCTGTTGATTAAGGGTTTAATAACTCACAGGTGTTATAGGAAGTGTTCTGGGCTTTCAAAATTTAAGCTCCCAAAAGTTAAAGCTACTCATCTGGACTGTAAAGGATGCTCATTCCTGTTTAATATGTACTTTCAAAATAACTCAGAATGAAACAGATATTAAAGTGCTTTTATATTAAAGATATACTATATGTTAAACTGTCTTCAGACTTTAATCTTTAAACGTACATAAATTGCAAGGTATTACACTGGAAGATTACAGGGGTAAGTGCAGCCAGATTTTTTTCTACACATGCTGCCATTAGGTTCTGACACTCACACTTAGCATCTGCTATTTCTTTTTACATGGAATCAGCTGTTGTTCCTTCCATTTTAGTTGCCATAGCAACTGGTTCCCGCAGATGTGTAACGTCATCCTCATTCTTTTTCAATCCCTTACTCATTCATGGAATTTTTCCAACACTGCACGATGACATCACCCACTGTAAATTTTGAGCCTGGAGAGTAATTATTTAAATTATGTTTCTCTTTATTTCATGCCAAAACCTTTTGCTCTACAAATATAATGTATATGTCTCATAACTACCACCAAAGCATGTCCCTTCCATCCACCTTGCTCACAAGGAACAATAAGAAAAGGACTCCCAAATTTTGGTTTATAATCTGTGGTGCAGGCTGTCTTTCTATAGTGACCACATGCACATAATCAACACTACAAACAAGAAAATCTTGATCTTTGCAGTTTGTTTCCATCACTCACCAGTAAAGATTTTCTTCTGATAACACTTGCAGTTTTGTCTTGGGAACCATCAAGACAAGCAAAATCTTCTCTGGCTCTTTCTGTGCCTCACCCCGACACGGACAGGGGGTAGTCCACCCCCCCTCCTTTCACTGACTTTAGCTGCCATAGCAACCTGTCTTCACATCTGTGTGCTGATGTCACCCTTTCTCTCTCAGTTTAAAACTCATTAGTTCTTTGCTTCTGATTGTCTTCATACAACCTGTTAGATCCTGTTTTCTTCTGAAGACTGACCCAGTAGTAGCAAAGGCACACTCAGATTTTTTTTTTGTTTGTTTAGTGTGCCTATGTAATAGCACACTTCTTATTATTTGTCAGATTTGTTATTGAAGTGGAAATGTATATCCTTGGTTTTAACATAAAGCTCATTGCTGCAGACAGAGACAGCACAAAAACAACCACCTTAAATTGATTTTTTATTTTTGCCTCCTTCCCCTGAGTTATTGGTTCTGTTACTAGTTAACCATAATACAGTAATGTAAGTCAACCAGCCAACCAACCCGGTGACATAATGTTCTGTACTGACAGAAGATGGTGTTAAACATGTTTTGAAAACTTTGACTTTAAGCACTTGTTTCTTAAATCCAGCTTCACAAACAGAGTTAGATCTATGTCAGTTTTTGAGAGCAGGAGTCACTAGTGTAAATTCGCCATTATACATTTAGTGTTTCATGTCCCCTTCAAGTATTCCTATTCAGTAGCACACTTCTTATTCCTTGGATTTATTATTAAGTGTGCCAATGCAATAGCACACTTTGTATGTATTATTGTAGGGTGTCTACCTTAAAATATAAAGCACCTTGAGGCCACTGTTGTTGTGATTTTGCGCTGTATAAATAAGATGGAACTGATCTGAATTCTTTTTTGTCGAATGGAAGTCCCGAGATCAAAATGGCAGATGTCTCTCCAAGGGTGGTTGAGAATGACCAAGCTAAGATCCTGTGGAACTTCTGGATACAGACAGAGAAACTGGTGATGGACATATTAGTGGTGAAGAAGAAGAGGTAGACAGCTGTAGTGATAGATGTAGCTATACGGAATGACACTAACATCATGAAGAAGGAACATGCAAAGCTAAAGAAATACCAAGGGCTGAGAGAAGAACTCGAGAAGATGTAGACGGTGAAAGTAACAGTGGTTCCTGTGGTAACTGGAGCACTTGCTGCAGTGACCCCCAAACTAGGGAAGTGCCTGGAAAACTGCTGACGAGAGAGGTTCACTTTCTTTCCCAGCGCCTGACCAATCGATGACATGAGATTGTTTCCTGTGGCTGACATGCTATGACCTGGTCCCTAGACAGGTCGTAACAAAATAAAATCACCTCCTTTGAATAAATGGTGTAGTGTTCTGTCACCATTGAGACCAAAAACAGCATGTACCAATACTGGTCTTCATGTTGAACCATAACCATGAATACTTTTGATATTTATGAGATATATTATATTTTTTTGCATACTTTGTACCACGTAGTCATGGAGTGTGGTAAAATAGGGCTTTTTTGTTTATCTTCCTCTTTCTATGTAGCTTGTGCCAATACCTCTATCGGTGTGAAAGGAGAGGCAATTTCTCTTTCAATCAAAATCTAGTCTAGATCTGAATTTTCTTCAGTCCAGTGTTTAGCCAGTTCAACTAATAATGCTGACACAGAATTAATGGCATCTTGGCTTAGTATTAACACATCAGCAGCTTAAAGGAATGATTCTTGTATTCTTGGTTCATTTATTTTCAGTGCTGCTAGTGGTTCAAAGAATATCATAAGTAAGTGGGCTAAGTTTTCATCGCTGGCAGGTTGATCTGGATATATTAAAGAATGGGGAGAGTATTCCATTGGTAAAGACTGCAGCTTTGGGACTTAAACATAAAAGTCTTACCCATCTACAGAAGCCGTCACCAAAACCAAATTTGGATAATGCAGTGAACATGAAGTCCCAGTCAACCCTGTCAGAAGCTTTTTGGGCATCTAAAGATATAGCCGAAATAGGGGAGGAGTTGTTTCTATTTGCCCAAATGAGATGCAGGCGTCTCCTCATGTTATCAGCTGAAGACTTATTCTTAACAAAACCTTCTTGATTATTATTAATCATTTGCGCTAGCACTTTCTTTAACCTGAGTGCTAATATTTTTGAAAGTATTTTACAGTCAACCTTGATTAGGCCTGTGTCTATAATTAGCTGGGTTTGTTCAATCTTTGTCCTTCTTTGGTATTAATGATGTTATAGCTTCCTTAAAACTTTCTGGGAGAGATCCATATTGGAAAGCTTCTTGGTAGAAGGATACACAAGGATAAGCAAAAGAGGATGAGTAAATAACTAATGCAAGGTTGAACAAATAAAGAAAGTTGTGGTAGAGTCAATGAAAAGCCATGCATGAATGGAAATATCTCTCTCACCAAATTATTGGAAAATAAATCAGTGTCACTGAAGTAACAGATAACTTGAACTGCAGACAGTAAGCCTACATCAAGAAATCAAAACTAGCTTGTTTGAATGGCAACACAGAAGAAAGGTGGGTTATCAGGGGCAATTATTTTAATACAGGGTCAACTCAGAATATTGTTTTTTTTTTTTAAGTTATTCAAAAGGGAGTGAATATTAATATAATGGAGCTTCAGATTAACACATAAGGATTATTCCAGACTACATATTTCCTATAGGCAGAAGAGGGTGGATGGATAGTGTGTGTGTGTTAAGTCAGCCATTCTAGTAAAACCTATAGAAGCATATTTATAGCAAATGATAAATAACCCTTTCATGAGGTGACACATTATAGAAGATTATGGAATGCCATAAACAAAGAATCTTAAAATAAACACAACATTCCCAACCCATACCCACCCCAACTTTGCTTCCAGTGTCATTTCTATTTTCAGTTTTCTGTGGCTAACAGTGGGTAACTCTGAGGAAATGCCCAAGAGTATTATCACACTTCTCTTGCTGAGCAGTTGTCCTTTACATACCCAAATATTAGCTATTTAGCTATTTTTCTTTCCTTTTGTGCCTGAGCACTGTTGTTGTTCTAATTCATTAATTGATGCTTCTGGAAATGAATGCTAATCGCACTGAATGACTATCAACCTGTCAGTTATATAATAACCTGTTAGTTATTACAGTCCATAGTCAGTTACCAGGCTTAGCTAGGTTATAAACTAACTAATGTAGCTAAAGTGTCCACCAATGGAAAGAGTGGGAGACAGGAAGGAGTGCAAAATAAGAGGGAGAAAAACCTGGGACAACATCTTAAGCTCATACTTGGTAAATTCCTGCTCCTCCGTGAAGCTTTTTGCCAATGTGACTCTCACTCGTGGTAACCCTAACCCTAACCCCCCTCCAGCACTGATAAATAGTCAGCTCCTACCACAAAGGAAAGGGTGGAGAATGGGGACCACATGGGCAAACACTTGTTGTGTGTCTTTGGGCACTGGGTAATACATTCATACAATCCTTGGATAGAGAAACGAAAGTAATACAATTTCTTTCTATGTTCTTCAGGCAGTTAATTCATTTTGATTTGCGTTGTTTTTCCTGTGCCTCCCTCATTAGGAATGATTTATCATAGAGTTTCCTTTGTGCATTTTGGGTTTCAGACTTTCTTTTAAACCCTGAAAGAACAATGTGAAACAGTACCCTCTCTTTTAGATTAGTGGATCTTTTTTTCATGAAATCAGTGGAGTGGATTAAAGGGAATGACAAATTTCTCGGGTGTGAAAGGAGCACATAATTTAGCCTGGAATACTTTTCTGCAGACAACAACTGAGATGTTCGCTAATTAAAATATAAATTTCAAGATCAGCTGAGTTAGTAAGTAAAGTCAGAAACTGTCAGAATAAAATAAACATGCATTTGAGTTTTTTTGATAACTCACAGAAAGGACGAGATCTGGGAAAAAGATTGTCTAGCCGATCTTTCCAGTAGCAGTCCTCCACTGTCCTTGCAAATGGAAGGCACAGGAGGGAGGAAGGTGGAGGAGGAGGCAGGAGGGAGGGGGCAGAGAAGAGGAAGTTATCACCAAATTGCCATATCTACAAAGCTCTCCCTGCATGCTACAGATTTCCCCTCTTTAATCTGACACATACAGCCTCATGCCTGCTAAAACCCTGGAAGGCAATGTGAAGCTCAGCATTCTGGGCTGAAAGAACACTGCAGCCAAGAGAGGGGAGTCAGAGGGATAGATGGAGAAACAGAAAAAGAAAAGATAGCATGTGTGTGTGTGCGAAAGAGAAGGAGAGAGAGACAAAAAGATATTTTTTTTGTTCTTTAGAGCAAACATGCTCCCCGCTTTATATATGGAGTTAAATCGTAGAGGTTAATTGAAAAATGAGATAAACAAAGGCTGTGAAAAGCAAAGGGAAAGACTGTAGCTGGCAGCACAGGCGGGCCACCACTAAACCTCTTTCAGACTGTGCAACCCTGATAAAAAGCACAGTTAATTGTCTTGCAGTTTCTTCCACTTAATTTCAGTCAAATTAGAAAAAAAAAGTGAGGAACTGCTTTCTTCCTTTCATTGTTATCCATGTGCTATCCGCCTATTGGAAATAACATTAACGGGTGGACTTTTCTGTAAAAAAGCCTTCGTTTTGTCATGAAGACATGCTCGGCAAAGATGTTATAATGTTTCTTTAAGCAAACATTATGTCCTTAAACAACCATCTCTTGAGTTCATCCATGTTCTCGGAACTGAATTTTCAAGCCCTGTTGAATGACGTTCAGCTTATTTGGTGACTAATAACTCCCATTTGAGTTCGGGAGCAGTGCAGAATGTATCACATTTTACTGCAAAATGACTGAGAGCATCAAAAGCAGTGCATCAGCTTGAAGATCCATTTTTGAGAAAAAAGGCAAACCGAAATGTCAAAGCACTTAAAGGTGAATGAATGGCATGTGAGATCACGGCACCCAATGTTCTGCATGCACTACCTGTAAGAATTTCTAAATCATTATGATGTATGTGCCAGGAAACATTATAAGCACAACTATGGCACCTTTGTATTTGTAAAATAGTTTTAGAGGGGTTTTTTTTGTGATTGTGTAAGCACAATAAACCTATCCTAGCTAGTTTGGAGTCTGCCAGATTTGGTGTCATACTCTAATAGCAATGTTTGACTAATACTGTATTCAGAACATATTGGAATCAATTTGTTAATTTGTAGATGTACCTGGGGCCCAGCACTCAATATAAAATGAACTGTTGACACATTGTGGTTTACAGTTACAATGTACAATTTTGTACTTACAAATATTTCCAGAGTGTTTGTAAAGTTATTGTTATTATTTAATTTGAACTATCTGGGACACTCCTATTTGCGCTGCTAAAAGTGGGTAGAGCACTGTGGCACGCTTCTGAGGCCACTGTGAGCGGCAGCCTCTCCAGTAGTTTTGTGTTTGGGTATGGATATGAATCCTTACACACCAAGACTCATTTGAGTAATCAATTACTAACAATGAAAACAAGGTCCCCTGTCTACCTGATGAGGGGAGCAGGCTGTATCGTAGCTGCAGTCTATGTTCCTATTACTTGCAGAGAGAATTCACATATGCTATTTTGGTGATTATATACGCTAATATTAATCTCTTAGGACTTCAAGCATGTGACGCTGGATAAAATATTACCTGCTTTGTCAGTATGTGGACAGCATGTAGACCCATTGTATGCAAACCTAGAGGATGCCTACTCTGGGGAAAGCAGATCACAACCTTATTCAGCTTCAGCCTCACTACAAACAAAGAGTGAGGAGGTTACCTACAACCACCCATATGGAAAAGAAATAGAAAAGACTTGCATCAGATGTGGCCTACTTCATATAGTGAATGATTTACTCATGAAAGTGGCCACTTTCATATATTGTTTTTGTAAGTGTCCAAAACATACAAGTTTCATTTATATAATTTTTCTAGGGATCTTATATCTGTTTTCACTCTTGTATGCTTTTCATACAACTTTCACACAAGACAGATACAAACTTTATAAGATTTATGTACATCTTTTCCATATGGGCACAACCACTCATTCAGGAAGATGTTTCCAAACGCAAAGCAGGCTTAGAAACTGTTACTGTTACTCAGCAACCAAGACGTGTCACAGTGGTCCCTCATTTATCGCGGGAGTTACGTTCTAAAATTAAGCCATGATAGGTGAAAACCGTGAAGTAGCCAACTTAATTTTTTTTACAATTTATTATAGATGTTTTAAGGCTGTAAACCCCCCCACTACACACTTTATACACTTTTCTCAGACAGGTGTGAACACTTTCACACTTTTCTCTCTTGTTTAAACTCTCAAAGTCCAGTATTATAGAATGAAACCAAAGGCACGATAGATGTATGGATGTTGTTGTTCCGGTGACAACTGCAATGTACACCATTCATACCTTACCTTAATCTATATTTGACATGTACTGGACTGGCAGACTATGAGACATTTGTTGGCCTTGAACCTCAGTTGATTAAAATATTGTTTTTGATGGACAAAGGAAAGTAGTCATGATTGGTGGCTAACTGGTGAATAAAACGGGAAGGAAATGTGGAAAAAGAAAAAAAGGTGAGTTTGACTTCTCTTCTTTAGCATCCTGGTGAAGGAGTAGCTGTGCTTGTGCCAGTGTCATCTCATCTACCTCTTAATGCAAACTTGCAAATGTTTCAAAAATGCTTATATGAGTTATTTCAGATGGGAGGAAAAAACATCTAAAACAATATTTTTTCAAGAGGATTTCTGGAAGGATTTCTTCTGTTATTTTTAACCCTTGTATGGTGTTCGGGTCTGTGAGACCCGTGTTCAGTTTTTTTCAAAAGAAAAATTAAACAATTAATTATTTTTTCACGTGTAAATGTGTTGTGTCTTTCCACTCACTCCACTTGATTATAACTGATTTATTTATAACATTTTATATAAAAGAAAAACGAGAAGCACATTAATTCATAAATGTGATCTAACTGTTCATATGTCTTGTAATTGGGATGAAGTAAACATCTGTTGAGTAATTTAACATAAAATTGTTTGATAGTGTTAATTTGGAAAGCCAAAACTCTAGCGGGTCCACCAGACCCATGAACACTGGCTGAGTAACAAAAATACGAACACCACACAAGGGTTAAGTACACTGAATCCTCTCCACCTTTCTAAGTATAAACGTCTTACTGCTTTCTGTTCAAAGATAAAGAACCCTCAGATATAAACAGCCTAAACATAGACATAGTGATGCTGTGAACAGCTTTGGCTCAAAGTCTCTCAAAAATTTGAAAAGAGAGAACTTCATTTTGGAGCTTTGGTTGACTTTGAAGGCTCATGGCTCATGGACACTAAGGCATAACTAGCATGTTTCCAGCACACAGAATTTTCGGAGGTATATACATTAGGAGTTGTCCCATTAGCAAACAAACAGACGGGCTGATTTATGTTTTCTCTTGGCATCACCTGACAGGGACATTAGTGTTACAGATGGGGACAAGTGACGTTGTCAGGATCATCAGTCTCCAGGCGACGTACTGCCAAAATGATGTGGAAGGGGTGGGCAGTGAGGGTTATGGGTAGTGTCAGAGTTGGGGAAAAAAGCTTTTGCAGCTGCAGTACTTGCCTTCATTGCATCTAGTTGAATTTTATCTTGTCAGCATCAGAGGAAAAATGCTTTTGCAGCAAGAGAAATCACAATTCAATGGTTCTGAACGCCTTGAAAGCATCTCTCTTGCAGAACTCAATTACAATAATAAAGGCAATATAAGTTAACTTGGTACATGCCCAGATGCTGACAAAATTTATCGCACCATGGGAGCTTATGACTTATTCATGTTCTATTATACTTTATGATTGCTATCATTTTGGCACTAAATAAAGTTGACATTATACTGCACAGTACATTGTAAAAGATCATGGCAGATATAGTCCAACTATTCCTGTCAAGAGGAGGAAATTTAAAGTGATAAAACTAAGCAAAAAGACGTGTCAGTAGCACTGAGTAGCACATGAGGTGATTAACAGGTATGTGTTAAAGGGCTTCAGTGTGCACTGTTCTCATGGCTAAAATGAAATACTTCCATGACACAGAGATGGATTATCTATGCTGTCATAACAATCAACCATTTAAAACCAGTCCACTTCGAGGCAGAACAATCAGTTAATTGTCCTGTAAATGCATTAATGCATGGATGAGGTACATGGGGAGCTTGCCATGATTCCTGGAATGGACAAACAACAAACTCTCTTTAGAACATGCTCTCTCAAACAGGCAGGCTCACCATCAATGACTGTAGAAAACATGGACGATGCGACAGCTCCCCAAAAATGAAGCCAAAACGTCTCTATCGCCCCCTGGTGTCTGGCTGCAGTATAGGTCATAAACCCTGCCGCCTCCATGTTAGCGGATGGGACTGGGGTCAGACTAAAATAAATTAATTCTCCTCAGATAAATGTTTTCCAAAGATTCTTTCTTTTGTTATCAATAGTTCTCATCACACTGATTTATGTCCAAGGGGTCTCCTTCCCCATAAGTTTGATTCTAATTCCTACCGCGGTGATGTTAAATTGGAGTGTAACGTCATCATAACAGCTTTGACTGGCAGCTGCAGTCATGGAGAAACTTGCGTATCTCTGTTCGGGAATAGCAGATAGAGCGTAGTCTCTGAGAGGAGGGCCAGCGTTTACGTTACAAAACCACGACCAACTGTTTTAACCTGACAGCCTGAGGTGTTCTTCAGTAAACTGGACTACCTGACAGAAGGACCCGAGGCCCCGCTGCACTTCTTTGGTAAGTTAAACGTGTTTGTAAGCTAATCCGTAACTACCGCAGGTGAATGAATTTACCCCAACTAAAGAAATCAAGAGAAATGCCCCGGGTTGCTCAGTCACTAATTATCGTTACTGTACTTTTATTACAAGTATTATAGTGTAAGAGCAACCAGCTGCACTCTGCTTCAGCTCCTGTGCAGAGCTGATTATTAAATATCTTCCAACAGCAGCATGTTTTCAGTCACTTGCCACATCTTTAAAGACAGTAACACCATTTTTTTTCTTTTTAAAGCTTGTACTTCAGTAACTCATTAATCAGTAACTATGGATTAAACTGTAGAACTGAAAAAATGTAAGAGAAGAGCTTCAGATCCTGGGTGTGTGAGGACAGAGAAGGATCAGCTTCATTTTAGATTTGAGAGATAAACTTTATATTTCAGTTTGTGATTATTCTGTTCTCTTTGTGATTACAGGAGCTGCCCTCAGATTCAGACCTCAGCACCACCCAGTGACAGCAGACAGATCATCCAACATGTTCACTGCAAAATTAACTGATGAAAACAGTACAAAGGTTAAAGTACCACATGTGCTGTCAGTGAAAGCTGCAGCTGTTTTATTGATAAAGTTAAAGACAAAAAGTCAAAAGGATTACTCACCCCTGTAACTGTGTCACTATATATCAGCATTAACAGGACCTCAGTTTGGTGTTTCACAAAGCTGCTGATCTCAGACCTGCACAGCTTCCGTTTTAAACACTCGATGTACTCAGCTGCATGAAGAGCATATGAGATTTTCTCTAACACAATTAAATAAAACCTGATGAAGGTCAAAGGTCGTCACTTGTATGTTGAACTACAAACTTGTGATCTGGAATTCCTTTACAGTTTTTTGCAGATAGTGTGTTATTTACCATAAAGTAATTCAGAGTTATTCATACCAGAGTAATCGGAGAGCATAATATATTTTTAAATATATAACTTTCTACAGGACTGAATATAATATCTTTATGTAAAAGTCCGAAGCCTCTGGGGAGTATCCGAGTATTTATAACAATACACAAACCAAAGGTCTCCATCACAGTATTCATGAAATGCTGGGTTTATCCATCTTGTGAGGTGGGCCTACGGTGGAGCTCAGAAGAGTTCCCTGTGAGGGAGCTGCTGGTGAAGATCATGAGTCCTGCTTGATCAATGCGATGAGCTTCAGGCTTCCTGGTGTTTCTTAAATGATGCCTCTCTCAGTGGGTCAACAGAACATCTGGCACAGGACAGCTGTGATGAAAGAAAGGGAAGAAGTTTCTCCAAACCTCTGGACCCAGGAAATCCAGCTTAGTCCTGATGGTCTCCCTCACTAGATTTTCCCCAGGGTGAATGTAGCTGTTGATATCATATGTACTCTATTATTAAATGAAAAGAACAAATTAGACTACACTACTGAAACCATCTGTTGCTGTTTTTAAAGTTTCGATATTACCAGGATATAGACGGCTCTGAAGATTTAAACAGTTTTAGATCCATTACACTCACAGTCATAAATGTTAAAATCTCAAAGGACAGCGTTATATTTTTGATATTAACAGTAACTCTGGGCCTCTGTGTAGTGTGCAGCTGATCTCACCGCTGTCTAAAAATGGATAACAAAACCTAAGGAGTGTTGAATCATTCAATAATACAGACTATTAGAGTAACAGGTGTGTAGCATCGCTAACTAGCTAGCAACAAGCCTCCAACACATTGCGTATGCTAAGCTAGCAAACGAATTAACAACAGAGTGACTTTAGATGTTTTAGAACTATAAGATGATAAGCTGTGTGTCTTTTTCATAACAGTGACATGGTTGTATTTACCTTAGTTGAACGAGTCGTCAGTTGCGGTAAACCCATCAGCAAATAAACTGGAGCAGCCGGGCTACGTAAAAAGTGTAGGGGGCGTAATTGCGGTCACGTCCAGCGGGTGTGTGGGTGGGAGCATGACACAGTTGCTCCACCTCAAGACACTACTGAGCAGACTCTAGCTCCAGAAATGCAAGATGGCAGCCTCCACAAGCGGGATATTTTGGTTTCATTTTTGCACAATGGGTAGAGATGCTGTCGCGTTGTCCATGTTTTCTACAGTCATTGCTCACCACACTCCAGGGAGGTAAATCGAGGGAAGACCTGTGCAGAGGAGGGAGAAGACAATGTCAGATCCTTAGGAAAAAACACACAAGTGGTGGGTGCTGATGCAATCATGGGCCACAGGCGGTTGATTACTCCAGGTGTATGGAGCCAAGGGTGGGAACCTGCAATGAGTATGCACCAAAGCCCATATAAAAACAAACCATAACATATTAGAGAGAGACTGAAGTGATAGAAAAACAAAAACCCAGGGAGAACAGAGGACCATGAAATTACCTCGTCCTAACCGGAGCCACCTGGCAATCCACCAGGCTTGTCAGGGTGCTGGCAATGGAATGCCCTGAGTGGTGGTATCCAAGAGAGGAGGCTGGTATCCAAGAGAGGATAGTTATGCACAGGTTAACTGTGAACTCCAAGTGGATTGGTTAGAACAGACAATACAGAAGTTTCTGATTTGCTTGGCCATTGGTCTGTGGGTGAAAACCACAGAACAAACTGACCTTAGCATTGAGAGCAGAGTAGAATTCCTTCCAGACCTGGGAGAGAAACTGGGTACTCCGGTTGGAGACCATGCCCAACTTGATGTCATGGAACACGTGATCTGTAAGAAGCTGTGTGGTTTCTAAAGCTGAGGGGGTTTAGGTAAGGCCACAAAATGTATTCTGTAACGTATTCCGTTACGTTACTCAATGACAGTAACGTATTCTGAATACTTTGGATTACTTAATATATTATCATGCTTTTTACAACAACGTGAATGTACTATTGCTGTGTGATTTATTACTGTTACTGAAGGTCCGCGACTCCGAACTGTAGTAAAGGGACCTCTGACTAATACGGCGGGGTTCCTGTCGGCTCGTAGCCGAAAAATAACTTTACTTTGTTGTGTGGGTCAACTTTTCTTGCAAAAGACAGAGAGAGGCGTTGAAAGGCTGCTCCAACGGAGCTTATTGTTTTCGGAGGAAAACACGAACACAGTGTACAGTCGAGTCTTAATAGCTTACTTACAACTGGGCTCGTCAGGCACTCTTCTTGGCTGCAGTGGTTATTATTATATTTACATGCTTCCAGCTCCCGTTTTTCCTCGATGACAACTCGTACCTTTCCACTCCCCTTTTTCTCCCTCCTCGCGCTCACAGACCCATAACGTGTATGGCAGTCCATTCTCCCTGCAACACGGACTACACTGCCCATGATGCTACATTCTTTAGAGCTATGCTTGTAGCATTCTGCCTGTTAGCTTAGCACAACAACAACAACGAAAAGGCGCTCCCTCACCCAGGAAACACACAGTCGCAGAGAGAGAGAGCGTCGCCCTGTAACCATGGCAACCATAACACTGCCGCCTGGAACAACAGAACATAGCTGTCAAACAAAACCAAACAGTCCTGACCCGCGACAAGATGAAACAGGAAAGTACCGCAGTGTAATCCATTTATTTCAACAAAGTAACTGTATTCTGAATACCACCTTTTTAAACGGTAACTGTAACAGAATACAGTTACTCATATTTTGTATTTTAAATACGTAACGGCGGTACATGTATTCCGTTACTCCCCAACACTGCTGATGGCATAAGATGTAAGCACAACTCCTCCGGTTTCATATGCAAAAAAAATTATTGCGCTAGCTTACGTGGGGGGATTTACCGGAATTTAAAAATAGTTACGCAAAACAGAGCGTGCCCGCTCCGACCGGCTCTAAAGGGTTAAGTCCTCACCCACCAGTACCCATACCATTACTGGTGAGCACGGCCTTTAAGCTCCATGGGACAGGAGTGAAGGAAATGCCCTTTAATTCCACAATAGAAGCACTCACCAGCTGCGAGCTTTTGGCTGCATTCAGTGGGGTGAGGCGAGTGCAGCCCAGCTGCATAGGCTGCTTCTTGGAGTCGTCTGCCTCATTTTTGCTTTTCCTGACCAGCTCTGGAGCATTTCTGCAGGTTCAATTCAACTGAATTTTATTTATACAGCGCCAAAATCACAACAGTTGTCTTAAGGCGCTGTATATTGTAAAGCAGACCCTACAATAGGATGAGGGCAGAGAGTTAGCAGGAGACAGGCATGGGATAAAGTGTTGTGTTTGGCCAAAGTCTGAGTGAGGGAAATGAGCTCTTCGGTCATAAGTATTTGTTCGTGCTGGCTAACCTGCCCTTCCTCAGTGGCAGGAGCACAACCAACAGGGTCAGAGTCCACTGAGTCCATAATCAGTCATGAATACTGGAATGGCCTTAGATGGAGGGAGAATCAGAGTTTAGTGTGCTTTTATTTACAGTGAAGTCACCAGAATGTGCTATATACATTTGTGCAGGAAAGGAAACTGGGGTCCAAGGGGAAATAATCATTCAAACATCCAAAACTCTCTTTAGAACACTGTGGTGGTCTGTGGTCTCCAGCTTTGCTGCAGAGAAGGGATGGTGCAGTAGGTTCAGGGGGTGGGGGTGGTGCAAGGGAGGCTGGCAAGGCATGTGCGACTAATTTTCTCACCGCCAGTGATTCCGCAGCAGCAGAATTAACGTGAAGGATCAGCCTTTCACATTTACGCGTTGTCTCTTTGATGTGGGGGTGTGATGGCTTTAGCCGGGGCCATCACAGGAGGAGGAGCAGCTGTTTGATGTGGTGATCTGGGAGCAGTTCGTGCAGGGGCTTCCTGGGGAGACAGTGCAATTGGTCCGCTGACATCAGCAGGTGGTGGTCACGCTAACCAAGAACCACCAGGAAGCATGGATGGAGGAGAGCATGGGCTGCTTGCTACCGGCGGGGGAGAGTTAGCTGGTTCTGGCCCCGAGAAGAAAGCTCCCCAGCTCCACTCCAGTGGCCCTGACCATGGAGCCACAGCCACAAATGCAGGTGAGTAACCCTCTCTCTCTCTTTTTCTGCTCTCCACAAAGAGAGCTATGAAACACTAAGGCAGGAGCGTTAGAGGTGACTACTGCACCTGCACTGGGAATGCCCAATGCTGGACGTGGGGCAGCTGTTCTAGGAGTAAGGTGCCAAGGGGGTATTTGCCAGATTATGGTGGACTGCTATGATAGAAATAGGAGAAGAGTCCCATTCTAGTCCCTGTCAGTATTTATGCTGCAACATTTTGGATCAAACAAAGTATTTTTCAAGACAGTCTGATAATAAAGAATTACAGTAGTCCAGTGTAGAAGTAATAAATGCATGAACTAGTTTTTCAGCAACACTCTGAGGCAGGATGTTTCAAATTTTAGATATTAGATTTGAGATATTCCAGAAATGGAAGAAAGCAGTTCCACACATTAGTTAGTGCACTGAAGTACATTCTGCTCTTGCTCTTGACGAAGGCGGTCGCACTTTTCTCCTCGCCTCCTCTCCCTTAGCTTCCCTGCTTAGCCTCTTATGTCCTTGTCTAGTCTCGTGTTCTTTGTATTACTTTTCCCTGGAACAATCTCTCACAGTTTGTTCTCTAAAACCTAAAAGAGGAATTATGGATTTGCAATTGACACCCCTTTCTCAACGAGAAGTCTGGGCTTGGGTGAGCCTGAGTGCTGAAGATATCTACTTATTCAGAACCATGATAACAGGGTTCTTGCTGATCGGAGCTGGCTTGGCCCTGACTTATCGAAGAATTAAGAAAGCGGAACCGGCTGTTCAAACCCCCACAAGGCTGCCCTCTGGGATTGAAACGATGGGAAGAGGCGTGAGTTTCTCAAAATGGGCTCATTGAGTGCAGCACGGATAAGATCTTGGAGAGGCTTACGGCTGCCGTGAATACTCAGAATAAGATCTCTGAGTGCAGACTGGATACATCTTGGAGGCACTCACTCGGAATAACATCTCTGAGCGCAAATTGGATTATATCTCGGGGAGGCTCACTGTGGTTGTGAGTTCTCAGAATTTGCTCTTTGAGCACAAGAATGACAACATCACAGAGTGCAAGTTTGATAACATCATTCCATAATGTTGTGCTGTGGACATTTATGTGCTTTTTTGTGCAGAGGAGTTTTTTTGTTTCCTGTTCTCATGTTGTCCTCCCAAGGGCCCAGCATGAGTAGAGGTCTCTCTTTTCCTCTTGTACTTTCCCATTGTAGTGTATATGTCAGTGTTTTTTTTCTGTAACGCTACCGATCTCCGACCTGTATCCCCATGTGATGTCTGTGTTGTGTGTGTAAGGTTGGGGGGGGGGGGGTCCTATTTCACTGCAGGGCAACCTGCACGTGGCGAATAAAGCCTTGATTTATTGATTGATTGATATCCTTATTGAAAACAACAAGATTTCTCATAGTGTCATCCAGAGTAAGCATCTGATTAGATACAGTATTTCTAAGATTTTTAGGGCAGAGTACAATAGCCCCGTGGTGTACAATGGCCTTTTATCTGAATTTAGAAGCAGGAAATTAGAGGCCATCCAAGTCTTTAGACATTGCTGCAGTTTGACTTGCTGGTGTGTGTTATCTGACTTCATGGATAGATAAAGTTGGGTGTCATCTGCATAACAGTGAAAATGTATGATATGTCTTCTGATGATACTGCCTAAGGGAAGCATGTATAATGTAAACAGAATTGGTCCTAGCACTGAACCCTGTAGAACTCCATAATTAACCTCAGTGTGTGAGGAGGACTCTCCATTTACATGAACAAACTGGAGAGTATTAGATACATATTCAATTTGAGTAACCTTCATCACTCCGGCCACTCACCCACCGAATCTATTCAGACCATGTCATGGTCTGGAGTCTGTGGACTCCGTGTTTATGTTTATAAATGTTCAGTGGTTTTGTTAGTTTTGGGGTATTTGTTATCTTTCCCAGTGTTTAGCTGTTCTCTGTGCCTTCCTTGTGTTGTGTCTAGAGATGGAACGATACCACTTTTTTATGTCCGATACCGATATCATAAATTTGGATATCTGCTGATACCGATATGAATCTGATATAGTGTGTTTTTTAATCAATAAAACTGTTTTTTTAATATATTTCTGCATTTTGTATAAGTTCATACTCAAGTTTAAATAAACAACAACACTAAAGCTATTCTGTTATACCTGTATGTAAAAAATACACTGCACCCAAAATAATTCATAGTTCAGCAACACTGATCAATCTAATAAACTTAAACCTACTCAATCCTTCCTATTCTGGTATTTTAAAGAGTACTTAGCAGAAATATTAAGCAACCTAACTAATAGGGTTGCAAACTCCCAGCAAAAAAAAAAATAGGGAACCACCCTCCACCCTCCACCTCATGATGCTTAATCGATGTAATCAACTTTAAATTGATGCAGTGTGGAAAAAAAATACACAGAAATCAATTATTTTTCAAGAAATATTAAATAGATTCAACATCTTTCTTCAACAGAATTGCAGACTGCACAGATGGTTCCCAAAGGAAAAAGTACTATAGCTTACTAGGGTATATTAGACTTAACAGTTACTATATACAGTAATGGACTTCTATATATTTTACATAATATTAAAACTTTGGGTGTAAGATTCAGATAATTATTTATTAAAAGCTCGACATTTTAAATGAGAATAAGAAAGAAAAGTATGTCTTTGTGCCCCCTTTCCCTGTTCATGCCCTATCGGCCCCCCTGGCTAAACTTTGCTAGATCCGCCCCTGCAGTTACCAGCCGTCAGCTGCGTAGAAAAAGATCCTCGAGTAGAAAGTGATATTAAATAAATTCTAACAACAGCTTATCAAGCTTAAACGTGCTGCTGTTGTTCAGCCGCTGGTTTCCTCTTTCTGGCACGAAGTGGGCGATAAACAAACAAGAGAGACAGACTCGCGACAGAAAAGCCGATCAGCTGATCATTGATCAGTTTCACGATTGAAGTAGCAGCAAGAAGAGGCACTCGCTCCATATATTGGTTGTTAAGCTTAACGTGGGAATGCTTTACAAACATTCCGAGATGAACTTACACACTTGCTTTACTTCTCTCTGGGATAACTTCATCGGAGATGAAATGCTGGTTGAGGCTACAAATACACACAGCCGCTCTATCACGTGAGCACACTGCTACGGTTATGAGCCGAGTTACGCCATGGTGTCATCCTAGACAGTTCACTTTCCTATAAATCTCACATCAATAATCTCACCCGTTCTGCCTACTTCCATCTACGTAACATTAACAGATTGCTTCCTTCTCTTTCCACCCAGTCTACGTCCATTCTTGTACATAGTCTTGTTACCTCCCGTATTGACTACTGCAATTCTCTTTTGCATGGTCTCCCCCAAAAATCCCTCCATAAGCTTCAACTGGTTCAGAACTCTGCTGCTCGCATTATCACCAGAACCCCCTCCTACCAGCACATCACCTGTTCTTCAGGAACTTCACTGGCTCCCTGTGAAATTCCGGATAATTTTCAAAGTTCTTCTGCCCACCTTCAAGGCCATTCATAACCTCGCTCCTCTTTACCTTTCTGACCTGTTAACCACCACTTGTTCTGCCCGTTCACTTCGTTCTTCTTCTTCTATCCAGCTTACTGTACCTTCCTTCCGCCTCACCACCATGGGAAGCAGAGCATTCAGCTGCTCTGCTCCCAGGCTGTGGAACTCTCTGCCCCCAGAAATAAGAAACATTGGTTCTCTCCCCCAGTTTAAATCCCAACTCAAAACTCATCTGTTCAAATCTGCATATTCACTGTGAATCCACTGTTTGTTCATTTTATCTTGTGCTTTTATTTTATTGTTCTTATTCTGCCATTGTTTTACTAAGTGTTTTATCTTATTGTAAAGTGTCCTTGGGTGACTTAAAAGGCGCTCATAAATAAAATTTATTATTATTATTATTATTATGTCGCAAGTTTTGTGAGGTGCTTTTTTGATATTTAATGGATCGGATTACATTTTTTATTTCTCTCCGATATCCGATCCAGTAATTTATGTCAGTATCGGACCGATACTGATACGTTATATCGGATCGGTCCATCTCTAGTTGTGTCTAGTGTTTTCAGTTCTATGTTCATGTTTTCTGGTTTGCTTCCTCCCAGTCCCGTCTAATTAGGTTCAGCAGTGTCTCCTTCCTGTGTGCCATTTCCTCGTTACCTTGTACGTGTATATTTAGTGTCTGTTTACCTCTGTTCTTAGCCTTTTCTTTGCACTACCTCCAAGCACATTGCAACAATTTTGTTCTCCAATGTGTGCCTTTCTCCTATTTTTTTTTGTATATATTCCTCTTGTTTTGTATATATTCCTCTTGTTTTGTATATATTTCTCTTGTTAGCTAGTTATTTATTTTTAGGTTTATTAAGGTTATATGAGACTTTCAGGCATAGAAGAAATTATTGAGAAACACCCTTAACTGCTTCAGTACCCAATTCTTTTAGAGGCTTTTTTCCTCATGTATTTACATGAAAGGACAATTCCAGAGCAGAGCCTCACCACTCATTTGACTCAAGATATCCACCCGAACTTCCTGTGACTTCACTGTTGCAGCAACAAGCCACCTCCCTCTTCACTACTGCTGCAGACCTGCTTGCCAGCTGCTTCTCAAGCTAAGGTTACAGTGACATGAATGGAATGGCTCAATTTTTTTCTATCCAGACTCTGTCAGCTCCATATTAATCTGGTTAGACCGCTTCACAGACTGCGCCTCAGCTGGTTACCCTTGTGAATCTTGATGAACTTGTGCTGACTAATTTTGAACAACCTGTGCTAGATAATTCAGTGCATCCCAAGGATCCTGTGCATCCTGAGTCCATGTGGTCTGTGTGCCTTGCACAGCCCCAGCTAGAAGAGACTGTGTCTTGTGTAGCCCAGGGTAACATGAGCCCTCAATAGGACTGTGCAGCACCAGCCCAAGTGTCCATTGGGATCTCTGTACCCTGTGTTGCCCCAGCCTCCAGAGGGTCCTACACAGCCCAAGCCTCCAGGGGTACCTGTGGGTCCAAGTTTGGCTGAGTGTATGAGCCTACCTGAAGCCCAGCCTATCCTATCACTCCACAGCTCAGTGACTCGGGACTTTGCCTCCTCTGCTGACATTGGCCACTTCAAGAATCCATTCTCCCTCTCCATTGTAAACACCTGCTGAGCTTTGTTTCACTCCAAGCTGGCAGCGAGTATCAGCAGCTCCGACCTGACCGCGTCCTTTTTTCTCTTTCTCTGTTGTTATTTCATTTCGTGTTCTTGTTTTAATATTGTGGACTGTTCTAGTCTACAATCGAGCTCAGAATTTTATGGACAATCATGTCCGGAGAGCGCGTGTAGGTCCGACCTCCCATTGTTTACAGCAGGGATCAGCTGTTAGCCCTCGGGGCCTCTGCTGTTCTGCCTACCGCTGAGCGAGCCAACATCCCCCGCGAGGTGAGGAGGAAGAAACGCAGCACTCGGGCCGGGATCGGGCATCGCAGTAAGGTATGGTTAGGAGGTACCGGCCAGCGATTCCATCTGTCATTATGGGGAACGTGAGATCTCTCCCCAATAAAGTGGATGAACTGGCGGCTCTAACCCAACATCAGAGGAGCTACAGGGAGTGCAGCGTGATGTGCTTCACAGAGTTGTGGCTAACCGCGCTAACTCCAGACTCACACGCAAACATAGACAGTTTCCATCTGATCCGGGCCGACAGAACAACGGAGAGTGGTAAGACGAGAGGAGGGGATTTGGCTGTGTTTGTGAACGATAGATGGTGTAACGCTGGGCATTTATCTATCAAAGAGATGCTAAGCTGTAAGGACACTGAGGCATAGCATGAGACCGTACTATCTACCGCAAGAGTTTACACACGTCATTATGACAGACTGCATTACGGATTACATGAACTTCTGTGTGTACAACACCGTACCCATCATAAAGGTACAGTGTTTTTCTAACAACAAGCCATGGATAAATCCTGAAATAAAGAGTCTTTAGATCTGGAGACAAACAGGAGCTGAGAGCTGTCCAGAAGAAGCTGAAATGGAAGATAAGGCAGGGGAAGGAAAACTACAGCAGGAAGGTGGAAGAGCAGCTGCAACAGGACAACATCAGAGGGGTTTGGAACAGCCTGAAGACAATTTCAGGATAAAAACCAACCCCCCAGGCTGCAGGAGACTTGGGGTGGGTGAATGACCTAAATAAATATTTGAATAGGTTTGATCAACCACCCACCCCTCCCCCAGCATTGTCCCCCCTGCTGCAATCTCCCTCATCTTTAGGGACTGCCTGTCTTTTATCTCAGCACTTCACACCTCTCAGCTCCCAGCCATCACGCCCACCCTCGGCTTCTGTGGACTCCAACATACACCCCCCTCCCCCAAAATCCTCTCTTTCTATCTCTGCACTTCAAGTGAGGAACGAGCTTCGCATGATCAAGGTGCGGAAGAGTCCAGATGACATCAGCTCCAGGTTCCTGAGGTGCTGCGCAGATGAACTGTGTGGCATCCTAGGATATCTGTTCAACCTGAGCCTGTCACTGGGGAAAGTACCACAGCTGTGGAAGACCTCCTGTGTGGTACCGGCACCAAAGACCTCCCATCCCAAGGACCTCAGCAGCTACAGGCCGGTAGCCCTGACATCACATCTGATGAAGACCCCCGAGAGGTTGGTTCTAAACCATCTGCGCCCCCTGGTGAGGTCTTCATTGGATCCGCTGCAGTTTGCTTACCAGCCTGGCATTGGGGTGGAGGACGCCATCATCTATCTCCTCCACCGAGCTCTGACTCACCTGGAGAAGCCTGGAAGCACTGTGAGGATCCTGTTCTTTGATTTCTCCAGTGCTTTCAACACCATCCAGCCACGACTTCTGAGGGACAAGCTGGAAGCTATCAGGAGTGGACCACCACATGTCACAGTGGATACTGGACTACCTCACAGGCCTCCCACAGTATGTGAGGACACAGGGCTGTGTCGCTGGTCTGCAGTACGGGGGCCCCACAGGGAACTGTGCTGGCACCGTTCCTCTTCACCCTCTACACTGCAGACTTCTCCATCAACTCCCCACGCTGCCACCTACAGAAGTTCTCTGACGACTCTGCCATAGTCGGCCTCATCACAGGTGAGGACGACTGTTGGGGGAATACTCTGTAAAAAACCCAGGAGAAATAAAGACACAATGAGACAAAGTTACTTTCTTTATCAAACGTGTACACGGGTGAGCTGCTAAGAACAACTCACACCATGCACAGTGGCTTGGTAATTTTTATAGGCACAGAGCACAGAGACAGTGAGAACAGGATAACAAATAATAAACAGATAAAATAAAACAACTCCATATATGGTGCTAGTCTCGTCAGCAGAGAGCTAGGGAAGATAAAACAATCTAAAACAATATGTCCCAGAAACAAGATGTCTTTGCTGGGAAAGTCTAAAAAGATAATTCTAAACTAATCTAACCATAGGCAAAGGGCAGACGAAAGGCATCTTTGTACATTTAAAAGAAGGTAAAGAAACATAGAATCATTTTTCCTGTAACATATTCCCTCCTGTTTTAACTTATTTTAAATGTATACAACAATTGTCTGTAAAGGTTATTTATTAAGCATCTTTAGCAATTTTTAATTTTCAAAATGTCAGCATAGCAGAAATGGAAGTCATTTGGTCTAAAGAATAAAACAAAATAAAATAATAAAAAGAAAAAAGAAAATCATAAATGAAATAACAAGTGGAATAAACAAGAAAAAATAATAAAACTAAACTACAAAAAATAAAGGATAAAAACCTTATATTTAAAACGAAAACTACAAAAAATAAAAGGATGAAAACCTTATATTTAAAATGATGAAAACTACAAAAAATAAAAGGATGAAAACCTTATATTTAAAATGATGAAAACTTTATATTTAAAATGAAAACTTCAAAAAATAAAAGGATGAGAACTTCAAAAAATAAAAGGATGAAAACCTTATATTGTACCTGCATAAACTACTAATGTGTTAATCAGTGCATGATCACTTGACAAGTCATTTTTAATCACCACGTCATTTATTAGCAGTTATTACAAGTTCTCCTCTAACAGAATTGCAACGGGATGCTGTTCTTCTTGAGGCACGGCAACATAAGCAGTCATTGTAGTTGTTATCATCTTTGAAATCATTACTCTTAGGCATGGCAACACACACAACACTAATATGAGCAGTGCTATCATGATGAGACCTAGAAGGAAAAATGGCTTTGCTACAGCAGCCAGCCATGAACCGCTGAACAGCCAGTCCAGCCAGCCTTGTGCTGTAGCTGCTCCAGGTGTGTGGTCAGTGACATATTTTTGCAGAGCGGTCAAATTCTGCAAAGCTTCATAAATGTCTCCTCCAGTTTCGTATCCATCAGGGATAAAAGTGCAACATGTTTCCCCGATCAGCTTGCAAACGCCTCCTTTTGATGCTGTTAGCAGGTCTAGTGTCAGTGTGTTCTTCAACACCATCGTTCTGATGGCCTGCTGTTCTCCTGCTAAGGCGGTTCCCAGGGTCTTAGTCAAGTTGATGTGTCGTAGCAGAGCATATCGGTTGATTTCCACATGATCCCGCACCTCGGCAACTCCAATGCCGGGGATCAAGCTCTGTAAGAATTTCACTCCTCCTCCCCAGATGCGAAACTCTCCCGGCACTCCAGTGTCCACTGTAATGCCGAAAGAATTGGGTGAGGCGATGTCCACTTCACGTCTCTGTCGGCTGCTTGGGTGATGTGCAACACTTTGCATGAAGAAGACGTGATCTGATAATTGCACCAGGGCGCACAGACCCCCCCAACCTTCAGGGAGTGACAGATAAGCCTTATTGCCACATAGGAAGTACCAGTCAGCCAAAACTCTGGTTCGTCTACTGCTGGGTGCCGTGCGTGCACATCCTGTCTGGTACTGAGTCTTTGTTTGTAGTGGCATTCGCTAGCTGTAGTCGGAGCGACAGTTGAGGCTCATCAGCGTCGTGTTACTGGCACAGGTGGCGTTGATTTTTCCTGCACCTGGATATTTATTTTCTATCCACTGTTCGTCATTAATGAACTTTTGTGTATACTGTCCATTATTGGCAACAGGTTTTGAGGTTTCATTCCCCATTTTTCCAATTTTTTATTATTTAGTGTATCTGACTTATTTATTTATTTATTTATTTAGTCATGCTTATATTATTTATAGTATATTGACAACACAGCTGCTATCCACCTTCGCTGGTATGAGGAATGAGAGTGGATGCTCACACGCCCTTCTACTTTCGGACTATTTCCAAAAGCGGTGTGAACTTTACGAGACGGAACTCGACCGTTTTCCCAAACCACCAGCACTTCAGCGAACAGCAGTGAAAGAAAAACACAGTAGGAGCAGCTCAGTCTCTTATTGGACCGTGAAAATTCAGCTTGCTCCGTTAATTAAAACAATACACACACACACATTCACATTCACAGCTTCGACGCGCGCGACCGGAACCCTTATAATAAGGGGAGCTCCCAGAGCTACTTACTCCCTAGACCCAGTCTAGACCCAGCTGGGGGAGCTACCCAGAGCTCCAAAGCTACCAGTCGACGAGCTTCCAAAGCTTCCAGTCGACGAGCTACGCTACCAGTCGACGAGCTTCCAAAGCTACCAGTCGACGAGCTACTTCCGCTATTTTAAATTCCCTGAATTCAAAATGCGCTTTTACGCAAGATTGTGTCAGTGTGTCTGTATCTACCTGGTCAGTGTCGCCGGGTCTGGTCCACCTCGATCGGGCCCCACCACCGTGGGTCGCTTTCTAAGAACGTTGGCCAAGACTCGAATTTAACGCTCTTGGTCTTTTATCACACACCTAGTATGTGAGCTGTCGACAGGCGAGCAACGTGGACTGGTCACGGAGATGGGACACGATGGAGGCGCTCCGGCTCTGAAGGACCAAGAAATGTTGGGGGAAAACTCTGTAAAAAACCCAGGAGAAATAAAGACACAATGAGACAAAGTTACTTTCTTTATCAAACGTGTACACGGGTGAGCTGCTAAGAACAACTCACACCATGCACAGTGGCTTGGTAATTTTTATAGGCACAGAGCACAGAGACAGTGAGAACAGGATAACAAATAATAAACAGATAAAATAAAACAACTCCATATATGGTGCTAGTCTCGTCAGCAGAGAGCTAGGGAAGATAAAACAATCTAAAACAATATGTCCCAGAAACAAGATGTCTTTGCTGGGAAAGTCTAAAAAGATAATTCTAAACTAATCTAACCATAGGCAAAGGGCAGACGAAAGGCATCTTTGTACATTTAAAAGAAGGTAAAGAAACATAGAATCATTTTTCCTGTAACAACGACTCAGAGCACAGACAGTGGACTCTGGACTTTGTTGACTGGTGTCAGCAGAACCACCTGCTGATCAACGCCGGGAAAACCAAGGAGTTGGTGGTGGACTTCCGGAGACGCAGACCCACCACACTGACTGCGGTGAACATCCAGGGAGTGGACATTGAGATAGTGGACTCTTATAGGTACCTGGGTGTTCACCTGAATAATAAACTGGACTGGAGCCACAACACTGATGCTCTTTACAGGAAGGGTCAGAGCAGACTCTACCTGCTGAGGCGGCTGAGGTCATTTGGAGTCCAGGGAGCGCTTTTAAAGACCTTCTATGACTCTGTCATTTTTTACAGTGTTGTATGTTTGAGCAGTAGTTTATCGGCAGCTGAGAGGAAGAGGTTGGATAAACTCATTAGGAAGGCCAGCTCTGTTCTGGGATGGGATGCAACCTAGATGCATGAAGGAGTGTTTCCGCAGGTCCTTCCTCCCTGCAGCTGTCAGACTGTACAATCAAAACTGCTCCCAACAAACATAGATGTTTACATCAGCGCTGTAACTTGGCACTATTTTATCAACCGATTCACACTATAACCTGGGGTTGCCTCTTATCTGTATTTAATTTTATTTAATTTCAATAACTGTACAGTACTCTGTTTTTGGTAACTATTATCCTTGATGTAAATATGTAAAAAGATTATCTATGTTTCTGTTCTGTGTCCTGTGTACTGTTTGTTTGTATATGTGTTTTTCATGCTGCTGTTACAACCAAATTTCCCCTTGTGGAACAATTAAAGGATAATTCTATTCTATTCTATTCTTCTATTCTAGCTACCAGTGGGGTCCGATCTACATCACTGTAAGCTTCCTGCCATGCCAGGAGAGGTCCAGTTTTTTGTGTTGCTGTTGGCCATCAGCCAAGCTTCCTAAGGTGTCCCATCACCTTTGCCAGCACCAGCCTGGTGATGGCCTGATTCCCTGAAATGAATGAAACACAGCCTTGTAACCCAGTGTATTTCCAGCATTAGGCAGAATGATATTTAAAAAACAAAAAACCCCAAGAAAAAACAAAACAGAATGACAAAAAATTTGGTCAGAAATGGAGAGCCATAATAGTGGTATACAAATGCAAATTTACTATTACAGCTATCTATCCATCTAGCCATCTCTCTCTATCTCTCTCGTTCTTCTTGTTTTCTTTCATTGCTGCTTCAACTGTAATGATAAACTCAACACATAAAACCCTGAGATAGACAAACAGAGGGGAAGGGATTGTAATGGCTTATAGGGTGAGGGGTTGTATGCAGGCAACGTGTGTGAGTGAAGGGAGGGGTGGGGGGGGAGAAAGAGAGAGAGAGAGAGAGAGAGAGAGAGAAAGAGAGAGAGAGAGAGAGGGGAATCAAACGCTAGCTGAATTGGGCCCAAATATCCAAGGTTAATTTTGTGAGAAAGCTGCAGTGCCCAGATAAGACCATCCCTGCAAATGAGTTCTGCCTGCCTGGATTACAGCTAAATTTATGCAGCTTTCCTTATCCTTTCAGAAGCTCCTCTGAAGTGGCATAATTAACATTTTCTGCATGGTGGTAACATTCTTCATTTTAGTGCTTTGATTTTTTTTTTAAACTACTCATGAAGGTACTTAAATTTTGCTTTTTGCTCAAAATTATAGATTTGTCATTGTAATGGTACAAGATGAGTCTTTCACTACTTAATCATTCTAATTACTCAATTGCTAAATCTTTGTCATTACTATATTCTGCACAGATATGGTAAACAAATACAATGCTCCAACTCCCCTAAAGTATACATGCTGTATACCTATACACAGTAAAAAAGGAAAAATAATGACGCAAAACAGACTTCATTACTGACTCATCAATAATACTTTATAGTGCACATATAGTGCAATGCATCCACCCATGCATGCACAGACCACTTAAACAAGTACACACTAGACTGTCTGATAGTAAAGAATTAAAAATCCTGCTTAATGTCCAGATCCAGAGAAATCCTGGAATCTTCAAAGCATGACCAAGATGCAAATATGTTAAGCTGCACTTGAGGACAGTAGGATGTGCTCTGATATTACAAAGCTTCCCCCCCCCCCCCCCCCCCCCCCTACCTTTCGCAACCTGCCCCCAGGCTGCTCTGTTTATCTGCTTCCTACACACACACACACACACACACACACACACACACACACACACACACACACCAAGCCATCTCACCATTACCACTGGGGCACCACTGATATTGATATCTCAGTGGCAGTAGCCCCTAAACCACCTCAACTACTGAATTTATGTTTATAGATCGCCTGAATAATCTGGCCTGGTGATTCAGTTCTACAGAGAAGCACAATCATACACACTTTACCCTAAAAATTGATTAAATATATTAAAGCTAATACTTTAAAACAACAACAATAGAAAAAGAAAACAGACAGTTTGCATTCATGCATTTATGCTATTGTTTACTAAAATTAAAAATTATTCATCAACTCAGCTGAACTTGTCGGGATCACTCCATGACAAGCCCGAGGACAGGGAAAACACAGGTAAATATCTCCCTCACAGGTAAGTGGAAACAATAAATCAAGGCTTGGAGCCAGGTTTCACTAAATATTGCAAGACAACAATCTAGCAAAGACTGAAGAGCTGCCATTCCCTTAACAAGAGATCACAATGAGGGCATCAGGAACAGGTGCATGATTAAACAAGGTGTGTGGAGGTATCCAATCCAACTTTATTTATAGAGCACTTTAAAAACAACATGGTTGATGGACTGATTCTTATATAATGCTTTTCTACTCTCCCGGAGTACTCAAAGCTCTGTATACAACATGCCTCACTCATACAAGCACTTTCTTCTATACTTAAGTGCAATCTAAGCATTCACACTCTGATGGACGCATCGGAGAGCAACTTGGGGTTAGTATCTTGCCCAAAGACACTTGGCATGCAGACTGGGGAAGCCAAGGATCGAACTACCAACCTTTCAGTCAGTAGCTGATCTGCTCTACCACAGCCACCCCAAAGTACTTTCCAAAGACAATGATAAAAGTTAAAAATAAATCAAATAAACAGTAAAACATGAATAAAATAGACAATAAAATATCCAATAAATAAAATTAACAAAATAAAGAAGATTTAACATGACCAAAAACTGACTAATACTGACTAGAAGCTGACTCCTAAAATGCCTTGGAGAAAAGGTATGTTTTTAAAAGTGATTTAAAAATCTCAGGTTGCCTCTCCAGCCTAATATGGAGGGGCAACTTATTCCATAATTTGTGGGCCACAACAGCAAATGCTCAGCCCCCTGGTGTTTCAGTCTTAACATGGGAACAGCCAGTGTTGGGGAGTAACGGAATACATGTACCGCCGTTACGTATTAAAAAATACAAAATATGAGTAACTGTATTCCGTTACAGTTACCGTTTAAAAAGGTGGTATTTAGAATACAGTTACTTTTTTGAAATAAATGGATTACACGGCGGTATTTTCCTGTTTCATATTCTGGCGGGTCAGGACTGTTTGGGTTTTGTTTGACAGCTACGTTCTGTTGTTCCAGGTGGCAGCATCACGGTTTCCATGGTTACAGGGTGATGCGCGCTCTCTCTGCAACTGTTTGTTTCCTGGGTGAGAGAGCGCCTTTTTGTTAGTGATGTGCGACACCACTGATTTTCTTTCCGATCCGATACCAAGTATCAAATATTTAGGGTGATATCGACGATACTGATCCGATACCGATACTTTGCACAAAAACTTGTTTTATTTATTGTATCTCAAATTATAGCATCATAATGATTACAGGACATCAGATTACTTGTTCTTATCACTTAATAATGCAGAGTTCATCATATAGAAATTTAAAAACTGAAGTTGTGCGCTATTTGAACACCTTGCCTGCCTGCAGCACTAAAGTACTCCGTGAGAGACGTCTGTCTCGCCCTAGCAGCACTTGTCCTTCTCCTCCTCTTCAGTTTGCCTCAACATACGCTCATCATATTCTGTGATATGATTTACCCTTAGGTGTTTGACAAGGTTAGTGATTTTGCCACAACAATACATGCCAACCCTCCCGATGTTTCCGGGAGAATACTGAAATTCAGTGCCCCTCCTGAAAATCTCCCGGAGCCACCATTCTCCCGAATTTCTCCCAATTTTCCACCCGGACAACAAAATTGAAAAACCATATCGCAGAATTCATAGTGCGATAATGTTTCCAACAATGGCGGCAGCGACTTAGTTTTAATATTACTCTTATTTCTCTTTCTGGGTCACAAAAAAACTAACATATTTTCTGGTGAGAATGTAGCTGTGTAAACTTCAAATGTCTGAGCCGACCGACACATCGTCTTCAAACCCCCGCGGTCTTTCACTACTCGGATTAAACATGATATAATAATAATGGTGACATTTAACATATTTTATCCAATAAATAAACCCTGTAAAATGTATTTACCCCCCCCCCCCCAAAAAAAAGCCCTTTTGAATGTCTCCCTAGTATGGCCACAACACCTCAGTCTTGGAGCACTTTTTTGCCACATCTATCGCAAGCCACGTCTCAGCTGTTTGTGGAGGTAAAATAAGTCCGCACATGACTGCAATTACGCTCAGCCATTGTTGTGAGTGCGCACGCCAAGGGGCTGTGAGACATTTATACAGCCGTATTTCACACATGACTATGAAAGGCGGAAGAGGAAGTAGTTCCTTTGAATGTTGACAATCCGAATGTTATAGTTTCTTTCCACTGTGTTCCTGTTAATGATAAACTACAAATTTACTCTAAATTACAAAAATATCGATATTTTAATGTGAGAATCGATTCTAGAACATAAATGATTGGTATCGGAGGAATCGATATTTCAGGATCGATCCACACATCACTACTTTTTGTTGTTGTTGTTGTTGTGCTAAGCTAATAGGCAGAATGCTACAGGCATAGCCCTAAAGACTGTAGCCTCATGGGCAGTGTAGTCCCTGCTGCAGGGAGAATGGACTGCCATACCCGTTATGTGTCTGTGAGCGCGAGGAGGGAGAAGAGAGTGGAAAAGTACGAGTTGTCACTGAGCAGAAACGGGAGCTGGAAGCATGTAAATATAATAATAACCACTGCAGCCAAACAGAGAGCCTGACGAGCCCAGTTGTAAGTAAACTATTAAGACTCGACTGTACACTGTGTTCCTGTTTTCCTCTGAAACAATAAGTTCCGTTGGAGCAGTCTTTCAACGCCTCTCTCTGTCTCTCGCAAGCAAACTTGACCTAGACAACAAAGTAAGGCTAGTTTTCAGTTACGAGCCCGACACGAACCCGACGTATTGGACAGAGGTCCCTTTACTATGGTTCGGAGCCGCGGACCTTCAGTAATAGTAATAAATCACATTCATGTAGTTGTAAAAAGCATGGTAATATATTAAGTAATCCAAAGTATTCAGAATACGTTACTCTCACTGGGTAACGTAATGGAATACGTTACAAAATACATTTTGGGGCATGTATTCTGTAATCTGTAGTGGAATACATTTTAATAGTAACCTTCCCAACACTGGGGACAGCTAAGAGTGACTGGTCAGTTGATCTGAGAGACCTTTGTGGAGTGTATATGTGTAGAAGGTCTGCCAGGTAAGTAGGAGCCAAGCCATTTAAAACTTTAAAAGCAAACAATAAAATTTAAAAACAAATTCTAAATTGGACAGGTAACCAGTGTAAAGAGGAAGGAACACAAAAAGAGATAAAAGGTTTGAGTTTAGAGAGCTGCGTCAGCTGAAAAAAGCTATTTCTCACCACTGTATTTATTGGTTTGTTTATTTTAAGAGTTGTGTCAATTTTCACTCCAAGTAAGAACTGGTTTGATGGAGGATGTGAAAGGACCCAAATCAGATGGTGGGACACCAGGGCCACTTGGCCCAAATATAATGACCTCAGTTTTGTTTTCATTAAAATTTCAAAAATTCAGAGACAGCCCTGCTCTGATATCCTTAAAACAGGCCTCTGGGAGTAAGGGTCATTGTGTTTCAGGGGCAGATAAATCTGACAGTCATCTGCATAAAATGAAATGAGACATTGTGTTTTTTAAAACTAAGGCAAAACGGAAGTAAATAAATGCTAAAAACAAGAGGCCCGAGGATGGATCCTTGAGGTACACCACATGGGAGGGAGGTGGAGGATGAATAAAATTTACCGAGTGAGACAAAGAAACTTCTGTCGGACATTATGACTTGAATCACTCCAAGGCAGGAATTTTTCATTTATTTATCCTTGTCTTATCTTGTATACAGTTTTAGGATGAAAGAAATTCGTTTTCAGTTCAATGACAATGTGAAGTAGTGGTATTTTGTCAGGGGCAAGCAAGCAAGACAAGCAGTACGTACAGAACGTAGTCAAATCTAAAATAAATATACATCAAAACAATCCCCATCGCTTCCTCTGAAACAGTGTTCTACAACTTCTGGCCTGTTTTCATCTAGCCTTTACACTGCTGCCATTTTTTAAGATGTAGACTTATTTTCCAAGCTCATTAACCCTCTGGGGTCCTGGGTATAATTGACCGTTTTTGACTACTTTTGATTTTACCTCTATATTTCACGTTTAAAATATGTTTTTCTTGCCTTGTTTGGTACCATTATTTTCAGCATAACCACAAATATCTGAAATTTGAGTTATTTTTTCATTTTAGTATACTATATTAGCACAGTTGATCTAAATTAAGACAAAAAATTCAAAATCCAAGCAGAAAAAAGTTATATTTCTTATTGTAAAACCCACAAACATGTTTAACGAATCATTTTCATAACTTGAAATGCAAATAGAAATTGTATATTTCTAAAAATTATGCACAAGTTTTGCAAACAACAAAGTTATATGGTACTATTTACCTAAGAATGCAGCCAAGGCCTCAGGTGTTTTTTATAGAACCATTTATTTCTATTTACAGAACAATCAGGTGTGCTGCATCAAATAAGAAGGCACACAAATTATTTGTGCCAGCCCAAAAAATTTAGTTTGTGTTCAGTATAAGACAGAGAAGAACACCAAAGGCCTAAACCCTGCAGGTCTGACAGCAGAAGGTGCATCAGTCCAGTTTTCCATGTGGGAACAGCGTTTACACTGGAATCTGCCTTTGACAGCTTTTTTTGGAGAAAATGTGAAATTCAGCAGTATAACTGACACACAATACAAAACAATAACACTACAGCCTCCAAACACGCTAAACGTCACTAATGTCTCACATATGAAAACTCGCTCTCCCTCTTTCTTTCGCTCGCCCGCTTTCCGTCGCGGGTGTCACTCCTAAAAACTTCCCCTTCTCCCTAAACAACCAAGTGCCACATGTTGCCTTATCATTATTTTGATTGGCTGACATGGTAAACTGTAACACCAATAGGGACGGGGTGTTTTTTCTTTTTCTTTTTTCACTTGCAAAGCGAAAGTGTTTGCTACCGCTGTCTGTAGAAAACACCGTTTTTACCATTCATCCCGCTGTAAACACCAGTGTTTTGTTCAGAAAAAAACATCGGGTGTATTTTTTATCATAACTCTGTTTTACGTGGCCCATCGACACAATTCAAAAACTGGTATGTAGTTTGAAGTCCGCACTTTCGACCCAAGTTGAAATGGAGACTCTGAATCGCTGCATCTTGTAGCTGTGTCATCTTAAATTGGTCATGTGATTTTGACGGGCCGGCGCGTCCGGCGACCCCAGAGGGTTAAGAGCTGTTGTTTTTTTTTTTTACACTGAAGGAAATATTTTTTATTTATCTATTTATCTAGATCATTCCTGGAACATAAAATAAGAGACGTGTTGAATAATCAGGAACTTAATCCTTGGCTGTGTCCCAATCCAGCGACCACACGCTTCGTAGTGCACATTTGGAGACCAAAGTGTTTTCCAAATGTGGTCGAGAAATGCGCTGTCGATTTTCCCAAATTTGAAGTGTGGTCCGGTGTACACTTCGTGGTCCCATACAGCGCACAATTCATAGCGCGGTGGGTGTGGATAATTTTGCCAAAAAATACGGCAGACGGCTGATGCGGGCCGGCCGAAGAGTAAACTTTTAAAAGTAAGTACTGAGTATTATGTCACTTATTTATGTGACATAATACTTGTTTAATAATGAAGAACATTAAAACATGACTGTTGGTCACATGTCGGCAAAGTTATGTGCCATTAGCGATGTTTGTACTTCCAGCGTTAACTTGGTTTTAAAGCCTTTAAAATAAACGCCGTTCAATAGTCACCCTTAATCTTACAGAGAATGTGATGATTTTATGGATAATTAAAGTCAGTAATATATCCACAAACACAACAAGCTGAAAGTCAGTGATGCTGCTCGGTTTGCAGTCCTGAATATGACGGCACAAGCAGGATCCACTGCACTGTTAATGTTAGCTATGTTATATTGCTGCCTCTGTTCGATGGTGTCGAGCCAAACGGACTTTAACGTGTGTTTGAACGAGCTGACGGTTCACTTGTTAAGCTGAAAGAAAGATGCTTTAATCACAGGAGTCACACATGTGTCCACTGCACCATCTGGAACTCTTCTTGTTTAGCACTCGTAATAACACAAACACTAAATCCTCCTTCTCTTGTGCTGTTTTGTAGCAGTGTGTACACCTGAGACTGTCACCTGTCTGTCTGTCCTGCACTCTCTCTTTGTTTCTTTCTCTCTGATTGTGGAATAAAAGTATGAACGTGTGTTTATAAGTTACACTTGTGTTTGAATCCTGCAGCTTATCACACATTTGATTTCCATGTGTGACAACTGCAAGTGTCCAGAGCAGTGTTGGTCAAGTTACTTGAAAAAAGTAATCAGTAACTAATTACTGATTACTTCCCCAAAAAAGTAATCCTGTTACTTTACTGATTACTTATTTTCAAAAGTAATTAATTACTTAGTTGCTTAGTTACTTAGTTACTTTTTAAAAACATGATTTACAACCTGAAGAGGTGATAAAGCGATAGATCTTTCAGCCCAATTCTACTTTTTTTGCATAATCCATCATACAAAATGTAATCAAATGGAAAAGTATCTTGTTTTATCAGTTTTAATCTTTTAACTTTATGCATCAAGCAAAAATTTAATCATATGAAACATTCTCTGACTTGTTTAGGGGTTTTTTTTTTTTCGCTGTAAAAAGACGTTTTCTTCCCATGCACAACGGACACTAATGTTTTTGACACTTTTTATGGAATCAAACTCAAAGTAAGGTCAGTACTTCCACGCTTTAAATGCTGCATGCTCATACTCTCTCCCGCACTCGATATATTATCCATTGTTGATCTGCACACAGCTGTTGTCACCAACAGCGCACTCACTTACATGAGACATTCTCGCAAAAAAATCACAGTTTTAGTAACGCAGTAACACAGTGTTCCTACGGGAAAGTAACGGTAATCTAATTACCGTTTTTGCAATAGTAATCCCTTACTTTACTCGTTACTTGAAAAAAGTAATCAGATTATAGTAATGTGTTAAAAGTAATGCTTTACTGCCCATCTCTGGTCCAGAGTGAGGACAGACTGAGGGACCCACTGCTGCACATCATCTGTGAGGCTTTGCACCCCTGATGATCCACCAGGACAAACTCAGCAGTGTGTGAGGAAGAGGAGGAGGAAGATCCAGCAGCAGCTGACAGATGGAGAGAATAGACAGACTGTTCCCTGTTTGTGAAGGACTGCTAGAAAAGTTTAAAATAACTAATTGTCTGTCCTGAATCAGTCTTATTAGGTAATGTTTAAATAATTTTATCATCCCAGTGTTTCCAGTGTGGGAGAAAGTACTCAGGGCCTTCAAGTTACACACTATGAAAGGCAGCAACAAGTTTAATGTTCAGAAACCTAAAGTATGTATCAGCAGCAGAATGGAGCTAAAAATAAATGTTTGTTTCAGTTCTATGAAGCTTTGAGTATTTTGGATTAGTAGTACTGCTGTGTTTGTTGCATCATATTGCTGTAATTGTTTATATGCTTTATATATTATGAGGTAAGTTGATCTATAGTGTTACATCATATTCTATAAGGATGTTATGTGTTTGTATACTTTCTGCCCAGTTTGACCCATTTAGCAGAAGTCAGCCTGTTTAAGGCTCTGATATCTATTCTGTTATGACTTAAAGCAGTTATGACATGGTCTGATTTTCTCACCCAATAAAGGAATATTTAATATATCAGTCTACTCTTCATTTTATCAGAAACAGTTTTCACAGCTTGTACATTTTCTTTTTACACATATATGTAAGCATTGAGCCAAATTTAGTAATCAAATTAAACGAACAATATTTGTCTCTTATATATAATACATCTACATATACACTGTCAAAGATACTTGTCTTTGAGTGACGATTTAAGGTGACAAGAAATTTGAATAAATGCAACTTGTGAATGACACAGAGTTCAAGCTCACTGCTGTAATATATCGTAATAATCAGACAATAACTATAATATTGGCCATATTATATTTACATTGCCAAAGTGAGATGACTTTAGTCTCATGAACATTAGCTAATTGTTATTTACTTACTAATCGTGAAATGACTGTTCAGTACAGAAATGAAGCCCAGCAATCATGTTTTTACAGTCCCGTCGTCTCAGCCTCAGATACTCAACAAATCAAAGTGATGTCATTAAAAGATGAACGAGCAAAACAACATTTTTTCTCCTTCATTTCTGTCAAACAATGCTGTATGAAATGTTTCTCGCGGTTAGTATCATGGTTGCTAGGCAACCTGAGCAGCGCGACGAAGGCCAGACCGTCCCATTTCACAAGCCTCTCACTTCCGCACTACTTGCACTTCGTAGTACCTGCCGTACGTAGTCCGCGAAGTGCGCGTACTACAAAGCTTGCGGTCGCTGGATTGGGACACAGCCACTCTCTCACCCCAAGCGGTCGCAGCAGATGGCCCCGCCCCTCTCTGAGCCTGGTTCTGTCGGAGGTTTCTTCCTGTTAAAAGGGAGTTTTTCCTTCCTGTTGCCAAAATGCTTGCTCATAGGGGGTCATATGATTGTTGGGTTGTTCTATCTGTCTATTATTGTACGATCTACTGTACAATATAAAGCACCTTGAGGCGACTGTTGTTGTGTTTTGGAGCTATATCCTTCTGTTCAAACAAGCCTTTTGTTGATCTACATATTTTATTTTTTTTTTTTTACATTATTTACATTTGATCTTTTACATTGTATATAATGTCTATTGATTTTATTGTTTATTTTAATATTTTAATATTTGTGTACAGAGCTTTGTGATTGCCTGTCTGCGAAAAGCGCTTAATAAATAGTTTACTTACTTACTTACTATATGAATAAAATTGAATTGAGTTGAAACCCCCCCCCCCCCCCCCCCCCACACACACACACACAAAACCATCAACTAGGGCAGATAGCCTATCCAGCTGGTAAGATTTAAAGCAGGGGTTCCCAATACGCTGATCGCAATCTACCGGTCAATCTCAAAGGTAGCGTGGGTAGGTTACATGGCATTAAAAAAGTAAACGTCAGCCTGTCATCCATCCTCACTATAAAATTTGTCACTTGATTGACATACAGGGCAGTCGGCATGACATCTGACCTTTTCCGATACATTGGTAACAATGCATCCGCGTTAAACCGCGCCAGTTGCTACAAAACTCTAGTAAGCTACCGAGTTGCCTAGTTAGCCTCGCATTAATTCTTCTAAATTCAAGAAAGGGTATAAAAATGAGTGGGGACGCTGAACCAAGTAACCCGCCAAAACCCTACCATTTCCATACGCAATGGGAGGATGTCATATTCAAGTTTGTTTGCCTCCTCTGCAAGTCTACCACTGCTATTCTGAAGAAGGGAAATGTGAAGTGGCTTTGTCGGACTGTTCATAAAATCTACGACACTGACTTCTCACCAAAGAGTGAGCTGGGAAAGAGAAAGGTGAAATAACTAAAATCCCAGTTATCTTACAGCAGTCACTTTTCTCACAGCTGACCACAAAAGTGAAGGCAGCCACCAAAGCCGTGGGTGAGTTACTTCATCGTTAAGCACAAGACGTCCTTGCAAAACGGAGAGATGGTAAAAGAGGCCTTCGTTGGAGCAGCTGACTTATTGTTCCGAGACTTTAAAAACAAACCAGAAACATGACATGACTGATGATCATTTGGAAATGTGCTTGAGGCTAGCTATCAGCAGCTACTGTTCAGACTATGTATCCCTGGCTGATTCCATTTACTGCAAGTCATCAGAGCAAGGTAATATGGGTTCATATAGTTTTGCAAGGTACATCAACATATATTGTACAAATAAAGAATACTTAATATGTTCATAAATAAATTTAGATTTTGCATTTTTATAGAAGGTACATCATTTTGGCTTGGTCATTTTATAGGTGTCTTGTACCTGTATAGGCGTCTTCATTAATCCCATGCAAACGTACACCTATCTGGAACAACCCTGACATATTACAAAACAATAATATGATAAACTTTTCAGATTGGAGTGGTAAAGGAATCAAATATTTAGAACATATACTAGAAGGAACAGAATTTATTTCATTTGACGGACTAGTTAGAAAATATGGGATCAACAAGAAAAGATTTTTAGAATATCAACAAATTAAATCCATAGTAAAAAAGAAATTTAAACCGGGTCAAGTTGAATTACAAACACCACCAAGTGTGGTTCAATTTCTTACTCTTAAAACCCCCAAATTACTATCCAAAATATACAGAATGCTTTCTAAAACAGATGAATCAATATCACTTCCTATTGCAAAATGGGAAGCGGATTTATCAGTTAACTTAGACCTAAACTTCTGGTCTCAGATTTGCTTTAAAACCTTTCATCTAATTAGAAATCCCAGTCTTCAATTAATTCAATACAAAATATTACATAGAGTGCACTATACAGGTCATCGGATGTTCAAGATGGGCTTTACGTCTACCAACAACTGCTCACACAGCCAAACCAATTCACCGGACAATTATATCCACGCTCTTTGGTTCTGTCCACCAGTTCAGAAGTTTTGGCGCGAGATATGTGAAGACTCATCGAAGTGTCTGAAATGTAACATTCCAACTTCCCCCTTAGTGTGTTTGTTGGGCAGCTTAGATAATGTCACTTCAGAAAAGAATATAGCCCATATGGTTTTCACTGCCCTATGCATAGCCAAGAAAACAGTCCTCATGAACTGGAAAAATAAAAATAATCTTAATTCTAACCAATATAGAAATTATCTATTAGATTACATTAGTCTTGATACAGCCTCTGCCACCACATCAGATCAATTGCTCTGGGCTCCTTTGATCAGCTCCATTACCTAGTGGGGGTGGGGGGTCATAGTTTGGTCCCGCCTTCACTGTTGTGATTGGTGTGGGGGTAGGGACAGGCTTAGGGCGTCGGGGGTTCCCCGGAGGCATCTTCCTTGGGGGGCTCAACCCGGGGTAGCGGTCATGTCCGGTTAGGGGCTCTGTTGGCTCTCAGGTGACTGTTTCCTCGCGGCTGCGTGCAGCGGGGCTAGGGGAGGGTCTGTGCTGACGGACGTGGGTTACTGACCTGGTAGCCTGGCTGCCCCTGGGTGGGTCCGGGATGGGCGTGAGGTTCTGGGGGCGCTCCGTCTCTGGGCTGGGACCCGGACCGGGCCTCGGGGGCTTGGGTCCTGGTTGGTGTGTTGCCGGGGTTGTAGGCGGGTGGGTGCATGGGGGCCCAGCCCTGGAGCAGGGTGCCGCCAGTGCATCGAGCCACCTGGGGGGCTCTTCAACTGGTGGGGGGGGATTGTCACATCTTGCAGGAGCTTTCCTCTCCTCAGGAGCTCTCTCTGCAGGAGGGGGAGATACAGGAGAGGTGGAGGAAGATCTCAGCCTGGGTGTTTATTGTCTTATGTAGTCTGGAAGATGAGTGGATGGTGGGGTGGGTGCAGTTTTCTCTGTGGTGGGGTTGGGTGGACTGTCCCGGGCTCTGTGGGGCCGGGAGGCGCTGCTGCACTGGGCCCCGGTCTGGATGGGCCCGGGCCCCCTTTCCCTGGCGGGTCGCGGAGTATGGGGGTGCCTACTGGGGTCAGCGGGGGAGCTGGCCCCAGGGAGGGGTCACTTGCCCCTCCCTTCCTTCCCTCCCCATCTCCAGCTGCCTCCCTCTTCCCGCTCCACCACAACCACCCACACATGGAGGACCTTGGAGTAGGGGTATGTCACCAGGGTGCAGAGGAGGCTACCCCCCCCCCCCCCCCCGTCCCCTTCTGGCTGCCTCTGCCTCAATTTTATCCCACAACTTAGACATTCACATTACTCACACTCTCATTACACATACATATAGGATCTTGGGGGTGGGCACGATACACGGAATCCAAAGTACCATCAGGGTGTACACCTCACCCCTGGCGTCATTGCCCACCTCTCAATTTTAAATACACGTAGACATTGAGGGCTAGCAGGAGGGACCATGCGCTTACCTGCTGCTCTCTGGCAGGTAGCTCCATGCCCTCCTGGGTTTTAAATGCACCTTAGAACACACATGCATCAACACTACAATGAGCGGGTGGAGGGAGGTTTGGAGTCTTCTCTCACCCCCATTCTCTGCGACCTGCTGGAGCGGGGGGGCTAGGAGGAGTAGTTGGCCATTGACTGCGGTCTGGAGTGTGGGGCCTTCCTGCTGCTGCGGAGTCGGGGTGGTCTGCCTCCCCCCACCGCAGGGAAAAGGGTAACACCACCTGGGTCTGGGTGCAGTTCCCCCCTCCAGGGGCAAGGGTACCTAGACCCGGTTTGTACAGTACGCTTTGGGAGTGTGATCGTGTTTACAGCGTCTCTTTATGTCTGTCTCCACGTTGGTTGAGTGTGGAGTAAGTGCATATGAGATCATGAGGGTGGGAATGGATGTTTGTATCTGTGTGTGCCTGTATGTCTGTGTCTATATGTCAGGTTGGGTGTCAGGCGCCACCTCTCTGGGGACATCTCAGGCCCTCCAAGGTTTGGAGGCCTATCTCCCTCCACCACCACTTCCCCTGCCAGTGGCGGACTCCCTCAGACATCGGTGCGTTTGTGGTTCTTTGTGTCCGGGGATGGGCGTCCAGGTACACACCGGCTCACTCCTTGGCGGCCGCTTATCGGGGCCTGGAGCCTGGGGCTCGCTCGGGCCACTTCGGAGGTGGGGTGCCCCCGGCCTCTCGGCCTGGGCCTCGGTCACTCAGGCGCAGCTGGCTGCCGGCGGAGCTCACGGGCGCGTCACTGCAACTCCCCCTGGCTTCTGCTCCGCGGCTGCTGAGTGAGCCCTCATCTGGGACTCTCCTCAGCTCTTTCTGGGACAGTCTCAGTGATAGTTAACACTGAAGGACCAATGGTTGTAAGAGCCCCAAACAGGACAGAAAGACATAAAAACTCTAACAAAGATGATGACGGTTTTAGTTTGTCCATTATTGTAAGTCATTTGATGTAATTGGAGAGAATGTGGTAAATAGCTCAGGGCACTGAAGGCCATATTTGTAAGGAGACCTTTAGAATATTTTGGATATCTCAAGCCCATTACCTTATTTTACACAGTGACTGAGACATAGATTACAGTCATCATCCAAGACTATCAAAACAAGCTGAGCTAAAGGAGAAACAATGTGGTTCATAGTATCAAATAATACCCTGGGATTAATATTCCTACAGTGTATAAAATTTTTGAAATCAGCTGAAGCCTTTAAAACATTCTCTAGGGACAACCAAACCTGTGGTCTTCAATGGACGATCTGATATCCTCGTGTTGGTGTTGTTCCCTCGTCATCATAAATAATGTTGTTCCAGATTCAACATTGCAAGTGACCAATCACCTTCTCCTGACATCATCCGCGACCTCAAAAAAAACAAACGCCTTCAAAAAATCGACTTCACTTGCGAGAAGAGAACCTACCTCTGTAAGGACAATATGTATAATGCTTACCGTTTATTAAAGAAAAGTATCCTGAAATTCAAAGAATTCAAGTTCCTGGATTGGTGGACAGAAGCGGTTTCTCTTCTCGCAAGTGAAGTCGATTTTTTTAAGGAGGTATTTTTCAAAGGCACAAACGGGGGACGTCACAACAATGTGATTGGTCACTTGCAATGTTGAACGTGGAACAACATTTATTATGATGATGTGGGAACAACACCGACACGAGGATATCAGATCATCCGGTCTTTCAATAGTTGTTCTCTTTTTTAATAAGGAGATCAACGGCTTTGACTGTAATCTTTAAAGAACTCCTTAAAGAAAAATGGAGGTATGCCAGTAGTGTTTGTGCTCAAGCAGTAGAAATGGAATCCCATTATGAGTGTCATTTATCATGGATGCAGGAGGACAACACTGGAAAAATACGAGTGATAAAAAATGTAAAGGAAGCATGTTTAAGTGAGAACCTTGTGTTGTCACTTAAATTGCGTTGATCAAGAGCAATAGTCCTAACTCATTACATTCTTTTAATCAGCATGAATGTGCTGTTTTCTAAAGTTTGTCTTGTGTAGATGAGTTAGTAACACAATCAGATGTCTTATCATGCCTTTTGATCCTTTCATCTGCCAATTACCAACCATTTCATTTTGCACAAATCTGGCCAACTCTTACAAGTTTGTGTGTTTTGTGCCATCTTTTCAACTGTCCACCTCTCGATACACTGTGTTTGGGAACTAAAAGAGAAATCATTTCCTTTTAACTGAAACCTGATTCTAAAGTACAATTTCACTAACTTATCTACACAAGGCATTTTATAGCGTGTGTGAGTGTGAAACATGAAGCTTACTTAATAATGATGGTGAGAAGCCACAACAACACCCTCCAGGAGCCAGAGGCACATAGAGAAAAACCTAGGAGACCCAGACGCAGCAGAGTGCTGAAGATCCAAGGGTACACAGCGCAATGACAAGTGTGTGTCCGCCCCAGCAGAAGAGGGAGGGAGGAAGGTGAGCCTCAGATGGAGCCCTCACAACAAAGAGCAAGAGACTTATAGGCAACCCAGAGGCAACGGGCAACTGACCCCACCAGGCACCTGTCACCCCTGCAAGAATTGTGAATGGACCTCAGGGCCGTTTCGTCTATTGATGAAAGATCACTCTGCATACAAAGCAAATGTCTCTCCTGGAGACTCCTGCTTGGCTCTACAATATGGGACAGATCTTTTCTTTTTTTGCACTTTTATAACTGTGGGTAGATTTCACTATCGGTAAGGGTTTTGAATAGCAAAGTGACTTGAGTTGATTTTCCCTATTTTAAGCTGGTTACTTGGAAATAATGTGTGGTCTACTTCCGAACCTGAGATGAAGGGAGAACAAAATCATCAACTTCTGCCTACAGGGTCGAGATGCAGTACACGAGAAAACAAACTCTGTATATATAAACTTTTGAATGTGCTGCAAGTTTCCAAGGAGAAAGTGGTGGAATGTTAAATGCAATAATTTTTAGAAGTGCTGCAGACCTGACTCTAACTTTCTGGTTTTGTGCACCCCCACCCCCCTTACTTGAACACAGGAACACCACAGATGTAACAAGGTTGAATAAAACACTCAAAATTCAATGAAAGAAGTGATCATCACTTTTATATGTTCAAGTGCTCAGCTCACAGCTGAGCAGTGAGATTTAAAGTACATGGCTGATTGGCCTGAAGAAGGCGGGCAGAAAGATGACTAGACCAATGAACCTGACAGAATGGGAAAGTGGAAGTGATGTAAGCTTATATTAGCCACCAAACATCTGTGAAGCAGCCAGATGTGTGCTTACAGATCTTCTTTAATGAAATGAATAATAATAATAAATTTAACTCATAATAAGAAGTGTACTTCAATGCTGTTTCACTGGACACTTTTTTTTCTTTGTCTTTTTCAAAGTATAATGCAGAAGAGTGAAGAAAGACGATGGGTCATTCCATTTAATGTCAAACAAATTTGAAAACAGTAGTTCCCACTTGACCCTTCACAGTCCTGAAAGACAGAATTTTTCTCTTGTAAATCATAGGAAAACATACAAAACATCCAGGGTACAAATGTTTGTTTCTATTAATTTTAGTTTTGTATTATATTGGTGTAGGTTTTCTACTAAAACTGTAACAGATTTATTCTCAAAAGTCATGTTGAACATTTTTTCCATATTATGATGTTTGGAATAGATATAAAATCAATATTATTGTAGCTTTAAATACAGGTTAAATGTTGTCATCAGCCCTTAAATTTTCATGTGTACATTTCCTGTAATTGTGAAGTCATTATGCTTATATTAATCAAAAATGTGGGGAAAATAAGGTGAATTTAAAAGGTGCCAAATTTCTCAAGCCCATCAAAGTTATTTTAGTTATGCATGTTCTAATTAGTCTTTATTTATATTTTAATTATTTTTAGTTGATAGTTTTTAAAAATTTGACAATGTTTATCATTTTTAAATATAATAATTGGCATGGAGGTGGGGGTAGAATTATCACAGGCAATATTTAAGAGAATAGGTATTACAATACACAAAGTCAGTTGACTCACAGACGTGTAGACATCAGTGGGCTTGAAGACAACTCTTAATAACTACCTTATCATGGAGGCTTTGTATCTATGAAATAACAAACACATTTGCTATGATTAATACATATGTGTGAAGAATTTGAAAGTCAAACACTCATTGTGTGCAGGAGAAGGCTAGAAACAATACCTGGTTACATTTGACTCTTTCCCATTGATCAAACAAATTATACAGACTGAGAAAGATTAAATATAAATTAATAAAGATAAAGCAATGCAATAGTCAGAAAACACCTAAAATAACCTTTCATTTAAAACCTTTTGCTGGGTTGTAATTCAATTGCATTTGTAGCTCCCTCGTTGATAGATTCCAAATCTATAATCTATATACAAATATAAGGAAACCCTTAGAAACTACTGTTTCTGCCCTCTTCAAGTGTTAGACAATATCTCCCCCTCTCTCTCTCTCTCTCTCACACGCACACACACACACACACACACACACACACACACACACACACACACACACACACACACACAGAGTTTGAATTGAAAAGGCACCTTCTCAGTTGTGTATGTGTTTGAAGCTACAATACACATTGTGGAATCAGCTCTTTAGCCTACCAGCCACAGAGGTTGCAGACCAAGCTCCCCTCTGCTCTGCAGCATGAAATCCCTGGCTGTAGAGGGGGATTTGGCTTCTTGGTCTAAAGCCAAGCAGGGAATTGCATGACTGGCCATCACTTGCAGCTGCACCTGAACCTGGGATGTTTCCCCTCTTATCTGCCCCTCACCATCATGCTGCTGCAGCTCCTACCTCATGGTGCATAAGCAATATTTCCACCGGTGTCCTCCTCAAACCCTCCCCAGAGATTTATCTGGCTGTTGAAGTAGAAAATGAATATTTTACAGTTCACTTGCTTGATCAATTACCTACAAGCTGTTGCTGTATTTTTTGGCTGATCTCAGAAAAGGCTTGTAGGTAGTGATAGAACAGGCCATAGAGAGCCTTCTACTCTTTCATAACAACACCACCATTAAAATAAAGAGCAGTGGAGCTGTGCATGGTGGGCTATTTCATTTTGTATGTATGTAGCCCTGGAATTGTTGCAAAACAAATTACAGCTTGTGATGATAATTAGGGCAAGCTAATTTCCAGAGGTTACAGACATACCTGGTTGATTAAAAATTTCCAAATGGTTTTTGGTTCAGTTCCAGTTGAGTACTTAGTAAATAATTATGTGTTCAATCTTCAATAATTAAAATATATCTGCATTTGTCACTTGGTGTTCGCTCGCTCTGTGGTAGAGTATCACTTCCTGTTCCTAAGAGTAGCTTATTTGCTTAGCAATTTAATTAAAAACTTTTAAATACATTCTTTTTTCATAGTATAATCTTCACGTGCTTCATCCGAAGCACACATTCTGTGTACTCACTACCTAGGGTTGCCAACTCCCTGAAAAATAAATAAGGGACACCTCGTGGCCAGGGCCGGGCAACCTAGTTGTCTTCACCCTTCCCATTGTGGTAGCTCTTTTTTGTGTGTGTGAAATTATTTTTTAACCATTTGACTTGAATTTGATTTAAGCAGATGCATATTCTTTGTGATATGACCATATGGGAAACAAATGATCATTTAGCTATTTATTTTTAGCTCAAAATGACAACATTAACACAGTAAAACAGGTCTCTTTCTTAAACAGAAGCCTGTCATGCTTAACTTTTGAGAATATAAGTAAATCTTTCTTTAAAAGAACTCTGTCCTGCTTAACTTAAAATTATATAAATTAATAGAAAGCAATAGAACGAAAAATATTCTTGTAACAGTGCACATTTAGTGCATTTAGTACAGTTGGCTTCAGTTGAGGTATTATTTCAGCTTTTCTAAAGCTAATCAGCTGCTGCTGTTTGTAAACCCACTTGTTCCCATGATTACGCATCTTAACTCATCATCATTATTCATCTATGTATTACTTTTATGTATTAGTGATCTATTTGTTGTAATCATCTATCCTTGGAGTTGTTTATTACACATAATAAATTATATTATCACACTTCTGGCCACATAGCACTGATATTCACTGCACATGCCCATATTAACCTTAACCAGAGGGTTTAAAAAACAAACCAGTGTTTACATACCATATCTGCTTCTGCCGTGGCCTGGTGGACAAGAAATTGGTTAAGGGTTCCCCGAGCTTTCACGCCCCTCATGTTCTTCATGTGCCCACCATTAGAAGCATGCCTATGGAAAAAGTGCGCCGGCACACAGTGCAGTGCGCTTTATAGGTGTTATGGTGACCTTTTCCAGCCAGGTGTTTCCCTTTTCCCATTCCTCCCTGTGCTTTTGCAGCCTTTTTTTCTTTCTCTGAGCGAACAAACATTGCTGCTCTAATGCTGGGCTCACACTGTGCGATCTTTGGTCCATTTTGAGACGATTTTTGAGTCATGCGACTGATTTGGTGATCGGCCCGATTTTGGCCTTCATCGTGCATCGTGTAGTATACGTGGGGTAACGAGAAGCGATTAACACCTCGAGCAGCTCCCGATCATCAATCGCTCGTGAGCCGCTCACACTGCTCACGCGCAAACACGTAAACGTCGGTGAAAAAGACGGAGCAGCACGGCTGTGCAGCGTGTGATCTGGACACAAGCGATGGAGGCACAACTTGTAGAACTTTGGAAAGCTCATCCGAGCCTTTTCGATGTGGCATCACAAAATTATCACAACCACAACAACCGTTAAAATAGTTGGATTTACACTGCTGCTCATTCACAGCTGCCTGATCAATGTTTTTCATTAGCAATTTAGCAAAGTTGATGGTGGTGGTTTGTGTGTCTGTGTGAGTGAAAGACAGAGCGACAGATTTTCTGTTATAACCTTCATGTTATCGGGTCGCATCGGGTGGTATAGTGTGAGACCTGCATCGTGACCTACCAACTTCTAACCCCTGCGAGTCAATCGTGCAGTTTGAGCAGGAGCTGAATAACGTGACTGAAAAAATCGCACAGTGTCTGCCCAGCTTTAGGTGTACTGTCGTCCGAGACTTGCACCGCAGTGTCGGCGTTTGTTTCCCTGTTGGCCATGCTTCTTGTTGTGGTCATCTGTTGTCTTCCGGTATTTTCTCCGCAAGCGACCTTTCCTCGACCAATGAGATGAGCGGTAATCTGAATTGTCATAAGTGTGCTGTCAGCTCATTGGTCACAAAGCAGGAGAGGGGCTGGGAATTATGTTTTCAAACAAAGCGTTAATTCCATAAACATTTATAGACTACTTTTGATTCTCACTGTATTACGGGACAAAGTGCGTCCCTTATTAGCTCAATACGGGACGTGTACTTTTGTTTCTAAATACGGGACAATTCCGTTTTTTAAGGGACGGTTGGCAACCCTATCACTACCTAATTTATAGCCAAAGTATTCACTCACTGTCTCTGTACTGTTTTGCTAGCTTAGCTTAGCTCGTAGCCGACTCGTTAGCACCATGGCTACTTCACCTGTCCCTCCTGCACTTTCTTGCTCATTGTGTCAGATGTTTAGTTACTCCTCGGCCTCCTTTAGCAGTAATGATATCTGTAACAAATGTAGCATATTTGCAGCTCTGGAGGCCAGGATTACTGAATTGGAGACTCGGCTTCGCACCCTTCATTCACCCGTAGCTAGCCAGGCCCCTGTAGCTGGTGCAGCCGAAGATAGTGTAGGCCCCGCTAGCTGTTCCCCGGCAGACCCCAAGCAACTAGGGAAAGAGGGCGGCTGGGTGACGGTGAGGAGGAAGCAAAGTACACCACCAACCTGTTCATGTGTCTAACCGTTTTTCCCCACTCGGCGACACACCTGTCGGGGGTCAAACTCTGGTAATTGGTGATTCTGTTCTCAGACATTTTAAGCTAGAGACACCGGCAACCATAGTCAATTGTCTTCCAGGGGCCAGAGCAGGCGACATTGAAGGAAATTTAAAACTGCTGGCTAAGGGTAAACGTAAATACAGTAAAATCATAATTCATGTCGGCAGTAATGACACCCAGTTACGCCAATCGGAGGTCACTAAAATCAATATTGAATCAGTGTGTAACTTTGCCAAAACAATGTGGAACTCTGTAGTTTTCTCTGGTCCCCTCCCCAATCAGACCAGGAGCGACATGTTTAGCCGCATGTTCTCCTTAAATTGCTGGCTGTCTGAGTGGTGTCCCAGAAACGATGTGGGCTTCATAGATAATTGGCAAACCTTCTGGAAGAAACCTGGTCTTGTTAGGAGAGACGGCATCCATCCCACTTTGGATGGAGCAGCTCTCATTTCTAGAAATATGGACAAATTTATTAAACCCCCCAAAATATGACTATCCAGAGTTGGGACCAGGAAGCAGAGTTGCAGTCTTACACGCCTCTCTACAGCTTCTCTCCTCCTGCTACCCCCCCCCCCCCCAAAAAAAAACCCATCTCCATAGAGACTGTGTCAGCTCCCAAAAAGACAAAAAACAAACTAAGAACCAGCAATAAACAACTTAAACATAAACAATCACAAAGAAAGAACAATACAGCATCCACATCTGAACCAAAGAGTAAAACAGTGAAATGTGGATTATTAAATATTAGGTCTCTCTCCTCCAAGTCTCTGTTAGTACATGACTTAATAATTGATCAACAAATCGATTTACTCTGCCTTACAGAAACCTGGTTGCAGCAGGATGATTATGTTAGTTTAAATGAATCAACACCCCCGAGTCATTCTAACTACCAGAAATCTCGAAGCACAGGCCAAAGGGGCGGTGTGGCAGCAATTTTTCACACCAGCCTATTAATTAACGAAAGACCAAGACGAAGGAGCTTGCAAAGAAAAGCGTCTGGACTTCTTTAAGTTACTTGAAGACGTTTCACCTCTCATCCGAGAAGAGGTGAAACGTCTTCAAGTAACTTAAAGAAGTCCAGACGCTTTTCTTTGCAAGCTCCTTTGACTACGATGACCTGGATGACTGAGAACCTTCACAGACAGAAAGACCAAGACAGACTTTTAATTCATTTGAAAGCCTGATGCTTAGCCTTGTTCAAGTCTAATTGTCCCAAATAAGTGGCTTTCTCCTGAGCCCATTTTAATTTTGGAGAAACTCACTTTGCAACCGTTCACAACAACATGTTGTGTAGTTCTGTCTATTCAACGTTTGGATCTGCTTAGATGACAGAAAAATTATCAAACAAAACTTTCAGTGTACCATGAGAGTAACAAAATAAAAATAAAATAAAGGAAATAAAGGAAAGCAAAGGAAAGAAAGGCCTTGTTAATTCTCTGTCACGGTCTGGAGGGCAGACCATGGGGGATGTAGGAGAAAGGACCCAAAATGCAGACTTAATGGAATGAACAGTGGGTTTATTTACAGTGAGGTAATTGTACACCACACATTAAATCTCCAAAAGTGCTCCCTCGACTCCCGTGACGTGTCTTCTCCCAAGTGCTGGTATCCCGTGCTCTCTGCCCCTGTGCCTTCACACACCCCGTGTGTCTTGCAGTCCTGTGTTCCGCTGTCCTCCTGAGGAAAAACAACAGACAGCCGTTATGGCACCAACTCCAGCAGGCATACGCTGAACAGCACTTTAAACACTGACATGGAGTCTAACTCAAGGATCCTGCGCCGGAGGAAGCTCCATCGCTCTGTTAAGTAGCGCCCCCGACGGGCCTGATCAGAGGCAGGTGTGTGGGAACCTAGGCATGACCAGCAGCTGGCAGGGCCACGCCCATCAGGCCTGCAGGTGGCTGTCCTTCATCCTCCAGCCTCACACACACACACACACACACACACACACACACACACACACACACACACACACACACACACACCAGCATGGAACACAAGAGCACAGTGCAGCAAACATACATCCAATACACTAATAACAATAAAGGTCCACACTGTTCACGAACCCCGAGTCCCCGGAACCGGGTCCGTGACATTCACGACACGTGTTCTTCAATTCAGGGGGATAAATCATACCAAACCCAATCCGGTTGTTCAGTCTGATGTCACTAGCCGTGTCTGGGTCTAAACTCCGCTGCAGGTCCATATATCAAACGATCACCATGGCATTACTGAGAGTTGAAAAACTGTCTAAAGTCTTTCATCTTTAATAAAATGATCAGCGTTCTGCTCTACCAGGTATAACAATTGAGTTTAACATCCAGGCATCCACACTCAGAAAAATAAAGGTGCCAACTGGAACCAAAAGTGGTTCTTTAGACTGATGCCATAGAAGAACCTTTTTTGGTGCCACAAAGAACCTTTCAAACAATGGTTCTTTGAAGAACCATTTCTTTCAGTGGTTCATTGAAGAACCTTTAAAGGTGCCCCAAAGAACCATCAAGAAATGGTTCTTTGGGGCACCTTTAATGGTTTTTCAAAGAACCTTTTTAAAAATGGTTCTTTAAAGAACCATTTTTAAAAAGGTCCTTCAAATGGTTCTTTAAAAGAACCATTTGAAGGACCTTTTTTGAGTGGTTCTTTAAAAAACCATTTTAAATCTTTCAAAATAAAATGCATCATAAATTGAATTTGAGTAGGGTAAAACAAATACGAGCACAGCATAGACATATATTAATGGTTTATTGTCATTTTGTAGTATACCAAAAGACAAAAAGGCATTTTAACCCTCAGCACAACATCACTACTAATACATGTCACATATTAGTGTTTTAAACAGTAATAATTAAATATATTTGCTATACTATAAATAAATATATATAAATACTATAGCTACAGATAACACAACAAATAATACATGTATTGTTTAATTAATAAAACATCAAAAAGTGATAAAACACATTAGAAATAGCAATAGCTTCATAACAGACCAATAAATCAACCATTTTCATCAGCAGATGTTTGCATGTTCAGTAAAAACATTTCAACCAGTTTATGATTAAAATGATCAATGAACTTCAGCCTTACGTTATGTAATGTACGTTTCATGTTGTACTCATGGTCCTTTGTTAGTCCAGTTTAGGACAATGTCTCTGACGTATGTATCATATCAAATATGTCATATCAAAACAAGCCCACACCTGCACTTGTTTCAGTTTTTCACTGGTGTTTCCTGTCAGCTGGTCAACCTCTCAGGCGGACATCCATATCAGCCAACCAAACGACAAGTTCCTCCCTTTGTGCTTCAAATCCCTCCCACTCTGAGACAAGGAGCTGAAAGAGAGAGAAAAGAGTCAATTATAAAGAAGAGAGAAAAGTGAAACCCCCCTCAGAAGGTCTGACTCGCATACCTGCAGTTGACCTGTGATGGACTCCAGTTTGGCGTTCACGTCATCCCTCGCCGATGCCAGCAGCCGAGTCTGCAGGGTGCCCTGGAAGAGCTGAGTTAATGTTCGACTCCTCCTGGTCAAGCTCTCCAGCTGGATGAGCCGAGGTCTCCCCTCTCACCGCTGCCTCTGAACACAGAAACACAAATTGCATCTGAAGCAGGAGGTGCAGGTTTTTTTTGCTATTCTTTTCTAAATCCAGGCTAGATCACGTGGAGGTATTTGGAAAACTTTTTTGGCCAGTGGACGACTGTTGTCTTGCAGAAAGTCAAATCAAACATATGCGATACACAATCAATTCACAAGAACACATTATAAAAAATAAGTCCAGTTTTTGCCTGATTTCAAGTGAAATCTGCATCAAAACAGGGTGACAGAAGTAAAACGAGTGCACAAAGCCTCACTGTGTACAAGCCTGCTATTACAGTTCTCCTCTATGCAGACGACTTTCCTGTTTTCAAGGCACAACTTGGATCTGCTGTACGAATCTTATGGATACACACTAAATGAAACAATAGTGTGCATGACTCCAGATTCTGATCCCTCATCCTAATATGGTCCCAACATAGCAACAGCAATAAAGCAAATGTTGAGGCTTCAAAATACAAAGTCCATAAACCAATGGCTGACATGGGTGTCATCATAAGGGTGATAAATATACAGATTTCACTCTGTCTTAGAGATTTGATGTTCATTTACCTGCAGATGCACTATACGTACCTGCTCCATGGTTTTTCACAACATTTTGCACATCACTATTTAATACAGGAAGTAGGCGAACTAAAACAAGTCATCTTTCTTTGTGAGAGGACCATATTAATGAAACAAACCTCAATGACATGATAGGGATCCCTAAAGATGCTCCTGCTGCTTCTCTTCCTCCTCATCCTAAGCTTCCTTCTCCTTGTCCTCGCCTTCCATCCAATTGTAATTCAACCTAATTGTGTTTCTGCCCCTCCTCTTCCTCATTTTGTTGGCGCTGTGAACACAATTAATGTGAATCTGGATTAATTTGTGCAAACAAGAAAAATCTACAGCTTTTTGGTCAGAGGTGCTCTTGTGATTTACGCCGGGTAGAGTAGATTTATGTGTTGATGCTGCCTGCTTCAGCTCTGGCTGCTGAGTGATATTTACACCCTGGCTGGATTACAAACTTTAACCATGTGCTGAACTTTGGCCCAGCGTTGTTAGTATAACGACCTCTTCTTAGCTTGTATGTATGATGGTGGATAAATGAAATATACAAAAAAATTAACTATACTACAAAAGAACATCTATCTTGGAAACATCAAATGACCGGAGCATAACTTGTCAACTAGTCCGAAAATAAGTTATACAGGAACAGTCAAAGACACACCTTCTCATGTCACATTTCTATTCATTTCTATATAATTTGATTAGACAATAAAGAGTTATCTAATCTAATTATTCATTCAAAACTCTTATGCATAGCTGTATTTTATACAGCTCATACAGAATTCAAAGTACAGGTTCATGTGAGTATTTAATGTACGGCTCAGATCTACAGAATTTCAGAGTTTCTAGAGCAGACACAGAGCTCACGTCACAACAGGCTTCAGGCGCCATTTTAGTGACTTTAACAATATATTACATTTTAATTTCGGTCTAGCTGACATTGGGTTATGTACGCAGCACGCAATTGAACCACATATTTTAGAAGCCAAAGGTTGAAATTAGCTGGGAGCAGCTTCACTTAATTATAACAGTGGTTTTGTTAGGAAAACAGTTTCTGTATACCGGATACTAAATTGCGCTGACCTCAACGGCTAACGTATCTAGCTAATCGCTACTGTTAGCACATTAACAGCAAGCTACAATGACGAGTAACAAAAACAAAACAGTAATAAGGTTTTAATGGAAATGTTTTACCTTTTCGAACAGTCCCAGAATCCACAGCTTCAAAGTCCAGCAGGTACTGAAGACTGTTATCCGTTTCGCTGTCACCGTCCGTGAGAAAGTGTTTTTTTTTCCCCGAAAGGTCAAGGCCCGCCGCTCGCGCACTCTGTCTGCGCATGCGCATCCCAACAACTGACCCTCTCCATCCGCTCCCGGGAGGTTATAGTATGACGTGTTCTGACGTCACTCTCTCTCTCCCTGTCATTTATTTGGCTCGAAACACATATTAACAAATTGCTCAGTGATGAAGAACTACTCAGATCATTTACCTAAGCAGTGCGCTTTGTCAAAACGAAGTGTGTTCATCAGGCCCGGCCCTAACCAATCTGGCGCCCTAGGCAAGATTTTAGGTGGCGCCCCCCCTACATCGGCAGTGTAGTGTATGTACTCACAAGAAACCGAATAGCTTTGTCTTTGACCTTTTTTTTTTACTTAAAGAAAGCAAATTCACAATCAGAATAATTAACAAGATAAAAAAATATATGAATAAATAAATGAATACAAAAAATAAAAAATGAATATATGAAATACAATAAATTTTACATATATAAACACAATAAAACGTGTCAACAAGTTGGACAAAATAAATTAAAAATACAATATAAATAAGGCACTGCACAAAACAAGATATTAAATAAACCAGTATGACTTTAACAACTATATTACAAAAAAGGGGATACTACAGAGTTCTCTAGTTGTGCTTTTTAATACTGCATTAACTAGAATGACTTACAAATTACTGTACACCACCCCCTCATCAACCTCACATCACCTGCTACAGCCTTACTCTCCTAGTCTTTCTCGCAGCAAAGTCATCTACAACATCATCATATGACAACTGATTTTAGACCACATGATTTATGCTTATGATGGAAAGTCCACTGAGACGTTCTTGCATCATAGTAGATCTCAGGTAGGTTTTAATGAGTTTGAGCTTAGAGAAGCTTCTTTCAGCAGCAGCCACTGTAACAGGAAGAGTGGCAAAGATTCTCAGAGCAACCCACATGTTGGGGTAAATTTCTGCCAGCTTCTTCTCATGCAGGAAGGTCAAGAGTTCCATGTTTGTCATGTTCTTTGATGGCAATGGTGGGAAATTCTGCATTTCCATTGCAAGTTCTGTGCCATTAATGTCCGGCTGGCTGTCATGGGTCAGAGTAGTACTCAGTGTTTGGCACTGCTGTAGCAGCTCTTCTTTTTGTAAGTTGTGGAAATTGAGGAGTACTCCAAACTTGTCATTCACCTCTCCAAGGTTCTGAAATCTCTCATCAAGTGAAGAGATGGCTGTATCCACTACCACATTAAAAAATGTGGTTTCCATTTTTTTAAGTGCATCTTGTATGGGCTCATCTGGAGACTCATAACCGAAGTGCCTTTTGGTGGTTCTCAATCGCTTTTGTTTGAGTTCAGCCTCCACATTCATTTCTTCACACATCTCCTTTGCCGTTGTCTGTGCATCAGAAAATCCAGTGTTTCTGTAGCTGGTGAGGGAATCTTTGGTTTTCTTCAGCAAGTCGACAGCCACATCTAGCTGCATGGAGGGCGACTGCATGAGTTTACTCACATACTGGATCTTGCTGAGAATGTCATACCAGATGGCTGTACAAATGCAAAAACGATAGGATCCAATCTCCTCAGCCAAAGACTGGGCTTCAACTCTGACCACAGGGTCTGTAGCTGTTTCCCTCACCTCCACCTCTCTGACTTGCCGAGCCTGATATCTGACTGCCTCAATGCTTTTTATCCTGCTTTCCCATCTGGTCTCAGCCCATGATTTCAAGGTGGTTTTCACATGTTTCAGGAGAACACCCCACCTATGGGTGGAGGCTGAGAAGAGCTTGAATAATTTTGCTAAATGCCCAAAGTAGCCAAGGGCATCTGGTGAGCTTTTTGCAGCATCAGCTACTACCAGATTTAAAGTGTGGGCACCACATGGGACCAAAAAAGCTCTTGAGTTTAGCTGAAGCAACCTTGCCTGAACACCTTTATTTTTTCCCTTCATGTTGGCCCCATTGTCATAGGACTGTCCTCTGCAGTCTTCAAAAGGAATGTTAAGCTCCTCTATCCGTTTTAGCATGAGAGTTGACAAATGATCTCCTGTTGATTCCTCTGCAACAAGAAAGCCCAGGAAATGCTCTTTAACTTGTGGTATGTCTTCTTGTGACACTATCCTGACTATGACAGAGAGCTGTTCCTTATGACTCAGATCAGGTGTGCAATCTAAAATGATGGAGAAATACTTTGATGTTTTGATATCTTCCACAATGCGTTTTATTATTCTTGAACTGATGGTGTCAATCAGTTCATTTTGGATTGTTTTTCCCAGATAATGTATGTGACTGCTAGCTCCACTTTCTACTCTACTGACATGCTGCTTCATCACTGGATCAAATTTGGCCATAAGCTCCACTTCTTTCAGAAAATTGCCATTGTCTGGTTTATTTAATGTGTCTGTGGACCCCCTGAAAGCCATGTTTCTTTCAGCTAAGGACTGAATTATTGCCACCAAACGATGTAGAACTTCACGCCACCTTTTTCTCTCAGCCTCAGCAAGTGCCATCTCTTGTTTATCTATTGTGAGTCCTTTCGCAAAACGGACCTCCAAGTCCTTCCATGTTGCCATGTGAGCATTATGCTCCTGGCTATCCTCATGGACCTTGAGCAAGTGGCTTGCATTTTTCCAGTCCTTCAGACCTTCCCTACTCAGTTTGTAATCTCTCTTGGAAAACATTTTGCAGCAGAAGCAGTGCAAGCTATCCTCTTTTTTCGAATACATAAGCCAGGTTCTTCTCACCTTTTCCCCATTGATTAAGAGTCTGTTAAAATAATCATGCTGACACCTTCGCCCGTCTTTCTGTTTCGGGAATGTGAAGTCACTATCAATTACAAATGGACCTCTGTGAACTAACTCTGTTCGTACCTTTTCAGTTAAAGCAGAAGGCCAGTCAGCAGGGTCTATTGGTGCAGCAGGAAGACCGCTTGATGCTGCTGCATCACTGCTGGGTTGTGCTGCTGAGGTGGAGGCAACAGGAACACCGCTTGATGCTGCTGCAAAACTGGTGGGTTGTGCTGCTGAGGTGGAGGCAACAGGAAGACCGCTTGATGCCGCTGCATCGTGGCTGGGTTGTGCTGCTGAAGTGGAGGCAGCAGCGGTAGATGTGGTAGATGGCCCAGGGGTGGGATTTAGAAACTTCAACAGTGCATCTGAAGAGAGGAGTATGTGACACCACTGAGTGTTAAAGTCTAATAATAAAAACATATGATTCCAGGAATAAAATGAAATGATATAATATAAATGAAAAACCAAAGAGATATATGTATGATGTTAACTGATATGCAAATTAGATTAGATTCAATTTATTGTCATCATTACAGTGAAATGCTGAATAGCAGAATGCAAAGTAACAGTATAATATCATATGAGAATGTTATGTTATGATTATCTTTGACCGAATCACAGCAGTGCTCATATTAAAAAACAGCATTCCCTCTCATGTGATATTGCTTAATTAACATTAATGATGTGCACTTTAACAACTAGGCTTACAACTATAATATATACAGGGGTGGAAATAAAGATTTAAAAAAAAAAAGAAAAAAAGAAAAGTGACTATTACCTGCAGGGTAAACATTAGCTAACCAGAAGGCAATAACAATGTAAACAAAAAACACCTGCTTAAAAGATGAATACAAATGAGGAATGGTGGGAAAGGTGGGAGTACTGTAATTACCTAATGTTACATTATTATTTTCCATAACAATTTAGCCCCCTCCACAATATTAACTGACGTTAAAACAGTTAACTAGCTATTTATTGATTAGCAATTAGCGAATCATGTAACATTAGCTTAATGCTAAAAATTTAGGTTACTATCACATTCAGACAAATAATTTCATGTAGGCTAACGTTACCTACCTCTGTCTTTTTCTCGTTTCTCCTCCTCTTCTTTTCTCTTTTTTCTTTCTTGGGCACCTGACAGTTTTGGCCTTTTTGACATCTTGTGTTGATTTTTTGATGTGGTGACGTCCAAAAGGAACCATGATACGGGAAGGGAGGGGGCGCACCGTGCGGGGAGGGGGGGGGGGGGGGGCGTAATGTTGTAACAAATAATATTTCTATTAAATAAGCTTTACTTTGCATTTTAATTAACGTGGGATTATTTTTTGTATTTAGAAATAATAGTACCAATTTTTTTTTTCTTCAACATTTGTGGCACTGGCGTGGCGCCCCCTGATGGACGGCGCCCTTAGCATTTGCCTATACGGCCTATGCCACGGGCCGGCCCTGGTGTTCATTACACTGACATTCTGTTCTGCAATTGTTATTTACTTGTATTTTATAATTTGACTTTACATACTGCTGGGTGGTTTGTAAAGTTTACAATAACTAGTATTATCATTATGCTATATTTTCAAAAATATATAATAATCTCAAAAGTAATGCCTTGGAGTAGAAAATAGTAATGCTTTATTAAAATTAAAAACTAAAGTACAGTATTTGAGTGTGTGTATTGTGCCTACTGTTTGTTAACGCACCATATTCATAATGTGTTTGTGGGGTTAGGGGTGTGTGTGTGTGTGTGTGTGTGTGTGTGTGTGGGGGGGGGGGGTTAGGGTCTTTAGGCTTTGGCCCCCACCCCTGCCACCAGTATATTTTTAAGCAAATATTTCTAACTTTTATTTGAATATTCAGTTTCCTACCATCTTCTCTTAAAGGGTAATTGCCAGGTATCCCGCCCTCTCCCTTCGCACACACATGCACACAAAGAAAACACACAGTATAATTCACAGCCTCATTATAGTGAATAAATATTTATGCCATTTACACCATCAAACTTAGATTGCTAAGGATGAAGAACCTTTTGTTCTTTAAAGAACCATTTGTAATAGCTGAAGAACCATCAACAAAATAAAAAGGTTCTTTGACGTATGATGGTTCTTTAAAGAACCATGAAGACATCTGAAGAACCATTTAAGAACCATAATTTTTCTGAGTTAAATTCCGTTTTCATGCATGAAAACGGAATTTATGACATTTAACGGAGTTAGAAGTTAGCAGGGAGTTAGCTCTCTAGCTTCTATCTAAATACAATATAGCATGTCCTGACTGCGGGGTTTTGGAAGCAAATTAAAACGTACTGCTCTGTTATCACTTCCAGCATAAATGAAGACAGAAAACTAAACAGCAGTGACGTTTGTAGGGTTACTGAAGTTTGGCTAGCTGCTATATAATGATGTGCTACGTGACCTCTAGCGACACAGCTATGTTAGCATAATATAAACAAGCTAACTTTTTTCCACTCGATAAAAGTTAACGTGAGTGTTCTCAGTGGTCAGGAACAAATGTAATCGCATGGCAGGATGCTGTAAAAGGACCAAACTTCAGCCAGGAGAACAACTGAGATAATCCATCCACAATACGAGGTTAGTCATTCATATAATGCTGCATGGGCTGGGCTGTAGTTACATCCTAAGGTTTTAAAAACTGAGCTTAAATAAATGATTAGCGGTAATAAAAGCCGAGGGAGGTCAACAGTGATCACTGACTGTTTTAGGAGCTTTTTGAGATCAAATAGAAGAAAATACATAACATTAAACATGTTAACAACACAAAAACCATATTAAACGCAGACTACTTTAGGCCCAGAAGTAGGATTCTTCGCGTCATCACTGAACAACCGGATTGGCAGGTTCAACTTAGTAACAAAAGCCAAATCAACAGCCAGTTTAATCTCAAACATTCATCCAATCAGCCACACACAACATACAGCATAACCCTGTTGTCTCATCACATAATAAGTTTCTTCTCATGTAACCAAATGTGTGCCATGTTAAAACTTCTTCACACACCAGAAACTCACAATCAGCTCACTCAGCTCACTCATGCAAGACCCCTCTTCAGCATTCTGTTTTCTCCTCTATGATGCAACCATCTGTCCTACTAATAATATTCAGTCCACTAGTCTATGTATCATTTTCATCTTACTAGTGACTTGGACAAGATGACAAACAGAATCTCATGCTTAAGATGCTGTCTGGTCTTCATGAGTGTCATTGCATGTGTATGTGCATGTAGGGTTAATGCATTTTCTGTATGTTTTTGTGTTCCTCTCTTTTCATTATTCTCATCACTGCTTAAAACAACACACATCTCTCTCTCTCTCTGTTTTTTTAAACTGTCCTTTTCTCCAAAACTGTAGCATTGCAGTTGTTTCAGGCTGAGAAACACCTAACACTCTTCGTGCTATCATTCATGAACACCAAGGTTATTGTCGTTAACGAAAACTAACGAAATAACGAAAACTAGAAGTGAAAAAACATTTTCGTTAATGGAAATAAAAACAAAAACAAAAAAAGGAAAACTAACTAAAACTGTAATAAGTGTTCACAAAACTAACTAAAATTAACTGAATTTATAGCAAAAATGTGTTTCGTTTTCATTGATGTGTGCGTGTCATACAATAGTCAAGGGTGAAAATGAAGTTTAGTTTCCAGATTTTTTCTTGCTGTCTCATTATGCCAGCAGGTGGCAGCACGTTAGTCGAGTTGTCTGTGTTGCTGCTCCGTCCACGCGCAGAATCATGTCAGGAAAAGTCAGGAGAAAGCGCCAGAGTCCAATTTGGGATTACTTTGAATATGACTGTGTTTTGGATAAAGCAAGTGTCTTGTAGTGGAAAGAGACAAATTATGAGGGACATTTCTAAAGGGAAAAAAATCCCACAAACCTTAAAGTGCACTTGAAAAGCTCACACAAGAAGGCTAACCTAGCTTACCTTGAGAAGGTAAGGGAGCACACTCAACCCTCATCCTCAGAAAACAGAAGCTAACCTCAGGCAAGGCAGCGTGATGCATCCCGAGACAACAAGACGGGGATATCTACATAACTGTGTGAGTCAATTGCCTTCAAAAAGTTTATCAATTCACTTGAACCAAAATTACGAACACCCGGTGCTGCAAGAATTAATAGTCTCATTGGGGCCAAGATATACATTTTATAGTTGCCTGGTATCAATGGTTGTTCATCTGCCTTTATTTATTTATTTATTTATTTATTTATGTATTTATTTATTTATTTAAAGAACCCATAGATGGAAATGTAAGTTGTCTGTCTCTGCGTGTTAGCCCTGCGACAGACAGGCGACCTGTCCAGGGTGCAGGGTATGGTATAGTAGCTGGAATAGCAACATACCGGTTCAAGGTTCAAGGTTCTTTATTTGTCACATGCATAGTTATACAAGTATAACACACAGTGAAATGTAGCCTGACACGCTCCTCGACATGTGCAAAAAAATTGGGGGGGGGGGGGGTGTAGAGGAAAAACATTATATATATATATACATACATATAGTATATACACTGGGTGAATGTGCAGTAGTAGCAGCAAGCAGGTGAATTCCGTACATTAATATGAATAGACATCTGACTATTTTACAGGATAGACAATATAAACATATTTAAAATTAAAGGAATGGAAATGTACATTGTGCCTTGGTTTAGTGTCTGGAAGAGTCCTGACTCAGTCAATTATAGATGATGTGAGAGGGCGGGTGTGTGTGTTTAGAGCACGGATGGCTTGGGGATAGAAGCTCCTCTTGAGTCTCTCTGTCCTTGCCCGGAAGATGCGGAACCTTCTACCAGATTGCAGAAGTTGGAACAGTTTGTTGCCAGGATGGGACGGGTCCTTCAGTATCTGCGCTGCTCTAGTCCGGCATCTCCTGGTGTAGGTGTCCTGAAGCGGGGGGAGAGCAATCCTGCAGCAGCGTTCTGCTGTACGGATCACTCTCTGGAGAGCTTTTTGGTCCTTCACACAGCTGTTCCCAAACCACGATGTCATGTTCTGTGTGAGGATGCTCTCCACAGCGCCTGTATAGAAAATCCTGAGGATCTTTGGAGAGACCCTGAACTTCCTCAGTTGTCGTAGGTGATACAGGCGCTGCCTAGCCTTTTTGGTCTGGACCTGAATGTGGGCAGCCCATGTCAGGTCTGAGGAGATGTGGACACAAAGATACTTGAAGGAGTGCACCCTCTCCACTGGAGCTCCATTGATGATAATGGGCTTGTAGTCTCTGTGCTGACCCCTTCTGAAGTCCACCACCAGCTCCTTGGTCTTGCTGACGTTCAGCTGGAGGTGGTTGTCCTGGCACCACGATGCCAGATTCTTCACTTCATCCATGTAGGCCGCCTCATCGTTGTTGGAGATGGCACCCAACACCACTGTGTCGTCAGCAAACTTCACAATGGTGTTGGAGCCATGGGTGGCCACACAGTCTGAAGTGTAGAGGGAGTAGAGCAGTGGCGAGAGGACACATCCCTGAGGTGCTCCTGTGTTGATGGTGATGCTGTTGGAGAAGCACCTGCCCACCCTCACCACCTGAGTTCTGCCAGTGAGGAAGTCCAACACCCATGCACACAGACGGCTGTTAAGTCCCAGATCCCTCAGCTTTGTGAACAGTCTGCAGGGCACTATTATGTTAAACGCTGAACTGTAATCAACAAACAGCATTCGCACATAGTTACCCTGTTTCTTGTCCACGTGGCTGAGAGTGGTGTGTAGGACGTGGGCGATGGCATCCTCTGTGGATCTGTTGGATCTGTAGGCGAACTGCAGCGGATCTGTGGTGTCTGGGATGGAGGAGGAGATGATGTTCTTCAGCAGCCTCTCAAACACCTTCATTACTACCGAGGTCAGTGCAACTGGCCGGTAATCGTTCAGGGATGAGGGTTTGGGTCCATCTGCATTTGTCATAACACACACTAAGGTTTGACATATGGAATGTGCATGATGCTGGCTCCAGAGAGAAGTGGTTAAAGATATTTAACCAGCTTAAAAAGTTACAGGCAGACACTATTTCATTATGAAAGACTCATAGACCTGCCTCAGCTATAGATGAATTGAGTTCCTTAATACGTTCTCAGCCTGCTATAACTCTAGGCAAAGGGGAGTAGCAATTTTAATAAATAAAAATGTTCATTTCATAGTACTCACACAGTTATAGATCAAGAGTGTAGAATTCTAATCATTAAATTATCTGTACTAAACCAAAAGTTATGTATTGTCAGTGTATAGGTCCCAAATTTTGATGACCCCTCATTCTTCCAGACTTTTTTACTACACTCTCTGAACGCCTAGATTGCTTACTTGTTCTTGGGGGCAACCTCAGCTTTGGATTAAATGAAGAAATGAACAGGCTCAGTAAAGCTGGAACTCAGCACAATTGGCAATTCACAAATGTAGTTAAACAGTACATGAGCGATTTCTGACTTTGTGATGCACTTTCTTCTCACATATCGATCACACTTACTCTCGTCTGGATTGTTTTCTAGTCAGTAGCTCACTGCTGAGTGATATTTCAGATACTGAGATTGTCATGTCTAGCGAGGCAAACGGGATGGCATGAGGAGATTGAGCACCCAAGTGCAGACAAATGGACACGAGGGTGGATGATAACAAAAAACAAGCTTTTATTGATGGCTGAACAAGAACTACAAACAGGTGGAACAGAGAAAGCTAACCAAAACCTAAACTGGGGAAAACTAAGCATAAACATATAACCTGAGAGTGGAGACCAGAAGCAAGAAACAAGAGACCAGGAAACACAACATCAGGAAGATGGCCCCAACTAATAGCGTGCTGAGTGAATACGTCAGGTAGCAGAAAGCTGATAGAGAAGAGGAGCATAATGAAAGGACAGGCCCCTGCATGGCATGTACCACCGGCAGATAGAAGATCCTAACATCCATCCATTTGCTTCCACTTATCCTTTTCAGGGTCGCGGGGGGCGCTGGAGCCTATCCCAGCTGTCATAGGGCGAAAGGCGGGGTACACCCTGGACAGGTTGCCAGTCTGTCGCAGGGCTAACACATAGGGACAGACAACCATTCACACTCACATTCACTCACACATTCACACCTAGTGACAATTTAGATTAATCAATTAACCTATCCCCACAAGCTGCATGTCTTTGGACGGTGGGAGGAAGCCGGAGTACCCGGAGAGAACCCACGCAAACACGGGGAGAACATGCAAACTCCACACAGAAAGACCCCGGCCTGATGGTGGAATTGAACTCAGGACCTTCTTGCTGTGCGGCAACAGTGCTAACCACCGTGCCACCGTGCTGCCTAAGATCCTAACAATGACTGCATAAAACTCCATAGTGGGTGCGGTTAACCACACCAGGCAAGACCCCGGTGCAGGTTGTGCAAAGATGTCACTGAGACAGTCCAGCACATAACAGCAAGGTGTAAGATTCTACCAGACAGCGCCATGGGATGCCATAACCAGGTGGCTCACATAGTATAGCTGTATAGTATAGCATAGTCTGTGCCAACTATGGCCTGGAAGTCCCAAGGTCAAAATGGGATATACCCCCAGGGTGGTTGAGAATGAATGAGCTAAGATCATATGGGACTTCCAGGAACATATGGGCAAACCGGTGATGGCTAACTGTGGTGGAGGTGTGGTCTATGGCTCAGAGGGGCAGTGCCAGGGACATTGGCAGGGCAGCTGCTTCTGCATTCTGTAATCACACTATCACCCTTTTTTTTGATGCCTTGACCTGGAAGAAGGAGAGTGGAGTCAGCTGGGAGGCTGTCTGGCCGTGGACTAAACGGCGGTGCCAAAACTAAACTCATTGTCTATTGCAAATAAAAAGTATCACAAGCACACTGAGTGTTGTGATGTCATGACTCAGGTTCACACTAACCAACTAGACAAAATAGTGCTGAACAAGCAGACAACCATAGTGATAGATGTAGCTATACCAAGTGATAACAACATCAGGAAGAAGGAACACGAGAAGCAATCTTCTTCTTTGTATTTAAGAGTGTGTTTAAGATGGCCAAGCGCATACTACTCTTCACATTCGGTCCTATGTTTTCTATATTTTCTGTGTGTATATGTGTGGGTGTATGTGTAATAAAGTGGGGCGCCAGGTTAGTTCACTGAGGCCATGGTCATCTGAGGAGCTTGTGGCCCTATTCAATTCAATTCAATTTTATTTATATAGCGCCAAATCACAACAAAAGTGGCCTTAAGGCGCTTCATAGGTACAGAGAAAAACCCAACAATCATATGACCCCCTATGGCGACAGTGGGAAGGAAAAACTCCCTTTTAACAGGAAGAAACCTCCGGCAGAATCAGGCTCAGGGAGGGGCGGGGCCATCTGCTGCGACAGGTTGGGATGAGAGAAGGAAAATAGGATGAAAGACTTGCTGTGGAAGAGAGACAGAGGTTAATAACAGATATGATTCAATGCAGAGAGGTCTATTAACACATAGTGAGTGAGAAAGGTGACTGGAAAGGAAAAACTCAATGCATCATGGGAATCCCTGGCAGTCTACATCTATTGCAGACCCTATGGGTCTTACAAATGTTGCAATATGGTTCTGCTAGAGGTGTGTTCCTGTTAAAAGGGAGTTTTTCCTTCCCACTGTTGCCAAAATGCTTGCAAATAGGCGGTTGTACTGTCTTTCCCTCTTCACACTGCACAGAAGAGGAACCGGCAGCAAGGTTCAACACTTTTCTTCCATCAAGACTCTGAAGACCATTACTCTTTGTCCACAGGTTTAATGATGTAGAAAGTGTGAAACTGAAACAAACATAACACAATTATAATTACAGTATATTCTTTAAATCTTACATATACACTGTACCTACAAGTCTACAATAATCTAAATCAACATAGCGTAGCACTTTAGCTGCAAGAATAAGCATTAGCCGTGCTCTAAACATGTGGTTTCAACAACGTATCAAAGTTACACATTAAACTTCCCTCATGTCACAAAATACAACCACAGAACTACAGATAAGCATCAAATAAACAATATACATACAGACGATGCTCCAAAAGACGAAGGATTGAAGGCAGATGCATGTGGATTCATGGCAGTCTCCTTGGCCATGTGCAAACTTCACTAAACCTTACTACTTCCTGCTTCCTGTGATGTCACCAGGTATCAGAACTCTTAAAGGGACAGCTGCCCTAACACTATCGGCACACTCCCCGCCTGGCATGTTAGAATGCCACAACTAACACACAATACAGAACGGTTATACATGGTTATATATGTATATAGATATAGAGTAACAGTTCAGTCTTTGTCTGGATGTAACAGAAGAATGAGCTCCGACACAGGTCTCAAAAATACTTTTGTCCCATCTTGCCTGGATACCTTCACCTCCGCTGTGCGGACCTTATTGTCCTGGCTAGGGAAGACTTGGGTGATTACTCCAAGAGGCCATTCATTTCTCTTGAGCTGCTGATCTCTGAGAAGTACAATGCTCCCAGGCTCCAGATTGGGGTGACTGTCCTGCCACTTTCTTCTTGGCTGCAGTGAAGAAAGATACTGTCGTCTCCATTTGCTCCAGAAAGTCTGGGCCAGATGCTGCACCTGACGCCATTGTTGTTTACACATATCTTTGACATTGGAGTCTTCAGGTGGAGCTGATGGAGTGCCCATCTTCTGAGTTAAGAGAGTGGCTGGGGTTAGTAGAACTGGGTCACTTGGATCAGTAGATACTGGTATGAGAGGCCTGGCATTGATAATTGCCACCACTTCTGCCATCAGCGTAGTAAGGACCTCATGCGTCAAGTTTGATGTCTCAAGATGCAGGAACATTGAATCGAGGATTCTTTTGGCTATTCCTATCATCCTCTCCCATGCGCCACCCATGTGAGACGCATGTGGAGGATTAAAGACCCATGCACAACCTTTTCCAGCTAGGTACTTCTCAACAGACGTGGAATCAATATTGGATGGAATCTTTAGTTCAGTTGACGCACCCACGAAGTTTGTGCCTCTGTCCGAACGTATTTGTTTCACAGGACCTCGAATAGCTAGAAACCTCCTGAGGGCATTGATGAAGCATGAGGTGTCCAGAGATTCTATGACCTCTATGTGGACTGCTCTAACGGCCATACAAGTGAATATAACTGCCCATCTCTTACTATGGGCGAGACCACCTCTTGTACGCCATGCAACAACACTCCATGGGCCAAACACGTCCAGTCCAACGTAGGTAAATGGAGGTTCCATAGAGAGGCGATCTGATGGCAGGTCAGCCATCTTTTGTTGTTCAGGGAGGCCGCGGAGCTTTCGACATGTGACACAATGGTGGATGACAGTGCTCACCAATCGCTTCATACCTATTATCCAGTAGCCTGCTGCACGGATGGCACCCTCTGTGAAGTGGCGTCCCTGGTGCAGGGTTTGTTCATGGAAATGTCTGACCAGCAATGTTGCAATATGGTACTTACAAGGAATGATCTTAGGGTTCTTTTGACTCCTAAGAGGAACCTCTCCATGTCTTATCCGACCACCAACTCTGAGGACGTTGTGTGCGTCAATGAAGGGATCCAGGGTCCTAAGAGGACTCCCCTGAGGGATCACCTTATTCTTTTTGAGACAGGCCAACTCTTCAGCATATGCCTCTTCCTGCACAGTTTGAATAATGACGTGCTCTGATAAACTGAGTTGATCAGGTGTACCTGCTTTCTGACAGAAATGCCACCCCTTGCATTGCATGGTCCCTTTGACCTTACGTGTGTGAAAGCTGTTCACAATGTGAAGGAGATTAGCAATGGCACGTTTCAAAGCTTGCCAGGAAGAAAATTTGGAGAAACGGTGGGACCCAAGTAGTGTGCGAGAAGCCTGTGTTTGCAAAGTAGAGATTTGCGGGCGGATCTCAGCGTCCATGTTTGCATCCACAAGCTCAAAGGATTCTGGTTCTAGAGAATCTTGCATAGGCTCAGTCAGAAAAGGAGGTCCAGTGAGCCAAGAGGTATCTGAGAGAAAGGCAGCCGGTACAGACCTTGTCGCACAGTCTGCTGGATTTTCCCCTGTAGACACGTACTTCCACTGCTTAGGATGAGAGGACCTTCTGATGCGGACAATACGATTGCTGACATACACATAAAAGCGTCTTGTCTCGTTATTTATGTATCCGAGCACTACTTTGCTATCAGTGTAGAAGGTGATAGCATCGATGCGCATGTCAAGCTCTGATGATATGAAATCTGCTAACTCCACGGCAAGTACAGCTGCACAAAGCTCAAGTCTGGGGATTGTGTGTTCAGGTCTGGGTGCCAGCTTCGCCTTACCCATAACAAAGCCAGTATGAGTATTCCCTGCTTCGTCCACCACCCTGAGATAGGCAACTGCTGCAATAGCCATTGTTGACGCATCAGAAAAGACAAACAGTTCTCTCGTCTTTGTTGTTGAAAGAAAGGCTTTGGTATAGGCTCTTGGGATCATCACGCCACTTAGGTATTTTAGTGAATCCCGCCAAGACTTCCATTGTTCCTGCATCCCTTCAGGGAGCTGAGAATCCCAGTCACATCTTTGTTGTGTGAGCTCTCTTAGAATGTGCTTCCCTTGAATGGTCATGGGAGCCACAAATCCCAAGGGGTCATACACGCTATTTACCACTGATAGGATGCCTCGGCGTGTGAAAGGCTTCTCTTCTTTGTTGACTTTAAAAACAAACATGTCGGACTCCAAGTTCCAATTTAGTCCCAAGCTGCGCTGTACAGGTAGAATATCTGAGCTCAGATCCAAATCCTTCAAGTCATTTGCGCGATCTTCAGGTGGGAAAGCCTCCATGACCTCTTTGCTGTTAGAGGCGATTTTGTGGAGCCTCAGGTTGGAGTTTGCCAGAACATCCTGAGTTTTCTTCAACAGACAGACAGCACTTTTTACAATTGAAAAAGATTTAAGTGCATCATCGACATAAAAGTCATGGCAAACAAACTGTTTCACCTCGGGGTCATGATGTGGTCCTCCATCCATCGTGGACTGCCTGAGGCAGTAAATGGCAACCGCTGGACTAGGACTATTACCGAACACATGTACGGTCATGCGGTACTCAATGACATCCTGTGTAGGACTGTTGTCTCTGAACCAGAAGAACCGTAGGAAGTTACGATCTTCTTCTCTCACAAGAAAGGAATGAAACATTTGCTTGATGTCTGCAGTTACTGCAATGGCATCCTTGCAAAACCTCATCAGAACTCCCAGAAGTAGGTTGTTGAGGTCAGGTCCTTTCAAGAGAACATCATTCAGAGACACTCCCTCATGCTGTGCACTTGAGTCAAAAACAACACGAATGTTGCCAGGCTTCTTTGGGTGGTACACTCTAAAAATGGGTAAATACCATCGTTCCTGGTTTGGAGTGAGAGGAGGAGCAACTTCAGCATGACCATTTTCGAATATTTTCCCCATGAATGAGAAGAAATGTTGGGACATCTCAGGTTTCCTTGCTAAGTTGCGTTTGAGGGAGCTGAAGCGGTTAAGAGCTTGCTGCCTGTTATCAGGGAGGTGTCGCCTTGGCTGCCTAAATGGCAAAGGAGCTACCCAGCTGTTACTGGCATCCTTCTTGAGCTCTCGTTTCATTATTGCCATAAAGGCAAGATCTTCAAACGATGGTGCTGGTTTATTATCCTCTTGAGTAAGCTGGAACACTGTGCAGCCTAGCCCACCATCTTCTACATCATAGGCACACTTTGAATGTTCGGGACCATATCTTTCTTTAACCTGGAGAACACTCGGACATGGTTCAAAAATAGTAGGACGAGACTGTTCAAGAGCATTGGTGAAGTACGTGTTCACACTGCGTGGCTTGTGAACACGTCCCAAACAGACATTGCCCACAATCACCCATCCCAACTCAAGTTTCTGAGCATAGGGGGCATCAGGCGGGCCATTGATGTATTTGTGAACCTTATGAAGTCTAATGACGTCACGTCCAAGTAAGAGCATAATGGGAACATCAGGTTCAAACTCTGGAATAAGGTGAGCAACTGGTTTTAGATGATCATGGAGGAGAGCAGCACTTGGTGATGGAATCTCTGCTCTGTTGTCTGGTATCTCACTACACTCCAACAGGCCTGGTAGTAGCTGAACTGCTTTACAATCCATTGACTCTATACAGAAGCCTGAAGCTATCCTCCCCATGTTCTCAGTCACACCAGAGCATGTCTTCAGTGTGTAAGATGCAGTAGGGCATTGCAAGTCAAACTTCTCAAAGAAATCTGAGTGAGCCAAAGATCTATTACTCTGCTCATCTATAATAACATAGGCCTTTATGGCCTTTTCACGTTCTCCTTTAGGATAGACTCTGGCCAGGCAGATCTTGGAGCAGTTCTTAACAGTGCGGTCCTCTCCACAGATCTCGGTACACTGAGCAGTAACTTCTGAAGTTTGTGTGGGTTCTGGCTCCCCGCCATGCTCCAAAGGCATGCTTATGTTCTTTATCCACGGTGCCTGACCTGGATGTAGAGCAGATGAGTGTCTATCACTGTTGCATTCAGTGCACTTAATGATACTTTGGCATTCACTCGCGGTGTGCGTTGAGGAGTTGAAACACTTAAAACAGATGCCATTCTCCCTGAGAAAGTTCATTCTTTCTTCGAAGTGTTTCTCTCGAAAGGCACGACACTTTTGTAATGTGTGAGGTTTCTTATGTATAGGACATCTCCTATCTGGATCCTCCACGTTCTTTTTGTTTCTGTTGTCTGAGCGAGCAGCAGGTGACACTTCTGTTTTGTTGACTAAAATCTCCCTTTGTCTACTGTTTTTCCAAGGAGGTTTTTCCATTTTAACCATCTCGGTTTGAGAAACAAAGTTGAAACTTGGATCATTCCTCATCTGTGCTTGCTGGTAGATGAAAGAAACGAACACTGAGAATGGGAGGAATGTTACACAATGTGATTGTTTGTAACTGGATCCATGAGAAAGCCATTTTTCTTGTATACCATATGGTAATTTTTGGGCTATTGCATTTACACCTCTGGGGGTATCAAGATACAAAAGACCAGGCAGATCTCCCTCGGCCTTGGCGGCATCTAGTTCCATCAGTAAATCACTGAGGTCCCGGAGCTTGGAGTAGTCTTTATTGCCAATTTTGGGGAAACTATCCAGTTTTTGGAACAAAGCTTTCTCAATAGCTTCAGATGAACCGTAAGAAGCATCTAGTCGGTTCCAGATCATGCTCAGCCCTTTAGCTGGTTGATTTATGTGGATGGACCTAATACGCTTTGCATGCTCAGCTGATTCACTTCCCAGCCATTTGACAAGATCCATTTCTTCATCACTTGTTAGATTCAAGTCTCTCACCGCATTCTGGAATGAACGTCGCCAGGCCCTGTAGTTTTCAAGTCTATCGTTAAATTGTAGTAGACCACTTGTAACGAGCTCACGTCGTGCTAGAAATCTGACAAAGTCTGTCACATGTGGATCAGTGGAGTAACTAGGCCGCTGAGATGGGTGATGGGGAAGAGCTTCCATGGCGCTGTTGGTCTTCCAGGGTGGCTGATGTGCAGTTACACTGCATGAAGGCCTTAGAAAATCTTCATAATCATTTTCTTTGAGTACTCCGTAGTAGTGGTGCTCTGTCTGTTGAGCTGAGTTGCGATTCACATCTGATGTGACAAAGGGATTAAGGCTATTTTGTTTACATGGAGGAGGCAGTGGAGTATCGAAGACAGTAATAGCAGCGTTGGGGGGACCATCACTCAGAGAATTGAGACGGGGCATGCACACCGTATTATGCAAAGGTTCCTCAGGAAGCGGCTGCTGTGTCTCATCCTGCAAGGGTAAATCCTCCTGTGATGCCATCTGGATGTCTCTTGATACTTCAGCTTGTTTCTCCACATACTCTTTTGTATGCTCAACAGAGTCGACTGATGTTGCAATGAGAGGAAGTTTACAACTGTGTTTTCCTTCACTAACGCCAACCGCTGCTTCTAAAGCTTCTGCCTTTGCTACAGCTGCAGCAGTTTCCTTTTCTGTGGTCAGCATTTCTATAGAAGCTTCCAGACGAGCCTTTTCCATTTTTAACTTCATTTCTTGCTCTGCAAACGCTAATCGTGCCTTTGCTGCTTCAGCATTAGCCCTAGCTCTTGCAGCTGCAGTGCTGGTAGCCGATCCATGAGAACGTGTGGTTGACATAGAAGCATAAGACCGTGTCTTCACTGACGATGGCTTTGACTCCATAGTGTAGGCAAGTAGAGGCTATGTAGCGTGGTAGCAGTAGCTGTTGTCACATGCACTGTGTTACCTTGTCTGTAACTCAACGTCTTTTCACTGTACTCTCTTTCCCTCTTCACACTGCACAGAAGAGGAACCGGCAGCAAGGTTCAACACTTTTCTTCCATCAAGACTCTGAAGACCATTACTCTTTGTCCACAGGTTTAATGATGTAGAAAGTGTGAAACTGAAACAAACATAACACAATTATAATTACAGTATATTCTTTAAATCTTACATATACACTGTACCTACAAGTCTACAATAATCTAAATCAACATAGCGTAGCACTTTAGCTGCAAGAATAAGCATTAGCCGTGCTCTAAACATGTGGTTTCAACAACGTATCAAAGTTACACATTAAACTTCCCTCATGTCACAAAATACAACCACAGAACTACAGATAAGCATCAAATAAACAATATACATACAGACGATGCTCCAAAAGACGAAGGATTGAAGGCAGATGCATGTGGATTCATGGCAGTCTCCTTGGCCATGTGCAAACTTCACTAAACCTTACTACTTCCTGCTTCCTGTGATGTCACCAGGTATCAGAACTCTTAAAGGGACAGCTGCCCTAACACTATCGGCACAGCGGTCATATGATTTTTAGGGTTTTCTGTGTATTCTTGTAGTGTCTTTACCTTCCAAAATGAAACGCCTCGAGGCAACTGTTGTTGTGATTTGGCGCTATGTAAATAAAACTGGATTGAATTGAATTAATGTCTAATATCTTAGTGCATGCTGAGAATGCCACCACCCAGCCCATTCAAAAGCTGATAAAGAAAAAAAAACACACCTGCTTTACAGGGAGTGCAGAATTATTAGGCAAGTTGTATTTTTGAGGAATAATGTTATTATTGAACTACAACCATGTTCTCAATGAACCCAAAAAACTCATTAATATCAAAGCTGAATGTTTTTGGAAGTAGTTTTTAGTTTGTTTTTAGTTTTAGCTATTTTAGGGGGATATCTGTGTGTGCAGGTGACTATTACTGTGCATAATTATTAGGCAACTTAACAAAAAACAAATATATACCCATTTCAATTATTTATTTTTACCAGTCAAACCAATATAACATCTCCACATTCACAAATATACATTTCTGACATTCAAAAACAAAACAAAAACAAATCAGCGACCAATATAGCCACCTTTCTTTGCAAGGACACTCAAAAGCCTGCCATCCATGGATTCTGTCAGTGTTTTGATCTGTTCACCATCAACATTGCGTGCAGCAGCAACCACAGCCTCCCAGACACTGTTCAGAGAGGTGTACTGTTTTCTCTCCTTGTAAATCTCACATTTGATGATGGACCACAGGTTCTCAATGGGGTTCAGATCAGGTGAACAAGGTGGCCATGTCATTAGTTTTTCTTCTTTTATACCCTTTCTTGCCAGCCACGCTGTGGAGTACTTGGACGCGTGTGATGGAGCATTGTCCTGCATGAAAATCATGTTTTTCTTGAAGGATGCAGACTTCTTCCTGTACCACTGCTTGAAGAAGGTGTCTTCCAGAAACTGGCAGTAGGACTGGGAGTTGAGCTTGACTCCATCCTCAACCCGAAAAGGCCCCACAAGCTCATCTTTGATGATACCAGCCCAAACCAGTACTCCACCTCCACCTTGCTGGCGTCTGAGTCGGACTGGAGCTCTCTGCCCTTTACCAATCCAGCCACGGGCCAATCCATCTGGCCCATCAAGACTCACTCTCATTTCATCAGTCCATAAAACCTTAGAAAAACCAGTCTTGAGATATTTCTTGGCCCAGTCTTGACGTTTCAGCTTGTGTGTCTTGTTCAGTGGTGGTCGTCTTTCAGCCTTTCTTACCTTGGCCATGTCTCTGGGTATTGCACACCTTGTGCTTTTGGGCACTCCAGTGATGTTGCAGCTCTGAAATATGGCCAAATTGGTGGCAAGTGTTATCTTGGCAGCTGCACGCTTGACTTTTCTCAGTTCATGGGCAGTTATTTTGCGCCTTGGTTTTTCCACACGCTTCTTGCGACCCTGTTGACTATTTTGAATGAAACGCTTGATTGTTCGATGATCACGCTTCAGAAGCTTTGCAATTTTGAGACTGCTGCATCCCTCTGCAAGATATCTCACTATTTTTGACTTTTCTGAGTCTGTCAAGTCCTTCTTTTGACCCATTTTGCCAAAGGAAAGGAAGTTGCCTAATAATTATGCACACCTGATATAGGGTGTTGATGTCATTAGACCACACCCCTTCTCAATACAGAGATGCACATCACCTAATATGCTTAATTGGTAGTAGGCTTTCGAGCCTATACAGCTTGGAGTAAAACAACATGCATGAAGAGAATGATGTGGACAAAATACTCATTTGCCTAATAATTCTGCACTCCCTGTATACTGATGCAGCTATTTAAAAGAAGTACAGACCAAAAACTAAACTTTGGAAGACATGTTGTATCCCCAATACTTTATAGACCTTAAACACAGTTTTGACCTCATTAGAAGAAGGTTGGCTGTGTGATTTTTGCCTCATGTCTGTATGCAGTTGATTTTCCTTTGAAGTCAAATTAGTGAAGTGTCTGATTATCTCTCAATCAAACACATCCATTGTCCTGCAATCAATGCCCTGATTGCAGCAGAGACAGAAATTGTGCCTGTCTTTTTTTTTTTTTTAAATAATAGAGTACTATTCATCAGACATGAAAGTTAGCAATCCCTCCATGCCACATCCCTCCACACTGATCAAAACGTTAGCATTTAGAAATGTATGTACTGCCAGCAGCCGTACAAACTTTTATATGTAAAATAAATAAAAATGGAAGGAAGCACCTGAATATCAGGTCTAGCAAACTCATGTTATGTTCAAATGTGTATTTTTGATTTTTGTGTTTTTGTCATATGCTGTCATGTCCACATGCCTGACTGAAGAATAACATGCTTAAAATAATAACATCAAAAATCAAAAGAATAAACAAAAAAAATGTAAAGAAAAAACCCCACAAACTCCAGTTTGACCATTTGCACAGGCTCTCCTAGCACATTTGGTCCCCTTGCAACATGTAATCATTATTTCTAAGACTAAAAGGCTGTAAAAAGAGCACAACACCAACAGTTTAATACATAAGCTATCTGGGGTTTCCAGTTCATTTAGTAGAAAAAGAAATCAAAACAAAACAAATTTTCTTGTTTACATTTACAATAAACTTTAAATTCCAAACCCTCTCACAGTATTAACTGAGTCCAAGTTAGTCTGAAAGCTTACACAATTTTAGCTGCAATGCAAGTAAAACACAAGACAAATGTGTTTGAATACATTGTGCTGTATTTTTCCTTATTTTTAGCTGGTTAACTGTCTGCTGAAGAACAATCATACAAAATTTGCAAGTCTTTCATTCTTGACTGGTACATTTTCAGCAAGTCTAATTTTCAGATCATTTTAAGTTATAAAACATTTATAGACTGCCTTCCAGTCCTGTGTGCTCAATGGTTTAGCTTAAGCAGTCTTCATTGCCAGTATAAAGATGTAATAATCAACTCTCTATTCAACATTTGGTGATATTTAATATAGTCCTTTTGTCTATCCAAACTGGTATTTTTAAATAGTGTATAATGTGGGAAGTCATGTTGCATGCCATTTGAAACAATAAACAATGCCCTTATTGATACTTCAATAAATTATTTATGTTATAATTATTGCTTTAGTGTTCCTTATGCCACTGGCACCTTTTTTTTTTTAAAGAAAAAGATGATGCCTTCTGGAATATGTTTAAAATAAGCAGGATAGCGTATCCTAGATGCATTTTTAATTGTAATATATTTAATTAGAATTATGAAAAAAATATTAGTAGTAATAGAAATATTAGTAGTCTTCAGTTTACACTCTAAAAAATCTATTTGGGTTGTAGTTCATGTTAGGGAATTATTTACATTAATCTCACTTGACTCTAAAAGTCAAACCTAAAATGAGGACGTTGTCCCAGCTAGTGAATTTATAAATACTCACAACCCACTCAAGCAGAAATGCTCCTTGTGAAATTTCAAAAGTAAATGTCTAGTATGTTTAATGCATAATTATTTGTGCAAAACTCAATTATTTGTGACTTTGTTACAATGAAATTAAAATGTTTCAACATAATATACAAGGTGTGTCACGATCCTGGGTCTTAGGACCCAGTGTTTTGAGTTTTAGTTCATTTTGATGTTTATAGTATGTTAAGCTCATCAGGTCTCCTATGTTCATTTGCTTATTAGTTCCCCCTTGTGTTTTCAACCCCTGTGAAGTCTCCCTTGCCCTTCGTGTGTTTCATGTCTGTTGTCTTATGTTGTCATGTCTGCCTCTCATTTTTCCTGTTTCATTTTGGAGAGATCTCGTGTTTTTATATTATGGATTATGTTTTGAGTCCTTTGTGGTACTGTTTCGTGTTTCCCTAGATCTCAGTTATGGTTATCTTAGGTTTTGCTCTTTGGCTTTGTCATATGGCTTCCCTGTGTTCCATGTTATGTCTCCCCTGTTGCTGTTAAGTTTGCATGTTTAGAATTCAGTCAGTGTGTTTCCTGTTTTACTTTGTAGGTCCATGCCTCATGTGAGTGTTTCTAGTTTTGCGTCTCTGTCTCGTCCAGCCTGATTACTCCCAGCTGTGCTCCCCTTCTGTGTCTCATTCCCTCGTTATCCCTCTGTGTATTTAAGCTCTGTGTTTCTCTTTGTCAGTGTCGTAGTCTCCCTCATGCTGTGTGTGATTCTCCCCGTGGTTCCTGGTATAGTTTATGTTTAGCTTTCCCAGTTTAGTTTAGTACTGTTTTTGTGTTTCACCCTTTGCCAGCATTAAAGCTGTGTTTTTGAGTTTACGTTTTGTCTCCGTGAGTTTGCGTTTGGGTCCTCTCCTGCCTGCCACATAGCCGAATCATGACAAGGTGGGCCATTTGTATGGATACACTGTAATAAAATGGGAATGGTTGGTGATATTAAAGTCCTGTTTGTGAGTTTTTCCAGCAAGATGGTGCACCACCACAATATGGGTGCCAGGTCCGAGCATTCCTAGATGAACAGCTTCCTGGAAAGTGGATTGGTCGTCGTGGGCCAGTTGAATGGCCCCCAAGGTCTCCCGATCTGACCCCCTTAGACTTTTATCTTTGGGGTCATCTGAAGGCAATTGTCTATGGTGTGAAGATACGAGATGTGCAGCACCTGAAACTACGGATACTGGATGCCTGTGCTGGCATTTCTCCTGCGGTGTTGCTATCAGTGTGTGAAGAGTGGGAGAAGAGGGTTATATATATATATATATATATATATATATATATATATATATATATATATATATATATATATATATATATATATATATAACACACACATTTAAAACAATAAAATCAGCACATTAGATTAAAACAATAAAATCAGGGTCAGACTGTGTCATAATAATAATGGATACTTTATTGATCCCCATGGGGAAATTACTTGTTTTTCTCTGCATTTGACCCATTCACTCAGTGAAGCAGTGGGCAGCCCACTAAGCAGGCGCCCGGGGAGCAGTGTGTAGGGACGGTACCTTGCTCAGGGGTACCTCAGGGTAGCCGTTAAGTGGATTCGAACCGCCGACCTTCCGATCATGGGGCGACCACTTTACCTACTGAGCTATCCCTGCCCCCATAAGCCAAAGAGTAAAAATTTGTTTTAAGACGTGTTTTAAAAGTGGACAGTGAACCAAGCACACCATTGTTTTTCTTGTGACATTACCAATAAGGTTGATGTGTCACCTCTTCCTATTGAAAAAACAAAAGTTGTATCCAAGATGGCCGACTTCTAAATGGCCACCATGGTCACCATCCATCTTGAGGAGTTTGCCCTCTCACATATACTAATGTGCCACAAACAGGACTTTAACCCTTTAAGACCTACCATAGAACCATGTCCGCCAGAGCTTATATTATATTTTTACATGGTGTGGTGCTATTTTTGGGAGCATTTCAAGTTGCTATACATCAATACAACAATTATAGCCCAGATTTTAATAATATGTATTCATTAAGTGCATAGTAATTACATAAATTGCAAAAAAGTGCAATAAACTACAAAAAAATTGAAAATCGTTTTTGCTTTTTTAACATATATTTCTAGTTAGAGAAATTTAAGAGGCTTATCCCTCAAAACTGTAAATACAAAAAAGTTGCACAAAACAGTTTCCTACCACAGGAAATTTATTTTGAGTGTCTTCATAGTTTTATTTTTGAAATACACCAATTTTTATACACTGCAGGAAAAACGAAAATAAATATTATACTGCAAATTTGCAAAAAAGCAGCATATGCATCAAAATAAACTATTTCCAGCAGTGCAATATGAGTTCTAAGCATCCCAGAAACGACACAGAAAGTCCAAAAGTCAAAGATAACTTTTAAAAACAGTATAGGCTCTGTGGCCCTGATGGTAAAAAAAAAAAAAAACTACATTTCCGCGAAAATGACGTCTCTTCCGGTTTCGGGCAGGTAATGGCGGACATGCAAAAGTTCGTGCTGACGTCTATTCCAACGTAGGAAGTGTTATGAACAGCTGATCGGATCGGCAAAGCCTGTTTCTGGAATATTATGTTTTTGTTGCTGCAAGCGCTTTTTATGCAGTTTTTGCAAAGCTTTATGTGGAAGGAAACCGTGACCGAGGACAAGCTGATGGCATAAGATGTAAGTACAACTCCTCCGGTTTGCAAAAAAAAATATTGCGCTAGCTTACGTGGTTGCAGAGCTACCGGGATTTAAAAATAGTTACGCAAAACAGAGCGTGCCCGCTCCGACCGGCTCTAAAGGGTTAATATCACCAACCATTCATTCCCATTTTATTACGGTGTATCCATATAAATGGCCCACCCTGTATAATGAGAGTGATTATGTACATTTGGATAATTTAGTTTTTTGATTTAAAACTTTGAGTTGACTTTCCATAAAATTAAGTCAGATGGATTTGAAAGGAACTGAATGATTTGAGTAAGTCTGACTTAAACTTGTCAAGTTAAACAAACTTCATAAATTAACTTGGAAAACTTAATTGAATGACTTGTTACCAATTGAACAATTGAAGCAATTCATTTAAGTTGGATGAACTATTCTGTTTTTTATGTTTAAATTTACTCAGACAACCTTATTCATTCAGAACAATGATAACAGAGTTCTGGCTGATTGGAACTGGCTCATACGTGGTTACAGCTGTTCTAAACCTCACAAGGCACGATTGACGATGGGCAAGCCGTGAGTACACAGATTCTGTTTATTGAACGCAACATTGATGGAGAAGCTCACGGCTCTGCAACGGGAACTGAGAGACCTGATGTTCAGTGATGGACATTTAGACCAACTGAAATTGGAGTGCAGTTGTTTGTTCAAACCCAAACAACCATCTACTTCATGTGGCTATCCAAGGCTAAGACTGGCCAGAACAACAATTCTCCCTGATAACAAGACTGTGTTTTGAGCATCTGCTCCTATCCTTCAAGGTCACCTGCATCAGCTGGAGGACTGTTGACATTTGCTTAACCAGGTTAAAGGACATTCTCTGTCAAGTTGAACACAGGATACACACACGCACACGTATACAGACACAGACATACACTCGCCCCGCTTCCCCCCTCCAAGCGCCTCTGATGCTTGCTCCCACTCGATGCAAGTAGGGGTCAACATGGACCAGCGCAGAGATGCCGCAGGACAGGATGCTGCTGTCTATACCGGAAGACTCTCACCCCATACCCACCCCTGTTGCTTACGTGTTTTCATGGTGTTATGGTGTGAAGATTCATGTTCTTTTTGTGCTGAGGAGTTTCTTGTTTTCTGTTCTTATACTGATCCCCTATCAGGAGCACAGCCTGAGTAGAGTTCTCTTTTTCTCTCCTCCATCCCCCTATTGAGTTGTACATTTCATTGTTTTTCTTTATGCTACCTGTTCTGACCTGTCTCCCCGATGTGATGTTTGTGTATTGTATGTATGGTTGGAAGAGGTCCCATTTTGCTGCAGGCAGCTGCAAGTGAAAAATAAATGGTTTTATCATCATCATTCATTCAATGAAGTAACATTCAGATCCTGTGTACAGTAGAATAGTCGTTAACACTTTTGCTGCACTTTCCTCTAGCCGTACAATAATTTCTTTGCAGCATACCTGGAGGTGTTCCTACTTTCCCAGATCTTGTCAGTTTGACTTTGTTCATCTAAATAATGGTAAATGGATTAGATCTTGTACTGTACATGAGCACTCAAAGTGCCTCATGCAATATGCCACATCCACCGATTCATTCAAGCACTTTTCTTTTTTTTTTTTACACCCAAGTGCTTTCTAGCTAACATTGAGATTCCAATCGATGCATCGAAGAGTAAGCGTGACTGGAGCAGCCAGGGGTCGAACCACGAACCTTCCAATTAGATGATCTGTGCTACATCCTAAGCTACAGTTTAAACTGCAACTCGAAAGCATTTTAATATCATTATAGAACATTCACCAGCATTAGTTTGCTTCAATTACCATCCTCAGTCATTTGATTGGCGGCCGCTGGTGAATTGACTCACTAATCTTAGAACCTTCTATCTTTAACATTTAATGGAATCCTTGTAACAACAAGGCAGTTAAAAAAAAAAATTACATACGTTCTTTGAAACTGTGTTTTATTTCCCCTTTATCTTATTTTGTATAACCTTGGATCTTGTCACCTGGCTGCATCCTTTCACCTTTACCTTTTATTCTGTAGTGCTAGTCTTTGTCTTGGAAAAAAGAAAGAAAAAACTTATTAAAAAACAGAATAAATGAATTGTGTTTAAACAAGAAAATATAAAAACTGAAGTTATTTGAAAATATTAATAATAATAATAATAATAATAAGATGAAGACCTTCTACTTTAAAAAAGAAAAGCCAGGTTTACTGATCCGCTTGTGAGTGGAGTAGTTGCTCAAACCATCAATTCACCTGTTATGAATGGAGCAATCAAGTTCATGGTTCCAGGCTCCAACTCTGGCTGTATCCCAATTCAGGGTCTGCAGCCTTAAAGTACGCAGGCTCAACGATCCTCAAGGGCCGCGTACTTAAAACCAAGTTAGTACAAACATCACTAATGTCACATAACTTTGCCGACATGTGGCCAACAGTAATGTTTTCATGTTCTTCGTTATTAAACATTTGCACATAAATAAGTGACATAATATTCAGTACTTACTTAAAGTTTACTCTTCGGGCGCCCCTCATCCGCCGTTTTTTTTCCGGCACAATTATCCACACCCACCGCCGCGCTATGCATTCTGGGATATGTTGGGCCACGAAGTCTACACCGCCACGTCCTTAAAATTCAGGGAAATGAAGGATGCATTTGAGGTCCGCATTTCGAGCAGCCTTCGAATTGGGACACCCTTTGTCGCGTCGCGGTGACGTATTCGGCCTTAAAATGCGGCCTTTAAGGCTGCAGACCCTGAATTCGGATACAGCCTCTGTATGTTATTTGAGTATCTCCAGATCTCAATTGTTTATCAAAGGGCAGGTGTATTCAGGCATCTGTTTGTCACACGTTAGCACGGGCGATGTCACCTTTGAAACATTTCTGTCTCAGTCTGACCAAACTAATTGTAAAAATCAATCACAGCTAAGCATCCCTCAAGCAGGTCAACCCAGAGCCATTGAATGGATGTTGTAAACTGTGAGTGTTGATGGGCCCTACATACTGGATTTAACAATGCGTGGGACTCTAGCAGTTGCAACCTGATGGTGATGGCTATACTTAATAACAGATTGATTATTTCTTGCGTTAATGGTTAAAAAATAAATTTGTAAAAAAATTCACGTCATTATTAATGACTACTTACTGCTCCGACCTTAGGAAATACATGGCTTGACAGAACTCTGACTCTATCTCAATCTGGCTATAAAGTTTGACAACTGTGTGTTTTTTTGTGCTTTCTTCCTCACCTCATCCTCAACCAGTAAATGCAAATGGCTGTCCTTCCCTGAGCCAGCTTCTGTCTGAATAATGATGTGAGACCAGCAATAAAGTAAGATGTCTCAGCTGCAAGGCATTTTAACGTAAGAAACTTGTAAGCTGCTTTAAGGTGTGCTCCTTTAATTCCCCTTTTCAAGGGAGCTACAGTATACAATGTCATGTGCAGCTACAACACTATTAACAAGATAACCTATTATGGATATAGAAATTACAGGTAACCGTTAGCAGAAAGTCAAACTGTGCAATTAGATAAAACACTGACACCACTTTTTCTGAAAACAATACACACACGCATACACACACACACACAAAGATATTAGTGGGATAATAAAAGCGCAGCAAAGTAAATGTGGCAAAAACTAGGTCATGACACTAGATTCACAAAAGGTTCGCTGGGGTTGGTGTGATTATTTCTGGCCTGGATAGTGTATATGAAAACTGACTTCTGTTTATCAGGAGGGAGATGATAAGATAATCCGGATTGTGAAAATTGCTGGATTAAACAGAAAACCATCACAATGGAAATGATTGAAAATTTGCAAAGCTCCTTTCTGTCTGGCAGAAAGTTGACACAAGTATAGATCATAACGTCAGATATAGTGAAAAAAGTAATTTAGGCTTTTGTGAATTTAAACTGTTATTCCACGCTAAGGGCTGCAACAAAGCTTTGGTAATCCTCACTCTTCATTCAACATGCAAGGCATAAATGATTGAAAAGATTATGGCTAGAATTATTTGATGAAAACTGCTGGCATGTGTCTATTAGAAAACAGTAAGTTTTCTCATGAGATTCTGCATGATGTGGATGTCTTGCAGGATGTCTAGAATCCAGAAGCTTGAATTATGAGCAAAAATCATCTCCATTATCAACGCTCCTTTTATCTGCTTGTACCAACGGAATCCATTCCATCTTATGCTAATCAAGTCATTTGTGAAATCTTGGAAATTAATTTCAGGCCAGTCTTGCTGACAGTCACAGTGAGCACATTCACTGAGTGTATTGTTACCATAGTGACAATGCAGGACAAAGCATTGTATCACAACACTTTAAATTCACAAAGAACGATTACTCTTTTTCAATTATCTTTAATACCTGATGTATTCAGCATATAGTATTCAGTTTTGTAACTGTCCGTGTTCAGGTTTTTGCAATGTTTTTAAGAATCTTGATGTAACTGTGATTACTTGTAGTTTTTAGGCTACACACAAGGTTTTATACACACACACACACACACACACAAAACTGATTTTTCTTTGTTCTATTTTTTATAGATCACTCCAAATCAGGCCACATTCAGACAAGCATCTGCCACGGTGCTGGGTCTTTGACCCAGCATTTTGAGCTTTGTGTGGATTAATGAATCGTTCCTTTGCATTAACTTGATTTCAGTTCTAGCTTTGTACAGTTAGGTCTTGAGTTTAGCTCTTTAAGTATCTGAGTTGGTATTTCTGGTTGTTGGTTTGTTGTTGTTAGGTTCCTTTTGTGTTTTTGTTTCGTTTTTGTGTCTTGTCCTCAGTGTCTCCTGTGGAAGTCAATCTCAATGTTTATTTACCTATTTGTTTCCCCAGTTATGTCTCTATGTCTGTCTGATCCCTCTGTGTTCTCTTTCCCTATGTCGCTCTCCGTATGTAACAGTCCCGCCCTCTGTCCCTCACTCCCTCTCTTTTGTCAGTCATTTGTCTGTCTTGTGTGGTAATGTCTTCCTATGTCAAGCTGTCTTTGTCTGTGTTGTGTTCAGTTTTGCTTCCCCCACTGTTATTTAAATTGGTTCATCTGTGTCTTGTTTTCCCCAGCTGTGTTCCGTCTCCCTACTTAGATTGTGTATATTTAAATCCTCAGTTTTCCGCTGTTCTTCGTTACTTCTTTGTCATTCTTACCCCTCACGCCTTTTTTCTCCCTATTGCTTCAAGTTTCATGTTCCTGACTCATGCCTTGCTATGTCAAGGGTTTTGTATATTAGTTCGTATCTCCCAGCAATAAAGCTGTTTTTACGATAAAGCTGTTGTCATGGACCCAGTTCCGGGGACTCGGGGTCCGTGAGCAGTGGGGACGTTTATTATTATCATTTTTATTATAGTATTAGTATAGTATTATATAGTATTATAGTATATCTATCTATCTATCTATCTATCTATCTATCTATCTATATCTATATCTATATATATATATATATATATATATATATATATATAAGGGGCAGTACCCTCCATATATACAAGGGGCAGTACCCTCCATGGAGAAGGAGGCTAGAGGCTAAGTTCAAGGTAGAACGGAGGGAGGTTAGCCAACTATCGGAGTTGCAGAAAGGTGCAATGAAGAAGGTGCCTAAGAAGTACAACAAGCTGTCCATACCTGAGGCCTCAGAAACTGCCAAGCAATGACTCACAGCCTTGGCCAGCCATTTGAAGAGGTACACCAGAGAGATCGAAGGTAGGAGAATAAACCAACTGTTCTCCACAGAACCAGCCAAGGTGTACTCAGGGGCAGGGGAACAATATGAGAACAGCACCACCAAGGCTGGAGACAGAACAATACTGGAAGAGCATATAGGAGAAGGACGTAACCCATAACGGCAATGCTCAGTGGCTAGTGGATCTGAGGGCAGACCACAGCAACCTCCCTGAACAGAGTCCAGTAAACATCACAGTGGCAGACATCCAGGAAAGGGTCTCCAATATGAAGAGTTGAACAGCACCAGGCCCCAACATGGTTCACGCCTACGGGCTGAAGAAGCTGACTGCACTCCACGAGCTTCTGGCAACACAAATGAACCAGCTACTAGTAGACGAGAGCCACCCAGAATGGCTAACCGAAGGCCGGACAGTCCTGATCTTCAAGGACCCCCAGAAGGGACCCAGAGAAAAAGGAGAAGAGGAGGGATAGAAAGAGAATTGAACAGAGAGAAAAACAGAAGGGCCTTGGAGTGGGGGGTATGTCACCAGGGTGCAGAGGAGGCTACCCCCCCCCCCCCCCTGTCCCCTTCTGGCTGCCTCTGCCTCAATTTTATCCCACAACTTAGACATTCACATTATTCACATTCTCATTACACATACATATAGGATCTTGGGGGTGGGCACAATCACGGAGTCCAAATCACCATCAGGGTGTATACCTCACCCCTGACGTCGTTGCCCACCTCTCAATTTTAAATACACTTAGTCATTGAGGGTTAGCAGGAGGGACTATGCGCTTACCTGCTGCTCCTTGGCAGGTAGCTCCATGCCCTCCTGGGTTTTAATTGCACCTTAGAACACCTTAGGTTTGGAGTCTTCTCCCACCCCCATTCTCTGCGGCCTGCTGGAGCGGGAGGGCTAGTAGGAGGAGTTGGCCGTCCGACTGCGGTCTGGGGTGTGGGGCCTCCCTGCTGCTGCGGAGTCGGGGTGGTCTGCCTCTCCCCACCGCAGGGAAAAGGGTAACACCACCTGGGTCTGGGTGCAATTCCCCCCTCCAGGGGCAAGGGTACCTAGACCCGGTTTGTAGAGTACGCTTGGGGAGTGTGATTGTGTGTACAGCGTCTCTTTATGTCTGTCTCCACGTTGGTTGAGTGTGGAGTGAGTGCATATGAGAGCATGAGGGTGGGAATGGATGTTTGTGTCTGTGTGTGCCTGTATGTCTGTGTCTATATGTCAGGTTGGGTATCAGACGCCACCTCTCTGGGGACACCTCAGGCCCTCCAAGGTTTGGAGGCCTATCTCCACCCACCACCACTTCCCCTGCCGGTGGCGGACTCCCTCAGGTGTCGGTGTGTTGGTGGTTCTTTGTGTCTGGGGGTGGGCGTCCGGGTACACACCGGCTCACTCCTTGGCGGCCGCTTGTCGGGGCCTGGGGCCTGGGGCCTGGGGCTCGCTCGGGCCCCTTTGGAGGTGGGGTGCCCCCGGCCTCTCGGCCTAGGGCTCGGTCACTCAGGCGCAGCTGGGGGCCGGCGGAGCTCACGGGCGCGTCACTGCAACCCCCCCTGGCTTCTGCTCCGCGGCTGCTGAGTGAGCCCTCATCTGGGACTCTCCTCAGCTCTTACTGGAACAGTGGCGCGGCTGCCCCTCTGTTGGTCTTCCATGGTCTCTTGTGTTCTGGGGGCCTCTGGATGTCTGGAGTTTTGATCTCCTCCATACCCGCTTCACACCCTGGAGGACGGGGCTGTGGCCCCCCCACACTCCCTAGCAGATCATTACATGGAGAAACCTTTGGAATGCAAGCATGCTGATCCACACAGGTATGCACACATGGGTATTCACAGACGCGGACTAAAGCTTTCTTGGCTGCTGCCCCAAAGCACACTGTGCGCTGTCTATCTTGCGTGCTGCACAATATCGTTTATTACTTAGTAAATACTGATATCTATGACTAGCTAGTTTATTGTGATGGTGCTTTGTTTTCTCTATTATTATGTTGCTCTTTGTTGTTTGCTGTCTCCTCTGTTTGTTTGTTTGTTTGTTTGTTTGTTTTTTGTTTTTTTCTCCATACAGGTGACCCAGGAGTTTTTTTTTTTGTCTCTCTTCCCCCCCATTCTCACCGTCTCTTCTCCCCTTGGGTTTTCTTTCTTTCTCTCCCCCTCTCTCTCTCATTCATTCCCCCTGTCCTATTTATTTAAAAAAAAAAAAAAAAAAAAAAAAAAAATGACAAAGGATGAACTGAAGCTCTGCCATCACGTAATGTCGCATACTGCTGTTTCTGATGTCATTTAGAGAAAAAAAAAAAAAAAAAAGAAAAAAAAAAGAGAAAAACAGAAACAGAGAATCTGCTTTAACACCAAAAGACAAACAAATAACCAAAAAAAAAAAAAAACAGCAGAGAAACCACAGCAAAAAAACAACATATACACACACTTGCTCATATCAATTGATGTGCACGCGTATAATCAGACAACACCAAGCACTACTTGGATCTACGTATTGAACTCTTATGGAACCTCTTGCCACACTTTTTTTTTCACACGCAATGGACGTGGGCACTAGAGATGGCACGATACCACTTTTTTATGTCCGATACCGATACCAATACCATAAATTTGGATATCTGCTGATACCGATATAATTCCGATATAGTGTATTTTTTAATCCATAAAACTGTTTTTTAAATATCTTGCTGCATTTTGTATAAGTTCATACTCAAGTCAAGTTATTCTTTTACACCTGTATGCAAGAACTATTTCATAGTTCACCAATACTGATCAATCTAATAAAATTAAACCTACACCATCCTCCCTATTCTGATATTTTAAAGAGTACCTAGCAGAAATATTAAACAACCTAACTAATAGGGTTGCCAACTCCCATCAAAAAAAATAAAAATAGGGAACCACCCCCCGCCCTCTGCTTCGTGATGCTTAATCGATGTGATCAACTTTAATTTAATGCACGTGTAAAAAAAATAAATGCACAGAAATCAATTATTTTTCCACAATAATTAAATAGATTCAACATCTTTCTTCAACAGAATTGCAGAATGCACAGATGGTACCTTCCCAAAGGAAAACGTACTATAGCTTACTAGGGTATGTTAGACTTAGTAGTTACTATATACAGTAAGATAAGATAAGATGAGATAAGATAACCTTTATTAGTCCCACAGTAATGGACTTCTATACATTTTTCATCAGATTAAAATTTGGGTGTAAGATTCAAATAATTATTTATTAAAAGCTAGACATTTTAAATACACTGAACAAAAAAATAAATGCAACACTTTTGTTTTTGCTCCCATTCTCCATGGGATGGATGTAGAGACCTAAAATTCATTCCAGATACACAATATAACCATCCCTCCCAAACAGTGGTCACAAATCAGTCCAAATGTGTGGTAGTGGGCACATCTGCTATATTGAGATAATCCATCCCACCTCACAGGTGTGCCACATCAGGATGCTGATCTGACATCATGAGTAGTGCACAGGTGTACCTCAGACTGCCCACAACAAAAGGCCACCCTGGAATGTGCAGTTTTTTGCGCTATTGGGGGTCTGGGGACCCAGAACCGGTCAGTATCTGGTGTGACCACCATTTGCCTCATGCAGTGCAACACATCGTCACATGGAGTCTATCAGATTGTCAATTGTGGCCTGTGGAATGTTGGTCCACTCCACTTCAATGGCTGTGCGAGGTTGTTGGATATTCCTCATGCTCAATGGGTGACATGTCCGGTGAGTATGCTGGCCATGCAAGAACTGGGACATTCTCAGCTGCCATCTGCCCTGAACAATGTGAACCATGATTCATCCGTGAAGCGCACACCTCCCCAACGTGCCAGACGCCATCGAATGTGAGCATTTGCCCACACAAGTCTGTTACGGCGACGAGCTGGAGTCAGGTCAAGACCCCAATGAGGACGACGGGCATGCAGTTGAGCGTCCCTGAGACGGTTTCTGACAGTTTGTGCAGAAATTGTTTGGTTGTGCAAACCAATTGTTCCAGCAGCTGTCTGGGTGGCTGGTCTCAGACGATCTTGGAGGTGAACCTGCTGGATGTGGAGGTCCTGGGCTGGTGTGGTTACACGAGGTCTGCGGTTGTGAGGCCGGTTGGATGTGCTGCCATATTCTCTGAAACGCCTGTGGAGACGGCTTATGGTTGAGAAATGAACATTCAATGCACGGGCGACAGATCTGGTTGACATTCCTGCTGTCAGCATGCCAATTGCACGCTCCCTCATTGCTTGTGGCATCTGTGGCATTTTGCTGTGAGACAAAACTGCACATTCCAGGGTGGCCTTTTGTTGTGGGCAGTCTGAGGTACACCTGTGCACTACTCATGATGTCAGATCAGCATCCTGATGTGGCACACCTGTGAGGTGAGATGGATTATCTCAATATAGCAGATGTGCCCACTACCACACATTTGGACTGATTTGTGACCACTGTTTGGGAGGGATAGTTATATTGTGTATCTGGAATGAATTTTAGGTCTCTACGTCCATCCCATGGGGAATGGGAGCAAAAACAAAAGTGTTGCGTTTATATTTTTGTTCAGTGTAGAATAGAATATCATGGCTTTTTATTGTCACTGTTACAAGAACAGTGAAAGGCAGTTTGGCATTTTTCCATGTGTGTGACGTACACAATAGCGTAAGTATTTACACAATAACAGACAAATTTACATTTACACAAGAAAGATATGTATAAGTTATACATAAACCTGCATACATACACGCACATACATACGTATATGTATATATATACATATATGCATCTGTACATACACACACACACACACACACACACACACACACACACACACACACACACACACACACACACACATATTTCCACATACACGCTTACATCTATATACATACACATACATGCCATCTAACTAGCAGGTGCATTGAGAGGTGCAGTGCGATCAGTGATATTGCACATTGATTGGGGGGCTGCTGTTGCAACTATATAAATACGGTTATAATAAATACACTTTAAAGAGGTAGGGGTGTTGGTTGCATTGAAGTATATATAGAAATACGATTTATAAATAAGGTGTAATGTCCATGAGTGTTGGCAGTGCAGTTATCCTCCAATCAGGGTGGAGGTACAGCATGTTTGACAGCCTGTGAGTAAAAACTTCAGTTGAGTCTGTTTGTCTTCGACCTGATGGACCTGTAACGTTTACTAGAGAGAAGGGGGGAAAAAAGTGAGTGTCCAGGGTGCGAGGGGTCTTTGATGATGATGCTGGCTTTCTGCTGAAGTCTGCCAGTATAGATGTATCTGAGGGGGGTTAGTGAAGTGCAGATTGCCCGCTCTGCTGCCCTCACCACCTGCTGCAGTTTCCTCTTGTCCTCTGCGGTGCAGCAGTTGAACCAGAGTGTGCAGCAGTAAGTCAGAAGGCTCAGAAGCGGTAGAAGTTTACTAGCAGTCTTTGGGGTAATTGGGCCTGACGTAGTTTCCTGAGGAAGTACAGCCTTTGTTGTGCTTTCCCTACCTGGTGGGAAACATTTGTGGACCAGGTAAGGTTGGCCGAGATGTGGACTCTGAGGAACTTAAAGCTTTCTACCCTATCTACCTCCTCCCCATCAATGTAGAGGGTAGAGCGCTCAGATCACTTTGTTCTCCTGAAGTCGATTACCATCTCCTTGGTCTTGGCTGTGTTCAGATGCAGGTTGTTGTCGTCACACCATTGCTTCAGATGCTGAACCTCCTCTCTGTAGGCTGAATCATCGTTGTTGTCGATCAGTCCTATGATGGTGGTGTCATCAGCAAATTTTATAATGATGTTACTGGTGGGGATTGGTGAACAGTCATGGGTGAAAAGTGAGTATAAGAGGGGACTGAGGACACACCCCAGTGGGACACCCACATTTAGAATGAGGGTGGAGGAGGTGTGCTCTCTCATTCTGACGTTCTGGGGTCTGTTGCTCAGGAAGTCCAATGTCCAGCTGCACAGTGAGCTGCTGAGTCCAAAGTTGCTTAGTTTATTAACCGGTTTGTGGGGTTGAACTGTATTGAAGGCAAAGCTGAAGTCCATAACATAGGTGTTACTACTGTCCAGGTGTGTGAGGGCTGTGTGAAGAGCTGTTATTATGGCGTCCTTTGTCAACCTGTTTGCCCTGTATGCAGACTGGTATGGATCGAGGTCTGCAGGGATGGCAGCTTTAATGTGTGACATGATGAGCTGCTCAAAACATTTGGAAATTATGGGTGTTAAAGCAACAGGATGATAGTCATTCAAGCAGCTCACTGTGTTCTTCTTGGGCACTGGAACGATGGTGGCTGAATTAAGGCAGGATGGTACTACAGACTGTAGCAGTGAGAGGTTGAAGATGGTGGTGAAAACCTATGCTAGTTGGTCTGCGCACTTTAAGCACTCTACCGGCTACACCATCAGGACCAGCTGCTTTCCTTGCAGCATCAGGTCAGAGACACACTGCGCAGAGTCAGTGTGTCTCTGACCTGATGCTGCTCCAGCTGGAAGGGAGCATCGTCCCTCTCTGTAACGGCAGGATGGGTGATGGTGTCCCTGTTTTCTTGGTCGAAGCGGGCGAAGAAATGGTTTAGGGTGTCAGGTAAGGTGATGTCCGGGCAGTTGGTTTGTGTGCAACTGTCTTTGTACCCAGTGTCTGGGGTAAAAGAGTCCAGCCAAGTCTCTGTGATGATCATAACACAGTAATCCAAACAGCGTGAGGTGATCCGCAGTCGTAGCTCATCCATCTTGTTATTTAGTGACCGTGAGTTGGTGAGGAAGAGACCTGGAATAACCGGTCTGTGTGGGTTAGCACGTAGCCTAGCCCTCAGCCCCGCTCTCTTCCCTCTCTTCTGTTTCCTGTGCCTCCGTCACCTACACCACTTCAGCTGTGGTATAGTCAGTGTTGCCAACTTAGCGACTTTGTAGCTATATTTAGCGAGTTTTCAGACCCCCTTTGCGACTTTTTTTCTAAAAAGCGAGTAACGACAAATCTGGTGACTTTTTCTGGTGTTGTTGGAGACTTAGTTATGACGACTTTTTGACATGAAAGCACGTATCGCTCTTACTCTCAACAAGCAGCGGGTGCAAAAGCACTCACAAGCGGCAGCTCCCCACACTGACTGTAACACAGTCAGTTCTTCTTTTACTGTTATTCTGTTTTGTGGATCACAAGGTTTTAAACTACTTATAAACACACACACACAAAGTACCCTGACCAGAGTGCCTATTTCAAGTCACTTTTGCCGGTCCAAGCCTGGAAAAAGGAGGTGGGTTGGAATTGTGACATTAAAAAAAACCAAACAATAATTGAAATAAGAAATTTAATTTGTAGTTCTATATAAATTCTAAATGAATTTAGGAGGGTTTTTAATCACTTTATGTCTCTTCCAAGAGGTTATTTCTCTCCCCTACAACGTTGGTTACAATTACATAGGTATGACTGATTATGCAAATTAGATGATAACGTCATTTAGCGACTTCTAGCGACTTTTAGGACAGCCAATAGCGATTTTCCTTACTGAGGAGTTGGCAAAACTGGGTATGGTGAAATTAGAGTCAGTGACCCTCCGGATCTCAGGGGGGATTGAGTCCCAGTCATTGTCAGCGAAGATGTGCAGGTTTTTGTGGTTTAGAACCACAAGCAGTTCAGTTTTGCTGTATTGCATATGTGCTCCTGCATGTCAGAGGAAAAGTGAAACAAAAATACACAAAATAAAAAGAAAACCGCTAAGTTGAGAAGAGCGCCAGGCCGCTGTGACATCTTGCACCGCCATCTTGAATGCTGCTAAATGAGAATAAGAAAGTATTACTTTATACCCTCTTTTCCCTGTTAATGCCCTACCTGCCCCCCTGGCTAAACTTTGCTAGACCCTCCCCTGCACAGTTACCAGCTGTCAGCTACGTAGAAAAGGATCCTGGTGTAGAAAGTAATATTAAATAAATTCTAACAACAGTTTATCAAGCTTAAATGTGCTGCTGTTGTTTATCCGCTGGTTTCCTCTTTCTGGCGCAAAGTGGACCAAAAACAAACAAGAGAGACTCGCGACAGAAAAGCCAATCAGCAGATCATTGATCAGTTTCGTGATTGAAGTAGCAACAGCAGAGGGAGGGAGAGAGAATGAGAGGCAGTCACTCCATATATTGGTTCTTAAGCTTAACGTGGGAATGCTTTACAAATATTCAGATATGAACTTACACAGTTGCTTTACTTCTAACTAACTTTCAAGATAGTTAGATAGGGACCCTGGATTGCTCAGATCCAGGTCCCTGACAGTGTGTGTGTGTGTGTGTGTGTGTGTGTGTGTGTGTGTGGGTGTGTGTGTCTGGTAGGACGGTTTAGAGGCACTATCAGGCCTGGTGGGTGTGCTCTGCCAGGTGGCTGGCCACACCCGAGGAAGATGCACACACACTTGCAGCTGATCAAGCCTCATCGGAGGAGCTACTGAGGAATGAGAGTTTTGTATTTTCGGCTGCTTCTGTTACTTTCCCAGGAGAATTGTGGGATGATAGGGCAACAAACACGGACCACACTAACACTAAGGAGTGGAGGCACAGAGCACTGACACTGGACACACGGGGATTTATTGTTGCTTTACTCCACCACCTTGTAAATAAACTCTGTTTGCACTGAAGAGTCCGACGTTTGGGTCCTGTTTCCCCACCTCTCCACGGTCTGCCAGCGCAGGCCGTGACACTTATGTTGTTTTGTGATTGTCAATGTTGTTGTACTGTAAATAATTGCAAGTTTTTAAATAATATGCATACAACTAAAGATTGGATGTTTATGTTCTTTTTTGTACTAAAATTTTATGTTACACGTGAAGTATAATAAGCCATGTAAATAATAAACATTTGATATAATGTATATTTTTAACGTAAGTAATTCATTTTTCACATAGTTTTGATTTTTTTCTGTAATAAATGAATTAAGAAACAAAAATCCTCAAGAACAACTTGGGAGCAAAAAGAACCATCTCTCTTAAAAAAAGCCGAAATTCCCGTTACTGCCTGACAGGCAACCATCACTGCGAATTACACCACATTTTAAGAGATACTTTTCATGATCTGTATTCTGGTCTACAAATGTAGAGAACACAGATATATTCAGTATGTATTGTTATTGGCTGAATGACCAAATTACTACTACTACTACTATTAATAATAATAATAATGTTTTATTATTAATGAGCTTGATTTCACTTGTCCTTTTTTATTTCTGCAGTCAAAGTCTTTTTAAATGTGTGCAGGTATATATACGATCCTTCCGTGTTCTATGGATTAGTACTGTTCGTGGCTTTGTATAATCCACCTTTGGACAATCATTTCTGGACTTGACAAATCCATTGTGCTTGCTTGGTTGCTTGCACAGAGCAGGAAACAATGACAAGATTACAGTTTATATTGAAATAGTCAACGTTTGAACTCAGATGTAATCCCATGATTCATCAATCCTCTCTGAGAGCTTACATTGATCTTAAGGATAGAATACTATTTTCCCTGAAGTAAGCAAAGCAATAAAACATTAAAATAAGTTTGTGTTTTGTAGCTTGGGTCTGGAGAAAGCTGTATTTTAATCCCACAGAGCTATTCATTATTTTGTTATTGTAGGTTCATTGTAGATAAAGCTTTCAAAGAAAAAAAATGGAGAAAAGTACTTGGTTTATTTTTGCTGAGCTTAATTATATTTCTAAATGCTTCAGTAAGGTTTTCAAGAGCTGCTATCTGTAATGAGTAATATTTCATATTTATGAAGTATCTGCATAATAAAGATAAGGTATTCAACTAACTCAGTCATAAAAACTCCATGTTATTAAATATTAATCATACCACATATTGCTTTGATTTCTAACTACTTAATTACAAACACATTGCTTTACCGAGGCACTGTGAGGTGGGCATGTGCTGTCTTTTGGAAGACTATAAAACATTTATCAAAGGACTTCACACAGAAATAGAAGCATGTCGGAGTTTAGTGAAGACCACCCAGTTCTATTCACATCACCCTCCTCTTCACAGCCATGGGATATTACAATATAGTGTTTGCTTTTATTACTCATTTCAAACATGAAAGTAACAGTAGTTGCTTATGAGAGTCTATTTGTTATGCAAATATATTCACCTGGCTTTCTCCTTCCTTTCAAAACAATATAATCAAAAATCCAGTGATTATCAGTTTACCTGAAATACCTCTTTCTGTCCTTTGTCATATCAACTCCATTCTCTTCTATCATATTAATAACAATATGCTGAAAGGGTAAGAGTTATCTGGTGTGTGAGAAAACTACTCCTCTTTTCAGGCTTTATGAAAGCAACTATGTCTGAGCAGTCAAAGCGCTTTACACAACTTGCCTCATTCACCCATTCATACAAGCACTTTTTTCTGTGCTATTCTATTCACACACATTCATACTCTGATGGATATGCCACAGAGCCTGCATGCAGACTGGAGCCTGGAATAGACACGAATGTTGAGGAAGTCCCTCTGAACCCGGCTAGAAGCAGCAGGATGCCATTGTGGGGAGCGCCATGACATCCATGTGTTTGTGGAGCAGACCGAAAAGCCAAAAAACAACATGTCAGGGAGCCGACCCGGAGGTTGACAGCACATGAGTCCATAATTAAACAGTTCTGGAGGCCGACTTTCTGATTGAATTCTGATTGTTACACTGTTGGACAGGTAAAATTTTTTTTATTAATTTATTAAAATAAATTAATAAAATGAAATAAAATAAATGGAGAGCGGGTGAAATATGTTTCCACCTTCAAGTTTCTGGGCATGCAGATCTTCAATGCCTTGCAGCGGCTACACTTCCTCTGTCTCCTGGACCAGAAGCTGTAGCTGGCTCCTCAGTGGAGAGCATGCTCTCCTACTGCCTGGGTGTCTGGTACACTGCTCAAAAAAAGTCATTGGCTGCCCTCTGCCATCCCTAAAGGCCATTACCAGCCCCTCCTGTCTCAGGAAAACCAGGGTCATTACAGGTGACATCTTATAGGCATTCACAGTTTTAGAGGATTGATTTGTCATCTAAGAAGAGAAGTTTCTGGGCATTTTAGGCTAAATAATTGAATGCTGCTCAAATTTCTGTGCTGTTTGTTTCAGAAGTTAGTTGTCATAACTGTTCAATAATTTGAATGGCATGTCCTTTTCAATGTCTTCACATTTTTTCTGTGCCTTACACATTGAGCATTTTTCTTCAGGTTTAAGGAGTACTAGCGTTGGTAATAGCAGAAGTAGACCACCTGTGTTTCTTCCTGTCCTCCACAGGAGTGATTCCAGCATGGTTCTTAAAAGGTCAAATTGGAAATACAAGCATCTCCATATTTCATGCCATTATAGCAGCATATCCCTAGACACAATGCAGTAACACTTTCCAGTCTTCACTGACTGCAAACTCAATATGCATCTTTGAAAGGGCATGCAATTAGTAAATCGGTATCTCTATCTGTACATGGTGAAATTTCAAAGCTCTTCACTAAATAGGTACATATCAAATCCAGCATGCCCAAATTAACACTGTCAGATTTGATTTCATCACTATTAAAGTGTCTATATGGGTGTTAATTGAACTCTTTTGGAGAGTTGGTATCTTAACTCTGATGTAGCGTTAAATACCAAATCTGTCTGGAGTTGACTATCTCGGTGTCAAGAGTTTATATACTCTCACAAAGTATTCTTATTTTAACTACATAAGAGTTATCTTTTAGAAATTCCTTGGGAAATAAACATCACTATCCCAGCCTTACAGGCAAAAACCATATTTAGAACCAGAGGTTAAAGCTGAACTAGAAAACAGCTGGAAATTAGTTAGGAAAGCAGTTAAATGATGAGATGCCTGAAAATGTGTAAACCACAGAGATGCATTAATTATATCAATCTATTTGCAGTCAGTTAACTATATTCGGTCAGACAAAGGGAAATGTGAGTATTGTATACCCTGAAACACTGTCCATATTTACTTTTTAAACTACTTTAAAAAACCCTAGGAACCAAAAGAAGAACAATTCTGTGAGTGAAGTGCTCTATACAGTGGGGCAAAAAAGTATTTAGTCAGCCACCGATTGTGCAAGTTCCCCCACTTAAAATGATGACAGAGGTCAGTAATTTGCACCAGAGGTACACTTCAACTGTGAGAGACAGAATGTGAAAAAAAAATCCATGAATCCACATGGTAGGATTTGTAAAGAATTTATTCGTAAATTAGGGTGGAAAATAAGTATTTGGTCAATAACAAAAATACAACTAGATACTTTGTATCATAACCTTTGTTGGCAATAACAGAGGTCAAACGTTTACTATAGGTCTTTACCAGGTTTGCACACACAGTAGCTGGTATTTTGGCCCATTCCTCCATGCAGATCTTCTCGAGAGCAGTGATGTTTTGGGGCTGTCGCCGAGCAACACGGACTTTCAACTCCCGCCACAGATTTTCTATGGGGTTGAGGTCTGGAGACTGGCTAGGCCACTCCAGGACTTTCAAATGCTTCTTACGGAGCCACTCCTTTGTTGCCCGGGCGGTGTGTTTTGGATCATTGTCATGTTGGAAGACCCAGCCTCGTTTCATCTTCAAAGTTCTCACTGATGGAAGGAGGTTTTGGCTCAAAATCTCACCATACATGGCCCCATTCATTCTGTCCTTAACACGGATCAGTCGTCCTGTCCCCTTGGCAGAAAAACAGCCCCATAGCATGATGTTTCCACCCCCATGCTTCACAGTAGGTATGGTGTTCTTGGGATGCAACTCAGTATTCTTCTTCCTCCAAACACGACGAGTTGAGTTTATACCAAAAAGTTCTACTTTGGTTTCATCTGACCACATGACATTCTCCCAATCCTCTGCTGTATCATCCACGTGCTCTCTGGCAAACTTCAGACGGGCCTGGACATGCACTGGCTTCAGCAGCGGAACACGTCTGGCACTGCGGGATTTGATTCCCTGCCGTTGTAGTGTGTTACTGATGGTGACCTTTGTTACTTTGGTCACAGCTCTCTGCAGGTCATTCACCAGGTCCCCCCGTGTGGTTCTGGGATCTTTGCTCACCGTTCTCATGATCATTTTGACCCCACGGGATGAGATCTTGCGTGGAGCCCCAGATCGAGGGAGAATATCAGTGGTCTTGTATGTCTTCCATTTTCTGATGATTGCTCCCACAGTTGATTTTTTCACACCAAGCTGCTTGCCTATTGTAGATTCACTCTTCCCAGTCTGGTGCAGGTCTACAATACTTTTCCTGGTGTCCTTCGAAAGCTCTTTGGTCTTGGCCATGGCGGAGTTTGGAGTCTGACTGTTTGAGGCTGTGGACAGGTGTCTTTTATACAGATGATGAGTTCAAACAGGTGCCATTCATACAGGTAACGAGTGGGGGACAGAAAAGCTTCTTACAGAAGACGTTACAGGTCTGTGAGAGCCAGAGATTTTCCTTGTTTGAGGTGACCAAATACTTATTTTCCACCCTAATTTACGAATAAATTCTTTACAAATCCTACCATGTGAATTCATGGATTTTTTTTTCACATTCTGTCTCTCACAGTTGAAGTGTACCTCTGGTGCAAATTACTGACCTCTGTCATCATTTTAAGTGGGGGAACTTGCACAATCGGTGGCTGACTAAATACTTTTTTGCCCCACTGTACAAGCTTGTAGCATGAGCGATAACCTTGTGTTTTCTGGTATTCCAGAATCTGCTGGAGAGGAATCAGAAACAAAGGTGAAAAGCTTCATTAAAACCCACCTGAAGCTGCTGGAGGACAGTGTGAAAAACATCGCCTTTGAAAGAGTGCATCGTAAAAGGGCCTTGAGGTTGGTGACCGGGAGACCGCCTCCAATTGTGACCATATTCGTCCACTTCAAACAGAAGGAACAGGTGAAGAGTTGCAGCAGGGAGCTGAAAGGAAAGGACTTCAGCGTGAACGACCAGTTCCCCAAAGAGATCCTGGAACGACGCTAGGTCCTGTTCCCAGTCCGACGTAGTTTCATCCAGAGAGGCTCCCGCGCTGTCATCGCGGACCGGCTCTACGTGGACGGACAGCTCTACCGCGACCCCAGCACCACTCCGTGGTTATATTGACTGCGCTCCAGATAACAATCCGCTACACTCTTTTCTTATCCACTCACAATCTCTCCTTTAACATGTGTTTAGCCTAGCAATATCAGTATGATGTCATAGCAGATATAACATATAATTGGAATGTTTCTGGGGTTTTTTCTTTTCTTTTTTTGTTGTCACTCACCATTCTCGTGGTTTCTTTCTCTTTTCTTTCACTGTGTCGATCACCTACTTCCCCTCTCACCTACAAACAACACCCTCTATTTCTACATATTCGCACACTACAATCATGCAAACACATCCGGTCAACGGCAGCACATTTACAACAGCCTCACAAGTGCACACAGACTTATAGGACACACACGCAAGCCACGCTTGCTCATATAAGTTAATATACACACACATAGACTCATGGAGCCTCTCGCCAAACATTTTAATTCTTTCTATTTACAAACAGGTAATGTGTTTCCATTCTCTTCACCTGTCTAAACCCGTATGGCATCTTTAGCCATACACACAAACAAATATGGGCACACTAAGGTTTGTCACATGCAATGTAAATGGAGCAGGCACCAGAGAAAATAGGTTAAAGATATTTAACCAGCTCAAGAAAACTACAAGCAGACGTTTTATTACAAGAGACTCACAGGGCTGTCACAGGTTTAAATGAACTTAAAACACCTGACTTCCCTAATGTGTTCGCAGCCTGTTATAATTCTAGACAAAAGAGATTAGTAATTTTAATACATAAAATGTTCATTTTACAGTACTCAATACAGTTATAGTTCCAGAGGGTAGATTCCTAATTATTAAACTATCTACACTTAACAAAAAGCTATGTATTGTAAGTATATATGGTCCAAATGTTGATGACCCCTCATTCTTCCACAGATTCTTTAGTGCACTCTCTGAACACCTCTAAGAAATGATACATTGATGTTGCTAGCATTATGTAAACGTTTTATGTTAAAATTAATGTCACCAATTGATTTTTAACTCTAAACACAAGGATATTGTTTTGATTTTAATTAATAACACAATATTTCAATACAACAAAATGCAGTACATTAAATCCAACGTAAAAAGTTCATTTAAAATGAACAGCACTTTAATTTGAAGAGGATTGTCCTAACTGGCTCTCCGTACTTCTCAGTTTGCACATGTGCAGTGTGGAAGTTTGAACAACTGCCATTTTCAACCGAAACTTGCATCATGCTCAGAAGCCTGGATAAAATCCATTGCCATTTGAGGATTATTTGGTAAGTACAACCATTTAAGGATGACAAATTTGGTTAATGTGTACTAAATGATAAACATCCGACATTTTCGGGAGTACTTCTGTATGTTTTATTTTAAAACAAATGATGTCTGGTAAATTTTTTTTTTAGCATTCTAGCTTGTATGCCTCTCACAGGTGTTAGTAGTCAGGCATTTAACAAATATTATTGGGCCCACTTCGGTGTAATTTCCCAAAATGTTTTACGATTCATGTTAAGCTGCAACTTGCCTACTAAGAACTGCAGCTTTAAAATTACTCCCAACATCTACCGCGCATGCTCCCTGGTGTCAGTAATGAGCACCAGGAGCGCCAGCGATCCTATCCGTTTGAAGAATGAAATATATGTATAGTGTATTTTAGAAACATGCATCAAATAAGTTGCTACATTGTTTGAAGGAATTCTACCCCGTGTTGATATCTGGTTTAGTGTTAATATCAGTGATTAAAGTGTAAGACATGCATTTATCTTGTGTCATTAAAATGCAGCATTATGTGTAATACAGCTATATGTAATGCATTTAACTCCTTGTATCAGTTCCATTGATTATCAAAGTGACAATTTGTGTGTTCCCCCCTTCATTTTATGTTGGTCAGCTAGTTCTGTCTGTCAGTAGATGCAACAAAAGTGGCTCAGATGTGATTGTGGTTACTGGTATCTTTTATTGTAACTCTTGTTATCGTAATAAATACCAGAAAATATTGTGATAGGATTTTGAATCCATATTGCCGAGTTCTAATCTTCTATTTCATTTTAACATTTTTAGGGGTACAATTAATAATTATATTGTTGAACAGTCTAGAATTGATTAAAGCAAAAGTGAAAGCTTCCATGTATTGTCAAAATTGAAAAGCTTCTAGTTTTGTGTTCATATATTTGTTGATCTGACTCAGAAGAGTCAGTGCCTAACCAATCATTAACCTCACTGAATGTCACTAATGTGAGTTGTCAAACATTGTTTAATTACTCATCGCTAATCACTCATCTGTTAATATTTTTGACTTTGGTTTGGGAAGAGGTGGAAAAGAACCAAAATCTTGTCTCACATTGAGTTCTTATCTCCACCAGAATATCAGCATTGATGTTCGACGGGAATGCGTTCTAAAAACTATCTGTGTCTACTTAAATAAAAAGCCAGATGACCTGTTCAAGGAATTCTTGGTAAGTTAGAAAAGGGGAAAGATCAGTTTGTTTGTTTGTTTTTTTTTTAATTTGGGATAGTAAATTGAAGGTGGGCTCATTTGTTCATATGTATCTATATGCAATTAGCTTTTCCCCCCCTTTGTTTTCATTTTAAGGATGTGGATCTTAGTGCAAGAAGAGAAACGGAGCAGCTGACTTTAGGAGTCTGTGTTGTCAGACATGAAGGAGCAGACTCTGCAGATACACCTGAGGACATTGGTGTCATCATAGAAGGATACACTGTGCTGAAAGCTCTTAGTGATGTGGCAAAGGGGTGTGCCCTCCTGCTTGGACTAATCTACAGTCTAAATCTGAGGTACCCAAAACACCTGAAATACATATTTGAATTTCTTCAAAAGGTGCTGATGGAGTTGGATGGGAACAACTTATCCATGAATGTGTAAGTTCTGAAAAACAAACTGCTTGAGTGAAACAGCCTGCACTGAACTATAGAGGACACTGAACTGGTTACAAGATTCTCAAACCCATCTCCTTGCACTTTATAAACTGTTCAGTTTGAATTCCGCAAGAACTTCTGCAAGGCCTCGTACTTTTTGGCATGCTTTGTTCATGTTGAACTTTTACCACCATCCAGCTACATTGAACAAGACTGCTCCTAAGTTTGGACTTCATTTTAAGTTTTGGAAAAAAAAAAGTTTTTTTTAAATATGGACAAAAATGCCACTAAAATCATTTCTACTTGTTGTTTATAGGACTGTATTGTGAGTTTTCCATTGTACCCGAAGCAAGTTTAAATTAAGTCATGTTAATGTTAAAAATATTGGAATCACAACACTTTCCAGTTTTAATAACTTGATTTTAACATTCTGTATTATGTCTTCCTGTACTTAATATGCACTTGCATATATGTGAAGATATTTTTGTTTAGGAAAAAGGCATTGATCTAGAATTTTGAACAGCTCAAAGTTTGCTTCAGCACATTTTACACCAAGTGTTATTAAAGTTGGGTTAACTGAATAAAATTGTGTTTGATTTATTCAATTTACTTTAAATAGAGTAAGTAATTTAATCCTATAGTTTCATTAGAGCTCGTTTAGGGTTAGTCAATTTATCAGATGTACTTAAAATTTGTTGTTCAAATTAAATGTGTCATACATTTTAGATTTCACTAACCTAGTTGTGTGGAACCGGTTGACATAACTGGGTGGAGTAAATGCAACATCTTATTTTATAGAGTAAGTAGGGCTTGTTTTGGTTGAGTAGATTTTATTTAGTGTTGTCAATTTAAGTCAACATGTTAGTTAGATCAACATTATGATATTTAGTTAATACAACACCATTCTTGTGATTTGCATTTAATTAGCCAAAGCTTGACAGATGTACTTAAAATTTGTTGTTCAAATTAAGTGTATCATACATTTTATATTTCACTAACCCAGTTATGTGGAACCGGTTGACATAACTGGGTGGAGTAAATGCAACATTTTATTTCTTAGAGTGTATAGATTGCACACTTGTTCTTGGGGGCGACCTCAGCATGGGACTAAATGAAGAAATGCATAGGCTCAGACTTTGTAAAATATTTTATAAAGTCTTTTATAAAGGAGTGGACTCTACGTTTAGACTCCTGGCACTCCTGGAACCTCAGCATTTGTTCTCTGGGAAGCAGGGAAAGCTGTGATGAGAAGTAAAAAAAAAAATAATTCTTTCTCATCACATAAAAAGAAAGAAGAAAACAAAAATATTCAGGAGCTGGAAAAAAAACATTAAATCATTAGAAGAAGCCTACATGTCACACCAAGATCAGGAAATACTGAACAAAATACACAAAACAAGACTAGAATTAAATGAAATTATTAATAAAAAAAAAAAAAAAACCTCAATTCCTAGTACAAAGACTTCGCTTGCAGAATTTTGAACGCAGTAACAAATCCGGTGGATTTCTAGCTAACCATCCATCCATCCATCTTCATCTGCTTTATCTGGGGCCGGGTCGCGGGGGCAGCAGCCTAAGCAGAGAAGCCCAGACCTCCCTCTCCCCAGCCACCTCCCCCAGCTTATCCGTGGGAACACCAAGGCATTCCCAGGCCCGCCGAGAGATATAATCTCTCCAGCGTGTCCTGGGTCTGCCCCGGGGCCTCCACCAACCCCAGGAGGCGCCCAGGAGGCATCCTTGTCAGATGCCTGAACCACCTCCTTTCAATGTGGAGGAGCAGCGGCTCTACTCTGAGCCCCTCCCGGATGGCCGAACTTCTCACAATATCTCTAAGGGAGAGGGTCAGCCACCCTTTGGAGGAAGCTCATTTCCGCCACTTGTATCCGCGATCTCATTCTTTCGGTCACTACCCACAGCTTGTGGCCATAGGTGAGGGTAGGGACGTAGATCGACCGGTAAATTGAGAGCTTTGCTTTTACACTCAGATACTCCTCCACTTGGGGCAGGAACTCATCCCCAACCCCGGGTTCTAGCTAACCAGTTAAAAATAAATAAAGAAAAAACAACCATATGTGCTGTTAAAGATTTATCTGGGAACATAATATATGACCTTGAAAGAATAAACAACATTTTTAGGAATTTCTATGAAACTTTATATTCACCACAAATAAACCCATCTCAAAATGAAATCAATGATCAATTTATTGACATCGTAATTACCCCATATGGAAAAGAAATAGTAAAAACTTATAAAAGACTTTCATAAGATATGGCCTACTTCTTATAGTGAATCATATAAGGCTTATATGATTTACTCATGAAAGTGGCCACTTTCTCATTACTTTCATATATTGTTTTAGGAAGTATCCAAAACATGCAAGTTTCATTTATCGGATTTATCAGTGGATCTTATATCTCAGCGGTCCCCAACCTTTGTTGCGCCATGGACCGGTTTATGCCTGACAATATTTTCACGGACCAGCCTTTAAGGTGTCGCGGATAAATACAACAAAATAAAACTAGTACCGGTACCGAAAAAAAGAAGATTTATTAATAACACACGTGAAAAGACCCAGGAAAACAGAGTTAACGATAAAAACAATAACAAAATAACACTGAAAACCGATAAAAACCCTGAAAACCAAAGCCTCAACTCTTGCGGCCCGGTACCAAACGACTCATGGACCGGTACCGGTCCGAGGCCCGGGGGTTGGGGGCCGCTGTTATATCTGTTTTCACTCTTGTATGCTTTTCATTCAAGTTTCACACAAGACAGATATAAACTTTATAAGATTTATATATATCTTTTCCATATGGGACTAGACAGTCAAGCAATGGCACTGGATTGGCCACTGACACCAGGTGAACTCCAGGAAGCTCTGATAAGTATGCCCAATAATAAGGCTCCAGGTCTGGATGGATTTCCAGCAGAATTATACAAAGAATTCTGGACAATTCTGGCACCAGTATTCCAGAGAATATTGCAGGAAATCAAGGAAAATGACAGACTACCACCAAATATGAACTATGCCAATATTAGTCTCCTGCTAACACCAGGCAAAGACTCTGTATTTCCCTCAAGCTATCGTCCAATATCCCTTATAAATGTATAACTGCAGTCGGGAAATATAAAATATTTAGGTATCAATATCTCTCCTAAGCTTGCAGAATTAACCAAATTAAACCACATCCCACTTTTAAAGACAGTAGAAGGCGATCTGGCTAGATGGAAATGTCTACCCATATCACTCATGGGAAGGGTTGCTGCTATAAAAATGGTCTTGCCAAAAATAAATTTATCTTCAATGATCCCGAACAAACCATCATCAGATTGATTCAGATCTCTAGACTCGTATATTTCTAAATTCCTTTGGAAAGATAAACCCCTGCATATCAGCTTAAAAACACTACAAAGAACCAAGGACAAAGGAGGATCTGCCTAACTTTAATCACTACTTTTTGGCCAACAGGCTTCAGTTCATTAAAACATACCTTCTTAGATGAGTCTTTGCTAGATGTAGACCAGGCACTTTGCAATAATCTAGAAATGTCAGACCTACCATTTATCAGCTCAAACATCAAACAACATGAATGCTTCTCTGACAGCATGGTGGGAGTTTCTAAAAATAATGGAGTCTTCATTAATCCCATGCAAATGTACACCTATCTGGAATAACGCTGACATACTACAAAACAATAATATGATTAATTTTCCAGATTGGAGTTGTAAAGGAATTCAATACTTGGAACATGTATTAGAAGGAACAGACTTTATTCCGTTTGACAGACTAGTTATACAATATGGGGTCAACAAGAAAAGATTTTTAGAATATCGACAAATTAAGTCCATAGTAAAAAAAGAAATTCAAACTGGGTCCACTTGAATTACAAACACCACCAAGTGTGGTACAATTTCTTACTCTTAAATCCCCCAAATAATTGTTTAAAATATACAGAACACTTTCTAAAATAGATGAAACAATATCTCTTCCTATTGCTAAATGGGAAGCGGATTTATCGATCAGCTTAGACCAAAACCTTTGGTCTCAGATATGCTTAAAAACCTTTCAATTGATTAGAAATCTCAGTCTGCAATTAATACAATACAAAATACTACACAGAGTGCACTATACTGGTCATCGGATGTTCCAGACGGGCCTTACGTCTTCCAACAACTGCTCACACTGTCAAGGCAATACACCGGACAATTACATCCACACTCTTTGGTTTTGTGCCAAGTTTTGGCGCGAGATATGTGAAGACTTATCAAAGTGTCTGAAATATAAAATTCCAACCTTCCCTTTAGTGTGCTTGTTGGGCAAATGTTGTTGCTACAGAAACTAATACAGTCCACATGGTTTTTACTGCCATCTGCATTGCCAAGAAAATGGTCCTCATGAACTGGAAAAATAAAAATAATCTTAATTCTAGCCAATATAGAAACCCTCTAATAGATCACATTAGTCTTGATACAGCCTCTGCCACCACATTAGATCGATCCCTCTGGGCTCCTTTGATCGGCTCTGTCACCTAGCGAGGGTGGGGGGGTCGTGGTTTGGTCCTACCTTCGCTATTGTGGTTGGTGTGGAGGTAGGGACGGGCTTAGGGCATCTGGAGAGTCCCTAGGGACGTCATCCCTGGAGGGCTTAACCTGGCTCACTCCCAGTGGCTGCTTGGCGGGGCCTGGCGCCCGTGGCTTGGTCAGACCTCTTCAGGGGGGCAGGGGGCCCTCAGGCCTCCGGTCTCTGGGCTTGCGGCTCGGTTAACTCTGGTGCAGCTGGCTGCTGGCAGAGCCTGCAGGCACGCCACTGCAACCCCCACTGGCTTCTGCTCCGTGACTGCTGGGTGACCCCACGCCTGGCACGGATGCCCCTCTGGTGGTCCTTCTTGGGCTCTCGCACTCTGGGGGACTCTGGATGTCTGGGGCGTGGATCTCCTCCATGCCTGCTCCATTCCCTAGTGGACGGGGCTATGGCTCCCCACACCTTCAAGCAGATCAATACAAGCAGAAACCTTTTGAATACAAGTGTGCTGATCCACACAGGTGTGCACACAGGTGTGCACATGGGTGTTCAATGTTCATAGACACAAACTACACCTTTCTTGGCTGCTACCTCAAAGCACATTGTGCGCTGTCGGTCCTGCGTGCTGCACAACGACATTCGTTATTTTGTATTTACTATTATTTTCACTTATCTAGATTAATGCGATGGTGTTGTGTTTATTATGTTGCTCATTTTTTGCTTGTTTTCTCCTTTTTTCTTTTTTTTTTCTTTCAATAGGTGACCTGGGAGATGTTTTTCTTTTTAAGTGCTCTTTCTCACTGTCCCTCTTCCCCTCTGTGTTTCTTTTCCTTCATCTTTCTTTCTCCCTTTCCTATCCCCCAGCCATGTCAGTCCCATCTGTAATAACTGAAAAAAAAACATGAGATAAAATAAATAACAACAACAAAGGTCAATCCAATGGACCAATATGGCAAGGCCATGATGATCCACTTGGTAAAGTAAATCCGTCGGGTGTCTTTGTGGCCTTCAGACAACAATTCTGACGGCTAAAGAACCAAACAGGACAGGTAAAAAGAAAAAAAAATGTTGTTTCTCTTCCAAAGGTTGTATTATAGAAATGATCCAAAACATAAAGAATGATCTCAAATTTTTCAAATGTTCAAGGAAAAAGGGGGAATTTGTGAAAAGAAAGGTAAATGCTCCAAGGTTCAACCCATTAGGTCTTTGTACTACAGACAAATTTTAGTTGGAACAGGATTTAGAGGCTGCTAAATGATGGTCTGGAGTAATCCCAGGCTAAGCCATGGATGTTTGTGTAGCTGAACCTGCAGAAGCTAGACAGAGAGAGTGAAACTTTGACCTAGTATGCAAATCTATAGATTTGCTGTTTCACAGGAGTACTGCAAATAATGCCTTATTTCACTGCTGCAGGAATTTTGTATCCAAAATTTTGGAACATTATAATTTCCCCAAAATCTCTCAGTATATATGATGTGATGAATTTCTGTTCAGTATTTAACTTACACTGGTATTGGTTAAAATATAACTAAAGCCCCACCAGGTCTAATTTAACAAGGACATACTAGTAACAAATGGCCTACTAGAAAAGGCAAAACAGTTCAGGTGGCCTACCTCTAACCCCTTGATGGAAACGCAGCAGCTCCGGCGGGCGGCCACAGGTCCGGCAGCAGCGGCGAAACGGTTCTGGTGGCCTGCCACGGGTCCGGTGGCAGCAGCGGCGCTGCTCCTCCGGCGGCCTGCCCCGGGTCCGATGGCAACGGCGCTGCTCCGTTGAGCAACAGCGAGGTGTGGCACATGGCCTATGACGCGCTGGTCGCTGACATGGACGCACTGGACGTGGATGGCATGGAGGGCGCGCTAGACGTGGGCGGCGTGGAGGGCGCGCTAGACGTGGGCGGCGTGGATGGCGTGGAGGGCGCGTTAGACATGGAGGTCCCTCCGGCTCGCTGACCTCCGGCTTCGGCTGAGCGGGTCCCTCCGGCTCGCCGAGATCTTCCGCTGGCAGCACGGGCTCCTCCCGCTTGCCGAGGTCTTCCGCTGGCAACGCCGGTCCCTCCGGTTCGTTGAACTCCTCAGCTGGTGGCACGCTGAGCTCCGGCTCCTGCTCGCTGAGCTCCAGCTCCGGCTCCCGCTCGCTGAGCTCCACCGGCTGCGGCGCGGGCTCCTCCCGCTTGCTGAGCTCCACCGGCTGCGGCGCGGGCTCCTCCCGCTCGGTGAGCTCCTCACCTGGCGGTGATGACAGCGACACGGCAGCAGCAGGCAGTGGATGTGGAGGTAGAGCAGTGGATGCGGACGATGGAACGGTTGACAGTTGAGCGACTAGCTGGGCGGCAGACAGAATAGGGGGTGATATGTCTAACATGAAGGGTGGAGAGGAGAACAATGTTACCGCTGGCTCAGCAATTTCCAGGGGGCCAGAGGCAACTGAGGCCTCCAGTTCAGCCTCTGGGGAAGCCCTGGGGAGAATCTCAGTCTCCCGATTGTCTGTAGTGGCAGGCTCATGTTCTTGCACCGGGTCCTGTAACAAATCAACAGCCACAAAAACAGCTTCAACTTGCGTATTAGCACAGTGCAGTGACTCCGAATTAACGGCTTCTGTCCAGTTAGCTGCCACACCAGCGCCTTCAGAGTTCACCATCTCAGAGCTAACTGGCTCAGAAATTAAGACTCCACATCCAGCACCCGAAAAACAATCATCACTACTCCTCACATTAATAAATGACCCAGAATTAGCTTCCGGCCCATCTCCACTCTCTTGCAATGCAGACCTTTTAAGCTTATCCTCCATTGTGAGCCCAGTTTTGTTGTTAACTGACTGGGCACTGTCCCTAGGTTTAGATGAAGCTATTTCTGTTTTCATAACAAAAACGTCTTTACTGAAAACAGAGTCCGTTTCACTCACTGCGGCTCCTTGTGCGGTTAAAATGTAAAATGGTAAATGGCCTGTATTTATATAGCGCTTTACTAGTCCCTAAGGACCCCAAAGCGCTCTACATATCCAGTCATCCACCCATTCACACACACATTCACACACTGGTGATGGCAAGCTACATTATAGCCACAGCCACCCTGGGGCGCACTGACAGAGGTTAGTCCAGAGTCAGCTGGTTCTTCCGAAACCCCAGGAGTGAGGTGAGCTTCGATTTGACGAAGATGACTCTTTCGTGATGGCGGGGCAAATGAACCTGTCCCCTGTTCATCTGTGACTGGATTAATTAAAATTTAAAGTTTACTCACTGTGGTGACCAGCACTGCCGGTCTTTGGTCTGCCGACACAGAGGCCATTGAAGGAGTGAGAGGAGATGGAGTAGGGTGCCGTCTTCCTTGCAGTGGAGGGTCCAATAAGTGAGCAGCAAGCGGCGGTAGGAAAACCCTCTGCCTATTAAGAAAAAACCAGGCAGCAAGGTCTGCCAGGGAGGCAGCCGCATCCTCCTTGCCCGGACAGCCCAAACCAAACAGTTCAAAGCTAGAGCTTGCCCTCAGCACAGTTATAATTTGAATTAGTTTTGCAATGTCCAGAAAGTTCATAGAGAAGGTAGAGGAGAGGTAATTGTCAAAAAACACTACCTGTATGTGTCTTTTGTGTGGATCAACAGCCCGAATTACGCTTCGGCAGTAACCCCACAGCTGTGTGAATGATCCCTCCTCCATGGCGACTCCCGAGTCTGCTTGGTCCATGGTGGTTGGTGGAATTATTCTGTCACCTCCCTCCTGAACCTCTCCGAAAAGTCCGCTGGGTCCGTCTGGCAGGATCGTTCTGTCACGGTCTGGCTGGCAGACCATGGGGGATGTTGGAGAAAGGACCCAAATGCTGGACTTAGTGGAATGAGCAGTGGGTTTATTTACAGTGAGGTAAATGTACACCACACAATAAATCTCCAAAGTGCTCCCTCGACTCCCGTGACGTGTCTTCTCCTAAGTGCTGGTATTTCGTGCTCTCGGCCCCTGTGCCTTCGCACACCCCGTGTGTCTTGCAGTCCTGTGTTCCGCTGTCCTCCTGAGGAAAAACAACAGACAGCCGTTATGGCACCAACTCCAGCAGGCATACTCTGAACAGCACTTTAAACACTGACATGGAGTCTAACTCAAGGATCCTGCGCCGGAGGAAGCTCCATCGCTCTGTTAAGTAGCGCCCCCGACGGGCCTGATCAGAGGCAGGTGTGTGGGAACCTAGGCATGACCAGCAGCTGGCAGGGCCACGCCCATCAGGCCTGCAGGTGGCTGTCCTTCATCCTCCAGCCACACACACACGTACACACACCAGCATGGAACACAAGAGCACAGTGCAGCAAACATACATCTAATAATAATAATAATAATAAAGGTCCACACTATTCACGGACCCCGAGTCCCCGGAACCGGGTCGGTGACACTGGTTCATGACCCAGATGCAACATCATCAATCTTGGATGTCTTCCCTCATTTCCTTGATACACCTGTGTTGGTGAGTACATTTATGGACATGAATGTCCATAAATGTACTCATGTCTAAAAACTAAAGATAACATTTTGCCAGAACACTCAAGTAACCATTATTTGGTTGCTGTTTTGCCTTATTAAAAGATTTATCAGGATTTTGCAATGACGCTTGGAGCTGAAGCCTCTGGAAGATTTCTTACAAAGTGGCCATCGTATTAATAGATATCAATTGAGTTTGAAGTATTTTTTTAGTACAGAATATTTGTACTTTTACTTCCTTTTAAGCTCCGCCTCCAAACATTGCATGCACAACAGCTTCTTTGTGTGTGTGGCGTGGGTTTTACATGCACAGAATGTAATTGTGCCCGTGAAATGAAATTATTTTCTCGGATTATGTTTTTTCTCATGCACGACAGTTACATTTGTGCATTCATTACAGTGCAGCTACTTTGAGCTGCAGTGATTTCTAAGGTTTCATATATCAAGTTCAGAGAAAGTAACTGCAAAGTTAGGGAGTCTGATTTCCTTATCAATACCGATTATCAATTCCTCATCCATTCTCATTGGGTTCTCACTGGCTTTGAGAGTCACTACTATGGCTAAGGAGCATATCAAAGACATTACATTTGTGCAAATTAATTGCATGCTGTGTGGTCAAATGTTTGTTGTGTTATTTTCCTCCAACTATATTCAACTGCATGTTGGAGCAATAGGAAATACCTCCAACATGCTAAAAGTAATAATCAACAAAATTAATACATTACTTTTGTTACGTAAAGAGCGTTGAGGTCATTGTTTAACAAGAGTATTACACATATTACACACCTTTCTTAAAATTAATGAGTGTGTTGTAGCTTATTACACTATTCGTTACATAACTTTAGCATTTGTCTATGAAATGACCTGACTGTCTCATAATTACCGTTACCAACAAAACTCCCTATCCTAATAAGGAAAGACATATGATATTTCCTCCTCCCACATACAAACTGAAATCAGCTGACTGTAGCGCAAATGGAACTGATAAGCAGGATCGATAGGCAAACAGACAAACAATTCCAAGGAACTGAACTTCTTGGAACCAGTTTTTGTAGAGGGTGGTTTACACTGTTTATTTTTCTTCCTTCATCTTATAAGGAGTTGTGCATGGATTACCCTTACCACCACCCATGATGGGGGCTTACTGCCACACAACTGTAGCTCATTTGTATAATCAGCGCTGTGTACTTACAAAACAGCGTTGGCTGTGATTAAGATTGTTTCCCTGATAGAATTACCTGCCTACTGCCTTTCTTTTAAGTCAACCTTTCTGGAGTTCAGCACTATAGCCAGATATTCAAAGCGCACAACCTCAAATCCTGTTACTACTTGTGGAAAAAAATGATCTGAAAATCACCTGCCTCGACCAAACATCCTCAGCCTCCTTTGGAGCTTTCCATTCACCACTTCCAAGTAAGAACTCAAAGACAATTCTTTCTGAGCCATTGTAGTCTCCTTTCCTCTGCCAGTCATTGCCCTCTTAGAGCCTCTCAGAATGCCAAATTAGAATTGAGCTCTCACACAGCCATTAACCTATCTTGTTAACTTTGTAAATAAACCTTTTTCACTCCATTATCAGAGTTAGCTTTTTTTTTCCCCCACAGTGAAATTATGACAGTGTCAGTATTTAATAAAAACTATGCCAAATGCAGAAACAGCATATGGAAAAACTAAGTACAGTTGGGTTCATTTTGAGTGAGGGAAGACAAATATGCTCCAATTATAAGTTTTCACAATTCATTATCAAAACAGAATTTCAAATTTGTTTTACATGGCACCATGGACCTCCTCTCTCTTGCTCAGAGACAAAATGCTACCACTCCCAGTCAGTAAACAGTTTTTATTATGTGGATACTAAGGTAATTGGTTAAAGTTGGAGGAAAGCCACAGTTCTCCTTATTTGGCTGAGATCCAGCACTTTGGCTCACATTTCTTCTTCTACAGCTTTCTGATCATCTCCTTATTTGGAGATGACCCTTCGGCTGGTATTGCTCCCATTACCATGGCAACCATTTCTTGTCCTCCAGTCAGGCCTGTAGAGTAAAAGACAGGGTATAGAGTGCATGCCATAAGAGCAGATTTATGTTTGAGGCCACATTCTTGTGAGCAGGTTGTGAGGAAGTGTTGTGTCTGTTAGTATCAGAGTGAATTCAAAACTCTTCTACAATACACTGTGTGCAGTAAAAGACAAAACACAAATATGTGATGCTAATTATGGGATATTAGCCTTAAAGATAAAAATTAATTCCAACAGTACATCCATGTTTCAGTAGTTTAGCTGTAATAACTTGAGGCACTGTATAACTTTAGTCTCTCATGTTGTTATGGACAAATTCTGGCCCACTCATACTGACAAATTAGTTTAAATTTGTTGACATTTGTAAACATTCATTTAAGCACAGCTCTGTAACTATTCTATTCACAGCAAACTAGCACACATATTTGGTATAAGTCATTTGTGTTGATATGCTGTTTGGTTTTTACTAATTGTGTTGCTTGATTGGAAAACATCTCTGATTGATCGTGTCCAAAGCACATATTTTGAGTAGTCCTGTGGATTGCTCCGACCACTTACAACTGTAAGTGGTCTGGCCTTCTCAAGTACTAAGCAAGTTGTGGACCCAAATGCAGGCTCATAGACCCAAGACAAAAGGTAAAATGCACCTGCAAATTCAGGTGTAAATTCACAAGGCAGGAGAACTAAGGAAAACTCAAGGCCTAAATACACGTATGGGGCAGTCAGGAAGATGGAAAACACCGGGGAACACAGCTGAACCTAATTGGGGAAAACAAGACAAGGAAAGAGAAACTAAATAACACACACACACACACGACAAGAGAGTGGCAAAATAAACAGGATATACCAAAACAGGATAAGTCTATGTAATTGTATTACCTAAGACACAGAAGACACAGATAGGCATTAAAAACTTAAACTCGGGGCATTAACAATAAATAACTGAGGTTATAAAGTTCAAAAGAAAACAATCAAAGCTGAAAACCAAACAGGAAAAAGAAAAGATAGATTACTAACTATCTTGAATGTTTTCCACTTGTGGATAATCTTTCTCACTGTAGAATAACATTCTTCAGATTGTTCGGAAATGGCCTTAGAACAACTCCCAGATTAATGGACAGCAACGTTAGCTTCTTTAAAAATCCTTGCTAATGTGCTTCTCCTTGGAACCCTGTTAACATACACCTGAATATTCCAGACCTGCAAACACCCAAAACTTCTAGTTTTATAGAGGTGCTCACACTAGCTGATAAGTTAATTATATGCATTCAATTAGCAACATCTGGATGCTATTTATCCTCTTCATTCCCACAGAAGCATTAAGGGTGCACAGCGTTTTTCACATCCATATTTGTAAGATTGTCCGGTATTCACGACACGTAGTACTTAGGGATTGTTGAATGTGTTGACTTGCCATTTTTTATTCCTCTTCCTGTATGTCTGGCTAGAATAGTAATAAATTTTTTAGTCATATACAAATTCACCCTTGGTTAGTGTGACTCCTTACAGTGGTAGCAATTTGCACACACCTGCTGATTTTGAGAGGTGAATGGTACATCCGTTCAGGGAAATGCCAGGATGCGCAGCACAAAGCTTGCATTTGTCACAGATAGACTTTCTTTCTATAGCTGTGAGCCAAAGGAGTCTCCACTGGAATTGCAGCACCAGAGCTGTCACTCTCAAAGCTCCAGGGAAGTAGAACCAAAGGAATGTCTCATGTGCAATTTTTTTGAGGCCATAAAACCAGTCTCTCACTCTTTTTGCTTCCTTTTCTACCATTGCTATATGAAGTGGTCTTTCGCTGCTCAGCTTTCCATACAGAGCTGAAAGACAGATGAGACACACACACACACACACACACACACACACACGCATTGGTTTTTTTTTATTGTTCAACTAAATTTTGAATAATTTCAGTTGTTCAGACAGCAAGTAATACGGCATTCTTAAAATTTGTGCAGATAAACAATGAATTAACCCATAAACTCAAATGGAGCCAACGCTAGCTTGTCAAAACAACAAGTCAGGTCTCTTAATATAGACGATGGCTGGCATGATAAGAACATAAGGATGACAGGAGAAACAGGGACAAACAGGTATGTAGTAGAACTCCTGCATTGGGGCTGGGGTCCAGTGGGTCCCAACGCAAATCTCGTAGGAGCGGGCAGTTTCAAGGTTGCCATGAGTGGAAGTGGACAGTTTTAAGGTTGCTACAAGGGGGAGTGGTTGGCTAAAGTAGACAGAGAATGTTAGCTAAAACTAAACTAAGGAAAAGACTGGAAAATCAAATATTTGGAAAGTTTAAAAGTGATACAAACCAAGAAGGTATAGAGTTAGACTTTGAGTATTGTGAGAAAAGTGCTTGTGCATTTCAATATTTTCAGTCATATGATGGACTCGCTACACTGGTGGGCAAAACATTATTCCATCATGACCACAAATAGCTGACAGTCAGCAGTTCACCTGTCTTAAGCCAAGATTACTTGGACCATCTGTCCATGGAAGAAAAATGAAGATATGAAGAGAAACTACAAATTTTGGGGACTTGTGATGCATATTCTGCTCTGGCGGCTTTCAGAATCAGAATACTTTAATAATTATTTAAACGTTTGCAACTAGCAATAATCAGATCTCACTAGAACTTCGTAGACTATGAAATTGCCTCTGTGATGCATATTCTGCTCTGGCAGCTTTATTTAAATCCCTAAAAGTAGTGATGTCTCCCTCTCACCTTACTCTGCTACCAGAAAAAATGCTTTCAAAAAACGGACAGCTACATGTATTTTTGATCTGGATGGGTAAATAATACTGCCTTGTATCAGGTGAAGAACAGATAATTGTTAATATGCTACATAGCTAGCTTAATAAACTAAATAAACTACCATATATATATATATTACATTTTTTTGAGTTGACAATTACTGTATGGGGCTAGAAAAGTTCCAGTAGTGTTAATTTGTCACATTATTGTCATGCCACAAGAGTAAAGGTGACTGGGTATTTTCTGATGTTGGGTAAATTATGCCTACAGTTTAAATAGGCCACAATTGACAGCCAGAGTTGCGGTGAAGAAGCAGGGATTGGTGCTAACCCTAACCCTGTAAGGCGGGTATAAGGTGCTCACATGTTGGTGTCATACTCTACTGTCTTCTGGGAGATGTAAATAAATTAGTGCATCCAATAGCACAGCAACTGCCTGGGATTTTGTCCAAGTTACATTCAAAGATGTATGAAGGATGGCTGGAGGGCAAAGGACTGCAGAACAGGTGGGCGTGTCCCATTAGCTCTGACTTCATGTGAAAGCTATGAATAACAATGACTTTGTTGGTGTGGGGAGGACTGGACAGAGATATTGCAGCAGCGGGCAGGAGTGACACAGACAGTGGGAGTGGGTAGTAATGGTCAGATATTCAGTGGGAGTGGACAAGAGTGGGATTAGTGGGATTAGATAGTCCCGCACAGGGCTCCAGTATGTAGCCTTTGGTAAACAAATACTATAAAGTATGTTTTTAATATAAGTAGTATTTATTTTTTAAATACTAAGTTTTAGTTTTACAAACATTATCAGATTGCCAGGAATACTGAAAGATAATATTTGTCATTTTTTAAAAGCAAAACAGAGTTATTGTGTCATGAGACGCTGTGTGCAGGCAGGAGGTGAGGACTCAAAATGCAGGACTCGCAACAGCGCAGACGGCGCAGGACACTGAAGACTGAGCTGCTAAAGGCGACTGAACAGGTGCCAACTGAGCTGCAGGCTGTAGTGATGATTGGAGTGGATGTAAGACAGGCGGTGGTGTAGATTCTCCTGAGCCACTCCCACCTGAGTAGTGGGTATGGGTGCGGAGGTTAGCTGTGTCCTGGAGAACCTCACCTTGGGGGTTGGCGCAGGTTCTGGCAGCAACTGGGCAGCTGCTGTCTCCACCCGAGGAGCTGATACGGGTGCAGGGGGCCAGCAGAGCCTCAGCCGGCCTGGAAACTGGGGCAGGGACCAGCTGGGCGCCAGCCCCCCTCACCTGGGAACTAGAGCACAACTTGTCTGAGAGGCGGGCTCAGAAAGAACAGTCTGTAAGAGATTAATTCCCTGCGCTGAGAGAGCAGATGAAAAACAGTGCTCTGACTCCACAGATTCAGGTGTGCTAAGGCTGTAGCTTACAGGTACTAAAGCATCACATTCAGGGTTTACAAACTCTAGAGACGTGTACACCAACAGTCTTTGAGCTTCTTTCTTCTGAGCAAACCCTGTTTTATACTGAGCGCCATGTTCTGCCACTGTTTCCCGGCACAATCTGTCCGTTGCTGCGGCTTCGGCACAGAAGACGTTGTCTGCTAACTCCCGTGCTCGTATTGTCTCCTGGGCTTTCTGCAGCCCATTAATTAGGCCTGAGAATCCCGAGAGCAGATGAAGATGAGAATTGCCTCGATGGTATTAATTCCAACAGCCATAGTTCTAGTGTCCGAGGCGTCGGTGACTCGTGTCCACAGGCTTAAGATGCGGGCCAGATTGCTTTCTCGGGCCGAGCCTGCTGAGTCCATGTCGTGGTCGCGTCGTTCTGTCATGAAACGCTGTGTGCAGGCAGGAGGTGAGGACTCAAAATGCAGGACTCACAACACGGGAATGAAGTCAAAAGGGCAGTTTATTGTAGACTCAGGTTATATTTTCCCAGTCTAGTTTAGTTCATCATTACTTGTATGATTTTCCTAACATTCCACATAAATGATGTGCACTTTTGGACAAATACATTTACTGTACAAACATTTCTTTCGTTATTATTCAGATTGTTACACATTCCGTAACCATACCTTTCAGTTGGTTACAGCAAAACACACGGGGAAATACAGAGCCATGAACACGACATTGGAAACAGGGAAACAGAGGCTTAAATATGCAATACAAAGACAAGGGAACAGGAAACACATGGGGAACACAGCTGAGACAAATAAACATAATGAGACAGAGGAAGCAAAACTAAACACACTGAACATCGAACACAAGACTGTCAAAATAAAACAGGAACACAAAGATGAAAACTCACAGCATGACACGGGAACAGGCAAGGGGAACAACACACAAACACGACAAAGAGGGCAAGGGAGAGCGAGTGGGGAATGTGCGGGAGAGAGTGAGGGAGAAACACGAGGGTGAGGGAGCACAAGAGAGAGATGTGACGGGCTGGGGAAACATGGGAGTGAACACAAGGAAGGAAAACAAGACACACAGAGAGAGGTTTTCCTTCCCACTGTCGCCAAAGTGCTTGCTCATAGGGGACCATATGATTGTTGGGTTTTTTTTTCTCTGTATGTATTATTGTATTGTAGGGAGCACTTTGGTGACAGTGGGAAGAAAAAAACCCTTTTAACAGGAAGAGACCTCCAGCAGAACCAGGCTCAGGTAGGGGCGGGGCCATCTGCTGTGATTAGTTGGAGTGAAAGAAGGAAGACAGAATAAAAGGCATGCTGTGGAAGAGAGCCAGAGATTAATAACAACTATGATTCAATGCAGAGAGCTCTATTAACACAGTGAGTGAGAAAGGTGACTGAAAAAGAAAAACTCAATGTATCATGGGAATCCCCCAGCAAACTACACCTATTGCAGCGTAACTAAGGGAGGATGAATATCATCTTGAATATCAAGATGGCAGATAATCGCAGGCTTCCCCAACCTTATAAACAGTACCTTTGCACAATGACTGAATCTAGCATCACTGACACAGAATGGGCTGTGAGGTCAGTTTCTTGATCATTAACCCTTTCATGCATGAATTATGACGACCTCAATCAGGATTTTTCCTTAAGTACTTTGTATTGTATCATCTTTAGCCATGAAAAAAAGATTTTTGAACTTGATTTTTTAAGCATGTACTTTTCAAAGAGTTTTTTACATATCAACTTATGTGGACAACCACTTAGGTGGACAACTGATGTGTATGGAGGGACAAATCAGTGTCCAATGTTTTATGTGCAAGTATACCATTGGCCAAAATCGGTGAAACTGGGGAACCCATGGCACACCCATGTTTCTGCCTGTTGTACTGATGCTTGTACAGTGGGGCAAAAAAGTATTTAGTCAGCCACCGATTGTGCAAGTTCCCCCACCTAAAATGATGACAGAGGTCAGTAATTTGCACCAGAGGTACACTTCAACTGTGAGAGACAGAATGTGAAAAAAAAATCCATGAATCCACATGGTAGGATTTGTAAAGAATTTATTCGTAAATCAAGGTGGAAAATAAGTATTTGGTCAATAACAAAAATACAACTCAATACTTTGTAACATAACCTTTGTTGGCAATAACAGAGCTCAAACGTTTACTATAGGTCTTTACCAGGTTTGCACACACAGTAGCTGGTATTTTGGCCCATTCCTCCATGCAGATCTTCTCGAGAGCAGTGATGTTTTGGGGCTGTTGCCGAGCAACACGGATTTTCAACTCCCGCCACAGATTTTCTATGGGGTTGAGGTCTGGAGACTGGCTAGGCCACTCCAGGACTTTCAAATGCTTCTTACGGAGCCACTCCTTTGTTGCCCGGGCGGTGTGTTTTGGATCATTGTCATGTTGGAAGACCAAGCCTCGTTTCATCTTCAAAGTTCTCACTGATGGAAGGAGGTTTTGGCTCAAAATCTCACCATACATGGCCCCATTCATTCTGTCCTTAACACGGATCAGTCGTCCTGTCCCCTTGGCAGAAAAACGGCCCCATAGCATGATGTTTCCACCCCCATGCTTCACAGTAGGTATGGTGTTCTTGGGATGCAACTCAGTATTCTTCTTCCTCCAAACACGACGAGTTGAGTTTATACCAAAAAGTTTTACTTTGGTTTCATCTGACCACATGACATTCTCCCAATCCTCTGCTGTATCATCCATGTGCTCTCTGGCAAACTTCAGACGGGCCTGGACATGCACTGGCTTCAGCAGCGGAACACTTCTGGCACTGCGGGATTTGATACCCTGCCGTCGTAGTGTGTTACTGATGGTGACCTTTGTTACTTTGGTCCCAGCTCTCTGCAGGTCATTCACCAGGTCCCCCCGTGTGGTTCTGGGATCTTTGCTCACCGTTCTCATGATCATTGTGACCCCACGGGATGAGATCTTGCGTGGAGCCCCAGATCGTGGGAGATTATCAGTGGTCTTGTATGTCTTCCATTTTCTGATGATTGCTCCCACAGTTGATTTTTTCACACCAAGCTGCTTGCCTATTGTAGATTCACTCTTCCCAGTCTGGTGCAGGTCTACAATACTTTTCCTGGTGTCCTTCGAGAGCTCTTTGGTCTTGGCCATGGTGGAGTTTGGAGTCTGACTGTTTGAGGCTGTGGACAGGTGTCTTTTATACAGATGATGAGTTCAAACAGGTGCCATTCATACAGGTAACGAGTGGGGGACAGAAAAGCTTCTTACAGAAGACGTTACAGGTCTGTGAGAGCCAGAGATTTTCCATGTTTGAGGTGACCAAATACTTATTTGCCACCCTGATTTACGGATAAATTCTTTACAAATCCTACCATGTGAATTCATGGATTTTTTTTTTCACATTCTGTCTCTCACAGTTGAAGTGTACCTCTGGTGCAAATTACTGACCTCTGTCATCATTTTAGGTGGGGGAACTTGCACAATCGGTGGCTGACTAAATACTTTTTTGCCCCACTGTATGTGAAATAGGTGGAATTAAGACAGTTCCAAAAGCAAACACACTTGTTCAGTGCTGAGAGTGGTCTTGTTGCTGAGGTTGGGGTCATCCTGTAACTCTCTTACAAACTACCTCCACTGCATCACTGACTGGAACACAAGTGAAGAGAGATGTAACATCATACGAGACCATTGTTTCATCTGCTTCCCTAATGACGTCTCTCACCTTCTCAACAAAATCTAAGGTGTTCTGAGCTGCCTACCAGTGAGTTGAGGAGCAAAACCAGAAACTTTGAAATGCTATATGTGACCGTGTTGATCATACAGACAATTTGTCTTAAAGGTACACCCTGTTTATGTGTCTTTGCACACTTAGCATGCCCTGGGTATAGCCTGTGGAATGAGGTCTGGTCATTTGTATCATCTTGTTCTAACTGCTTTTAACCTTGTTTCAGGGGCACAAAAGTTCTTTTCTCTCTGAGCATTGACAAAATTTTCTCATGATAGTCTTTCTTCCCCAACTCATTTTATTCCCCAACTCTCTGTGAATGGTACTCATGGCCATTGATCAGTGGTCTGTGATCAATGAGCTTTGATCAGTGGTTGCTGATCAATGGTCATGAGAATTTGGATATTAATGATCAAGGAACTGATCTCCCAGCCCAATGTTCCTTCAGTGGTGGTAGTTTCAGTCATTATGCAAATGTACTGTTTATAAGATTGGGGAAACCTGCAGTCTGCTGAGACTGAATGATTGACGAAACGTTTATCCCCTTGAAAATGCTACGTCCAGATGAACAGAATCAACCTTTTGGGATTTACTTACCTGAATGATTGAGAAAGACGATAGTCTTTCTGATTTACCAAAACCGTGCACCTACCCTTATCTGCCAGAAGGATAATAATGTTGCTGTCATTACTAAGTGATATCAGTGCCTTCCTGTATTCCATTCTGATGTTGGATGCTGGGGCTTCCGCAGTTGCAGTTGCAGTTTCTCTGCTTCAGTGTTGTTGTTTCAAATTCCTGTTTCTGTGGCTATGATCAGTTCCACTAGTGGGATTCTTCTCTGCGTCACAGCAAAGTTCAATGCTTTTGCAAGGATCTTTTTCCCTGCTTGAGTGAGTTGTCTGTCAGACCATTTTTTACCCACTTGTTGCCATCCTCGGTGTCGCATCCTTCTCTCTTCTGGCCACTGAGGATATTGTCTGTATTTTGCTGTGGTTTCCGACGCACAACAAGTAAGTCAATTTACTTTGTTGCCTGGTATTAGACTTTTCATGCTGTGCAAGATGAGTCTTCTCAGTGAATTCAAACACCTTTTTAGTATTCTCATAGAAGCGTTGTAAATCTCTGCCGGATCCGCTCCTCTTTAGATTTTAGCACATCACTGGTAAAATTTGTTTGTCTCACCCTACCTTTACATCAGTAATGGGGAATGTTTAAAAGTTGATACAGTAAACTAATGCATACAGATCAGTCAGTCAGTCTCATCATCAACTGAAGCACAAAATGGGTGTCATCAGGACACTACACCAAATTTTTCAACCGCATCGCTTAACACCGCGGTTTTACATTTGTACTTTTTTTGGGGGGAAATTGCTTTCCATACAAACAATATTCAGTTGTAAATTATTAACTAACAATCTTGTGCTCGTGCTTAAAGTGCTTTGGCACTCTTTGGCAATATTGTAGACAATGTTAAACGTAATCATCACATCGGCCTCCTCTGACGATGTGTTTGCTGCTGCTTGCTGCTGAAAGGCAGTGGGGAGAGGGGACACTTGAGCAGTGCATTTATCACGACATATAATGTGTTTTCTGGATACACTGTGCTTTTTCAGTGTTCAAAGATTGATGGCTCCGTGTCAGAGCACTGACTATGAATTTCAGACGGATCAGGCCTTAACTTGACAAAAATGTTATCAATAGTTCTTTTCGTCTTTTATCATTACCCACAGCTACATCCACTTCTGTCAGGCTAGGCTACTCACTAGGGCTGGGTATCATCACTGACTTCTATAATCCATTCGATTCGATTCAATTTAGCCTCAGACAGCCTGAAATATTATAATTCATTTATCAGTACTGACACTTGTGAGTGTCAGGCTCAGGAGAGACTCGGAGGCAGACCGTCACTTAAGTTCACAATTTATTTACACACAGACACCAGGTGCGGATATATACAGGTGAGGGGGCACAGGAAGAGGGTCTCCGGGGAACACAGGCACGGGAAGGGGACGGGCTATGTACACAATCCTTCACTGAAGCTCAGTTAGCTCGGACTCCGGCTATCAGCTCACCAAACGGCGGTCCTCAGGCTGGCGAGAAATCTGGCACAGGAAGGAAGAACAGGTAAGTTGCGGCACGAAAGAAACTCGGGAAAAAGCTCAGATTTGCAATAATCCAGCGAAGAAGCACTCTCAGCAGCCGCCTTAAGAAGTGAATGAGATGAGACGATTGTTTGCAGGTGTCCGAGCCAGGGACTGGAGCCGTCATGACTCCGCCCTGGTAGAGCGCAGTGTGCAGGAGGGGAAAGAGAGAGACGCAGCACAACAAAAACACTTGTAGCTATACAGAGTCAGCCGAGAAGGCACAGGGTCATGACAGTGAGACTTCATCAGAATTGTGAGCATCACAGCAGATGCCTTTGTGTCAAAGTAACTGAGAATAAAACACAGAAAAACACGAAGATTTACCTGGCCTAGAGTTTTTATAGCAGATAACCTTAAAAATATTCTGCAATTTTGCATAATTTTAAAAACTTTGCAGCTGACAGCGCTGTAAACAACGGCAGACTGGGGGGTAATAAGCGAATAAATAATGCCGAAAACAGATATTTGAGATGGGAAAATGTTCTTGAAGTACACACACAGAGAGAGAGAGAGAGAGAGAGAGAGCTGTGCATGAAGTGTGATTTTTATCGTGGTGAAAGAAAAAACAGCAAAAGTAAGAGGAAATTCATGACAACATTTATCAAATGTGAAGTGTAGTTTGCTGCTTCTTTTGCTGCTGGTTCAGTGAATTTTGGTTGGAGACAGACAAAACCTTCAGTTCAGAATCTATCGCAAAAAAGATGTAAACGTGTCCATCTACGTGCCGTCGGGTGAGAAAGCCAAGAAAGAGATAGCTGATTATCTGCGTTTACGTCTTTGTATAGAATCTGTTTACCTCCTCTCATTTACTGTTTGGTGATGTTGAAATAGTTTTTTGAGCTTTAACCCGAGATTCTGGCATTTCTGGCAAAATACATTTATATTTAAAAGTCGATTCAGGATTTAATAATTCAATATCAATTTATTCAAGCTACTTACCTCTCTCTATTAGTGATGTGTGGGTCGCGAACGAAACGGCTCTCAGAGCCAGTGTTGCCAACTCCTCAGTAAGGAAAATCGCTATTGGCTGTCCTAAAAGTCGCTAGAAGTCGCTAAATGACATCATCGTCTAATTTGCATAATTGGTCATGCTAATGTAATTGTAACCTGCGTTGTTGGAGAGAGAAATAACATCGTGGGAGAGACATAGAGTGAGTAAAAAACAAATTTAGAATTTATTTAGAACTACAAATTAAATTTCTTTAATTTATTACAATTATTATATTTTAATGTCACAATTCCAACCCTGCTCCTTTATCCGGGCCTGGACTGGCAAAAGTGACCCGAGATTGGCACTCTGGTGGAGTTAATTTGTGTGTGCGTGTTGATAAGTAGTTTTAAACCTTGTGATCCACAAAACAGCATAACAGTAAAAGAAGAACTGACTGCGTTACAGTCAGTGCGGAGCAGCGGCTTTGCTCATAAGAGATTCATTTGCAGTTTGGACGCATGGGTGAACATCTCCTGCCCTGATAGCAGCTGGGGGAGGACTATCCTCTGCCCGTGAGCGCTTTGGCACGGGTGAGGTGCCCACGGCAGCACTGCTGCTTGTTGAGAGTAAAAGCGATACGGGCTTTCACGTCAAAAAGTCGTCATAAATAAGTCTCCAATAATACCAGAAAAAGTCGCCAGATTTGTCACTAGTCGCTTTTTAGAAAAGAAGTCGCTACGGGGCTCTGAAAACTCGCTAAATATAGCGACAAAGTCGCTAAGTTGGCAACACTGCTCAGAGCCGACTCTTTGAAGTGAATGACACGAGCCGGCTCCTTATTGGGGGCCGTGGGGGGTTTTTTGGTTGTTTTTTTCCTTCTCTCACCCTCTCTCTCACACTTTTTTCCCGCTTCACTCCGCACGCGAGCCTTCTGCTTGCGCTGAGCAGAGGGGGGAGGGGTGGTATTTACACTTGCAGTAATAATAATAATAATAATGGATTGGATTTATATAGCGCTTTTCAAGGCACCCAAAGCGCTTTACAATGCCACTTTTCATTCACTCTTGCATTCACACACTGGTGGAGGCAAGCTACGGTTGTAGCCACAGCTGCCCTGGGGCAGACTGACAGAAGCGAGGCTGCCATGTCGCGCCATTGGCCCCTCTGGCCAACACCAGTAGGCGGTAGGGTAAAGTGTCTTGCCCAAGGACACAACGACCAGGACAGAGAGCCCGGGGATCGAACCGGCGACCTTCCGGTTAGATACGCTTCCCAACCCCCTGAGCCACGGTCGCCCGAGTAGCACAGGAACAGAGCAGGAGGGAAACCAAGAGAAAGAGAGCCAGGGACAACAACGTCACATTAGAAAGGTGTAGTAATCATACACAACTATTTTCAGTTGCAGATGATAAAGGAAGTTTATTCATGCAGGTCCATATGACAGAGAATGTGCATCTTTTTGTTTTCATATTTTAATTTATATTTAATTGTGTTGTGGCTGTCAAATGATTAAAATTTTTAATCAGATTAATCACAGCCTAAAAATTAATTAATCATGATTAATCGCAACTCGAAATATGACCAAAATGTGTGCAAACATACGGACAGATAGCGGATTTTTACACACTTGTTAGTGTTATTTAATGCTAAGACCACGCTGAGTGGCCTGCGTTCACTCAGCGTGGTCTGACGTAGGCTGGGTGTTGTGCTGGAAGCGAATTAATCACAGCCTAAAAATTGATTAATCGCAACTCGAAATATATGTGCATATGTGTATATATGTGTAAAAATCGGGACAGATAGTGGTTTTTAACACACTTGTTTGTTTTATTTATTATTAATTGTGAGTACAAGCAGTACAAGCAGAACAGGGCTTCAAATAATTGTGAGGGATTTTTACTGAATGTTTTCCACCCGTTTAAATCTAGGACATTGTTTTATCCATATACATCTTCAAGTTCACAGAACATAGGCCTAATTCAACAGGCAAAATAGAAAAAATCTCCAATCATCCTTTTGGGTAAGGTAGATTATTGCAAAAAAATATGAACAACAGTGAAAAGTATTGTTTAAATCACATTCAACCATAGAACAAGCTCTAAATACACGGTCCTCTGGTCTACTCATCCTTCAGCCAGTTGCTGAGACAAACCAACTTGTCCACGTTCTCTGAGTGCAGAGCAGACCTCTTCTTGTTCACACAATGTGCCCTGCTACAGAGAACAGCCTCTCACAGGGCACTGTGGAGGCAGGAGTGGCCAGGTATCTGCGAGCAAGGCGGGCCAGCTGGCTGTGGGCTCCTGCATGAGCTGCCCACCACTGTAAGGGACAGTCCTCTAAGGCAGTGCAGGGCTCTGCGGTTACTGCAGTTTGGTTGCGGATCAAGCGCTTCACCATCTCCAGCGTGGAGTTCCAGCGCGTAGGCACGTCCTGGGCCAACGGCTCCTGCTTGCGCCCCAGTGACACCTGCTCTGCGTTCAGCTCTGCTGTGTTTGCTGGGCTGTGCTTAAAATGGCCAACAATTTTGCGGCATTTGGCCAGCGCAGTGACAAAGCCACTGTCTGCGAGACTCACTGTGATCCATCTCTGTAGAATGTGCGCGGTACACGGCATGTGATTGAATGGCATGATGCGAGCCGCGGCGATCATATTGCGCGCACTGTCCGTGCCTACTGTTGTCACCTTCTCCTCAATTCTCCACCTGCGAGCAACAGTCTGGAACTGCTCTGCACAAGCCTCCGCAAAGTGCCGCTCTTCCGTTTTCATTATAGTCAGCGCAAAGGATGTCAGACCCCAGGCTTCAGTGATTAAATGCGCAGTAACTCCCAGGTAATTGTCATTACTCAATGATGTCCAGTGGTCTCCTGTCAGAGCCACGCATTCTGTGTGAACTAAAGCCTCTTCTTTTTTCTTTTTCTCTGTTTCATACAGTTCGTGGATTCGAATTGTTATTGTGCTTCTCGCTGGGGGCTTGTAGGACGCGTCCTGAGATGCAACCTTTAAAACATCCGCAAAGCCCTTGTCCTCCACAATGCTTAGCGGTCTACAGTCCTTTGCTATCCATTTGGCTATATTGTCGGTCAGTTTGTCCAAAGAAGACTTACCGAGTGGCCTGCGTTCACTAAGAGTGGTCTGACGCAGGCCGGGTGAAGCTGCTGCCCCGACAAACGCGTGTTTGGCATTAAGGTGGTATTTTAAGGTCGAATTTGAACGGTGAAATTGAAACTCTTTACTACAGTGAGTGCAAATTACAACGCGTTTGTTTATTGTCCCATCTATGTTCTTCTTGTATTTAAATTCCCCATCCAGAAGGCCATCCTGTTCCTGCTTCTCCATTTTCAGTGGCGCGCTAAACAAATCAAGTGGAATTATGGGAGCGACTTATCTGCGTGTTGCGCTAAATAGTTAAATATTGTAACGTAATTAATTCCAAAATTTAATTATCGCAATTAACGCGTTAATTTCGACAGCTATAATTTAATTGCATTGTGGTTTGCAGTGTTTTGTGTTGTTTCACTTTAAATTTGTTTAAAAGGAAAAAGCTGAAAATTTAAATAGTGTCAGGTTCGATGGTGCCCCGACCGGCGACCTGTGTGTGTGTGTATGTGTGTTTGTTCTCCCACTCTGTTTTTGTCTCCGTCTCCATTGTAGTTGTTACGCGGTTGCGTAGCAACGGGAGATGTCCGACCCGGAAGTGCCGCCACTCTGGGCGGTCCCACCTGCAACTGATTCCTCGCCAGCTGCTGCCAATCATCCACCATTGTGACAGAACTATTTAATGGTGTGGCTGAGTGACAGACAGCTCTGGAGTATTCCACCAAGCCGGGATACGAGTGAGACGGAGATAGGAGAGGAGAGACGTCACTGTTCACGAAAGTCGTATGGACACACGAGGGGAGCATGGAAGGGACTTAGCACTGTGGATTACTTTGGATTGGCTTCACTGTAAATAAAGACACTGTTCAACCTTAACGAGCGATCCGCGTCTGGGTTCTCTTACTCACCACCCCCGTAACAGAATACTCCAGCGCCGACAGCGCAGCACATCGCATGTTTTCCCTGAAACAAGGATGGAGGAGTGTAGCGGACTTCTCGATTGACTTCTGGATTTTGGCTGAGGAGACCGGCTGGCAAGAAAATGCACTACGAGGGGCTTTCATAAACGGCCTGAACGAAAATCTAAAACGTGAGTTGGCCTCAAGAGAACTGCCTAAGTCGCTCAGTGCTTTAGTGAATGTGTGCATTCAGTTGGATGAGCATAGGCGTGAGTTTGGACGGCGACCAGCGGGCGGCAGCAAAACCTCGGCAGGGCCCTCTCTCGAGTGGAGACGGGAGTGGGAGGAACAGCCGTTGGAGGAGGAGCAGCCCATGCAGATCGGTCGAGCCAGCTTTAGGTCTGTGGCTCGACGGAGAAGACCTCAGGGGGGTGAGTGTTTCACTTGCGGAAAGAGAGGACACTTTTCTGATAAATGCCCAGAGTCGGGAAAAGACGCTGCTCGTCAGTAGCCGTGGGCATACTGACGGGCGTTACCGCAAACATCTCGCCCCACCTCAGCTGTCCTGCCAAATTGATTTTCCAGTCCTGTATTCACCCATGTAGTGCTTTAATCGATTCGGGGGCCGAACAAAGTTTTATTGACGAAGCCCTGGCCCAGACGTTGGGCATACCTGTTGAACCCTTACCTGAGGTCCTCCAGGTGGCGGCGCTAAATGGTGCCCCCTTGGCCAGCATAACCCATCGCACTACTGATTTGACTCTTTCTCTCTCCGGAAACCATGTTGAACAAATCAGCCTGTTTCTGTTCAAGGCTCCTCACACTCCGCTAGTTTTGGGCTACCCCTGGCTCGAACGCCATAACCCGCAGATCGATTGGGAAAACAGCAGGATAACTGGGTGGAGTCCTAAGTGTCATGAACAGTGTTTACGTTCTGCTACAGTTAGCCAGACGTCCACTAGCCCGTCTTCACCAGACGCTCCTCCCGATTTGACTGCAGTTCCAGCTGAATATCACGACCTAGCCCAGGTGTTCAGTAAAGAAAAGGCCCAGTCTCTTCCCCCCCATCGTCCGTACGATTGTGGGATAGACTTGCTACCCGGCGCTCCCTTGCCCACAAGCCGTCTATACAGTATTTCGAAATCAGAGCGAGAGGTAATGGAGGGCTACATTACCGACTCGCTGGCGGCCGGGATAATCCGGCAGTCCACCTCTCCTCTCGCGGCAGGTTTCTTCTTCGTTGAGAAGAAAGACAAAACGCTCCGCCCCTGCATTGACTTTCGAGGTCTTAACAAGATAACCATTAAGAACAAGTACCCACTTCCTTTACTCACCTCTGCTTTTGAACTCCTTCAGGGGGCTGCCATCTTTTCTAAACTGGACCTCCGCAGTGCTTATCATCTGGTGAGAATCCGCCAGGGGGATGAGTGGAAGACGGCGTTCAACACGCATCGTGGGCACTTTGAATATTTGGTGATGCCTTTCGGGCTCATGAATGCTCCGGCGGTCTTCCAAGCCATGATAAATGATGTTTTACGGGACTTCATTAATCACTGTGTTTTCGTTTATCTAGACGACATCCTTGTGTTTTCTCGGAACCCAGCTGACCATGTCAAGCACGTGAGAATGGTGTTGCAGCGCCTGTTGGAGAACCGGCTGTTTGTAAAGGCAGAGAAGTGTGACTTTCACGTGCGGACAGTCTCCTTTTTGGGGTTCATCATCGAGGAGGGACGGCTGCGGGCAGATCCGGCCAAAGTGAAGGCAGTGGTGGAATGGCCTGAACCCAAGAACCGTAAGCAGCTGCAGAAGTTTCTGGGATTTGCCAACTTCTATCGACGGTTTATCCGCAATTTCAGTCAGGTCGCCCTGCCTCTCACCAACCTAACCTCTCCTAAGCTGCCATTCCAGTGGTCTCCCGGCGCTGAACGGGCTTTTGTGAGACTCAAGAACCTCTTTTCCTCAGCTCCGGTGTTGGTACAGGCTGACATTAGTCAACCTTTTTTTGTGGAGGTGGATGCTTCAGACGCAGGTGTGGGGGCAATACTATCCCAACGAGTAACCGCAAAATTACACCCATGTGCCTTTTTCTCACGTCGCTTATCTCCTGCAGAGTGCAATTACGACGTTGGAGACCGGGAGCTCCTCGCCATTAAGTTGGCGCTTGAAGAGCGGCGACATTGGCTCGAAGGCAGCGAGCATCCGGTGGTTATCTGGACAGACCACAAGAACTTGACCCACCTCCAAGCGGCCAAAAGACTGAATGCCCGGCAGGCCAGGTGGGCTCTGTTTTTCACACGGTTTAACAGACCTGGCTCCCGCAATCTTAAAGAAGATGCTTTATCACGCCAATTTACCCCGGATCTCGACCCAGACGAGAAGGGGAGACCCATTCTGCCATCCTCGTGCTTCGTGGGGGCTCTGACCTGGGACAGCGGTCGGAACCTGATCCGGGCACTGGGCCCGATGGGAGGATGTTTGTTCCCGCGGCGGTCCGAAGTAAGGTCCTTCACTGGGTCCATACGGCCAAGTTCGCCTGCCACCCAGGTAAAAACCGCACTATCGCCTTTCTGCAACGTTTGTTTTGGTGGCCGACTCTAGGGAAGGACGCTCGGGAGTATGTGGCCGCTTGCCCCGTTTGTGCCCGAAACAAGGTCTCCTGTTCACCCCCTGCTGGCCTCCTTCGTCCGTTGCCTGTGCCCAGCCGCCCATGGTCTCATATTGCACTGGACTTTGTTACCGGTCTTCCCCCCTCCTCGGGTCACACAGTCATCTTGACCGTGATCGATCGCTTCTCAAAGGCTGTTCATTTCGTTGCTCTGCCGAAACTCCCTTCGGCCCTGGATACTGCCAAGATTCTGACGCAGCAGGTGTTCCGTCTCCATGGGGTTCCCCAAGATATCGTGTCCGATCGGGGTCCCCAGTTCACGTCCCGAGTGTGGAAGGAGTTTTGTAGGGAACTGGGGGCCCAGGCCAGCTTGTCGTCCGGCTTCCACCCTCAAACCAACGGGCAAGCGGAACGGGCTAATCAAGAGCTCAAAGCGATGCTGCGTTGTGTGGTCTCTTCGAACCAGTCATCATGGAGCGATCAACTGGCGTGGGTCGAATATGCCCATAATGCTAGCATGTCGGCGGCTACTGGGGTTTCCCCGTTTGAGGCCTCCCTGGGGTATCAGCCCCCGCTTCTCTCTGTGTCGGAGGGGGAATTGTCGGTTCCTTCAGTCCAGCACCGCCTGCGGCGCTGCCGGTGGGCATGGTGCACCACCCGGACCGCCCTCTTGAGGACCGCTGAGCAGAACAAGAGACTTGCGGATCGCCGCCGCGCTCCAGCCCCTGCATACCAGGTCGGGCAACAGGTATGGCTGTCTGCGAAATATGTTCCTCTGAGGGTCGAGTCTAAGAAACTGGCTCCATGCTTTATCGGGCCCTTCCCCATCCTGGCCGTGTTGAATCCTGTGACTGTACGTTTGTCTCTTCCCCGTTCCATGAGAATTCACAATGTCTTTCATGTGTCCCAGGTGAGGCCTGTCCGGACCAGCCCTTTGTGCCCGCCCTCCGGGCCCCCGCCACCCGCCCGGATTATCGACGGCTCGCCGGCGTATTCCGTATCGCGGATATTGGATGCCCGGCGCCGCGGTAGGGGCTTTCAGTTTTTGGTGGACTGGGAGGCGTGCGGTCCGGAAGAGCGTTCTTGGGTGCCGTGGTCCGCGGTTCTCGATGCTGCCATGGTGAGAGACTTCCGCCACAGGCACCCTGATAAGTTTGCTGGGTCGCCGGGAGGCTCCCATTAGAGGGGGGGTACTGTCAGGTTCGACGGTGCCCCGACCGGCGACCTGTGTGTGTGTGTATGTGTGTTTGTTCTCCCGCTCTGTTTTTGTCTCCGTCTCCGTTGTAGTTGTTACGCGGTTGCGTAGCAATGGGAGATGTCCGACCCGGAAGTGCCGCCACTCTGAGCGGTCCCACCTGCAACTGATTCCTCGCCAGCTGCTGCCAATCATCCACCATTGTGACAGAACTATTTAATGGTGTGGCTGAGTAACAGACAGCGCTGGAGTATTCCACCAAGCCGGGCTACGAGTGAGACGGAGATACGAGAGGAGAGACGTCACTGTTCACGAAAGTCGTATGGACACACGAGGGGAGCACGGAAAGGACTTAGCACTGTGGATTACTTTGGATTGGCTTCACTGTAAATAAAGACACTGTTCAACCTTAACGAGCGATCCGCGTCTGGGTTCTCTTACTCACCACCCCCGTAACAAATAGTTAAAAGTTGAAATGTAAATAGTTGTTTTTTGTATTGTATGATTTATTTATTACATTTTATGTGGAGTGAATAAATAAAAGTATATTTATGGTGGCCCCTAGAGATAAAACACGTACAAACTCCAAAACACGTATGAACTCCGAAGCACGTACAAAACACAACAGAAGTGCTCCAGGATGCTAGGGGCAGTGTTGAGCTTTGTTACCTAGTGGCTACACAAGCCAGCAAGTACCAACGACCGGATCTGGTGTGTGGTAGTAACAGGTAAATAAACTTTTTTTATTATTATTTGAATATATATGAGTGCTTGTGTATAAATACACAAACAATACACATATGCTTTCAATTGTGTAATTTAAGTGATCTAGGTAGCTCTGTTTTGGAAGTTCAGTTAACGCTAGAAATGTGTTTTGGAGTTTGTACGTGCTTTGTCTCCAGGGGCCACCAGATATATTTATATATAAACATATATAAATAAAACCACGTTTTTTTTCCTTTTGTGCATAATTTTATATTGTTGTTAATAACAAATCAATTAAAGCAACAAAACAACCTGAAGAGCCGGTTCTCTAAAAAGAGCCGGAAATCCCATCACTACTCTCTATCCACCTGCACTTTCAACTGGACCACGGCCAATGAGAGAGGTCCCACCCCTGACTATCTCTGATTAGTTTAGACCACGATAGGGGCATAATGTGTGTCTGTTGTTGACTATGTCTGACTATGGTCATTTATCAATGGTCAGGCTAATTTGCATATTAATGATCAAAAAACAGGACCGTGACATTTATATTTTTTGGTGGCTGGGTTAATATAAAAGATGTGCCCATTGTACCTTATTAACTAGTCAAAATCCAAGTTGATCAAATTTTCCATTTTAGGTAAGTAAAGTACGTAAGTAAAATTTTATTTGTATAGCACCTTTCAAGATCAAAATCAAAGTGCTTCACAGAAGCTAAAACATAAAAACAGAAATTAACCAAAAGCAAGTTTAAAAATATTTGTTTTTAGTTAGCTAGTTTTTAAAAGAGACCCCTGAGTCCACAGATCTCAAGCTCAAAGGGAGAGAGTTCCACAGTCTGGGGAACACTATTACAAAAGGTCTGTCACCTTTTGTTTTCAGCCTTGTATGATGGACAACCAGCAAGTGGATGTAAAAGATCTCTGATGTATGTTGGTGCTTTTCCATGCAGAGCTCAAAATGTGAAAGTCAGAATCTTAAAGTGGACTATGAATTTAATGGGGAGCCAGTGCAGCTTGATCAGCAGGGTGTGACATGCAAGTACTTGGAAGACTTGGTCAGAAGCTTTGCAGCAGCATTCTGAACAACCTAGAGACGTTCTAAGGAGCCTTTACATAAACAAGTGAACAAAGAATTACAATAATCCAAAACGAGATGAAACAAATGGATGTGTGACAATATCCAGTTCTGAGCGTGACACAATGGGACTCAGCTTAGCAATATTTCTCAAGTGATAAAAACAGGAGCAGACCAGAGATTTAGCATGAGCATCCAAAGTCAGAGCTTAGTCAAAAGTCTCACCAAGGTTCCTGATAGAAGGTCTGGCAATGTAGCAAGAGGATCTAAATTTTCCATAACCCTAGGTACAAATTTTTCAGGACCACAAACAAGGACTTCTGTTTTCTCCTCATTAAGCTGAAGAAAGTTGTCAACCATCCAATCTCTGATGGCATCTAAGCCCCAAGATGTTTCCAAGCTACAGGTTTTGCATAGGTGCATAAAGGAGATATACAACTGAATATCATCTGCATAGCAGTGATAAGAAATGTCCTTAAAAGTGCTCAAAAAGTGCTGAAGAGGGAGTATATGCGACAGAAACAATAAAGGCCCCAAAATGGAAACTTGTGGGACACCATAGGCAAGAATATTAGAAGAGGACCTATACTTAGAAGTAGCCACAGAAAAGGATCGTTCATACAAGTAAGATAGAAACCAGTCCAAAGCACACCCTTTAAAAAACATTTGTATAATTCTTTAACCTTTAGTGAGAGGGAGGTACTTTAAATTCATTTTTTTTCTCCAGCAAATTATGAAAATGAAAAGTATTTTAATGAAGAGCATGTGGATCACATTACAATTACTCAAGTAGGAACATAGATCAAGAGGAGAGATATGATTTGCTGAGGAAACATAGGACAAACATGAGGAGAACATGGAAACAGAAAAGGGAAAGGAGACACAAGGACACACACATAAATAGAAACACATAGAGATGGACACAGCTAAACAGGACAACCTAGGCAATATAAACTCAAGACTAATAAATCAAATTAAACATTAAACACAATAATACAAGAATGACATCGAAACACAAGAACTCAAAATGCATTTTGAAAGAGAAAAACAGCTGTAAAAAATGGGAGATTCAAAATTCAAAATGTTAAAAATACACGAAATGCATGAAATACATAAACATTAATACTAATTAATACTTAAGTATTTTACTTTGAATTAACCACATTCAGTGAGTTACACATCCAGCTTTGAATAATAATTCAAATGAAGTATGAATGACCAGTTATTCCACAACAAGTAAACAGAACATTTACTGCTCTGTCCACACTAACATACAGATAATACAGACTAAATAAATAGCTCGTTAAAGTCCTGAAATATGGCTTACCTTTTATTCCCCTCCCTCCCTCTCCACATAAGTGTGCCATACTCAATTTCCAGCTTCAGTGAGAATGAAGAAAGATAGGAGAAGAAAATTGGAAGTTTGGTTTAAAATGCAGACAGCCCTGACTTTCTGCTTGACAGCCTGTGACATCTCCCCACATCAGACTTTGCATGGCAGAATAGGAGCTTGTAATAGAATTTCCCACACCAAGGAGGTTAATTATAACCCCCCCGCTTCTGCAAAGTAAAATAAAATACACCATGCTGCCTGTAAGCTTCTGTAACAGCTGCAAATTCCTGACACCATCTGAGTTTTAAGATTTAATTCCAGGGTAATGTCTGCCACGCTGTTCCTATTATAGCAAGACCACATGGGATCTTAAGGGGCCTTCAGCCAAAATAACCTACATCACATTCCAGAAAGTTGATTCTTTTTATCTGGACATAGCATTTTCAGTGTGCGCACCAGCGTATCCATTTACTTCTCCCTCAACTTTTCCCCCACCCCCATTCTTTTCTCTTTTGTTTTCTTCCCTTTCTCTGATCCCCTGTCTTATCTTTCACCAATCTGGCCTTTACCCCCTGTCTGCTGCACCATTACATCCACAAGACAATAATATGAATAATAGAATAAATAAATAAATAAAACAAAAATATTAACAAGAGGAATCTACAAAGAGTCTACGGTGCCCCTCTTGGGAAAACAAATATGTTTGGCACAAGAAAACATTCAGACCATGATTCTCCTTGCTACAACTGCTGGACAGGACACACATACACACGTGCAAAGAAAACATGGACTAGAGCTACTGATAGCAAGCAAGCACGTGTAATATTCATCACAGAATCTTGGCAAAAACTCACTAATACTGGACTCGCCTGCTCAGCTTGCTGGCCACATCATGCACCGTCTTGACAGAGATAATACCAGAGGAGCGGTCTCTGTATCTATGTTGACTTGGACAGCTCAGAGTAGTGATCATCACTGCAATATATACCACCTGATGCTAATTTTAGCATGGCACTCTTCCAGCTGTAAACCATAATAAATAATCAGCTGCAGGCCTATACTGAGAGAGCTTTTATTTTCGCCGAGGACTTCAAACAGACTTGTCTTAACCCCGTAATGAATCACTTTTTACAATATCTACAGTCCTCCGCCAGAGAGAAGAATATATATTGGATCACATGTATTCAAATATTAAGCAAGCCTACAGGACTGTACCCATCCCTCACCAGGGACTGTCAGATCACCTATCACTGCTCCTTTTACTAGCAGGAAGACATCCAAAACTGCCATAACCTGGCCTGAAGGAGCACTCTTCCAGCTGCAAGACTGCTTTGAGAGCACTGAGTGGAGTACTTTTGATCACTTTGACCTTCAGGAGTTCTACATAAAGAGCTACACTGACAACATGACAGTGGACAAATGTTTTTTGGTCTCTTCAAACCAAAAATCTTGGATCACCTTGGATGACCAGACTCTTCTGAAGAAACAAAACTAAGCCTTCAAGTCAGGGGAGAAAACTCAGTACAGTGTGGCAAGGACGGAGCTGTGGAGAGGAATCAAGGCTGCAAAAGAGGCTCCCAAAAGGAAGGTGGAAGAACCCCCCACCAACAACAAACTGAAGCTGGTGTGGCAGAGACTACATAGCATTTCCAACTACTACTACAAACAAGGCTCCACACCCCACTGACTCCACGCTGGCAGAAGAATTTAATACCTCCTCCTCTCCCTTTGAGGCAAAGTGCCCTGACACAGCTGAGCTACTTTAGTGTCCACCAGCCACTGCTCTCTCATCCTCCAGGAACACCAGGTGAGTCAGGTGCTAAAAACTGTGAACATCAGGAAAGCTGCTGGCCTGGATGGCGTACTTGGTAAAGTACTTTGTCCCTGCGCTGACCAGCTTGGCCCGAAGACAAAAACCATCAGTCCTGTGCCAAAGTCATCTGCCCCAAAAAGTCTCTATAACTACAGACCCATTGCCTTAAGGTATGCAGTCATGAAATGATTTGAGAGTCTTATCCTACAACACATAAAGGTCTGTCTCCCACAGAACCTAGACTCTGTCTCCCACATAACCTAGTTTCTCATCGGTTTGGCCAGTAGGAAAACTGACGTGAGTCTAGGTTCATGGACACTAACATGCACCACTAACACCAATGCAGTGGTTATAAGCCCAACATAGAGTCCTCTTCCTTGGGATCCTGAGAAGGAACCATCTGGAAAGAAACTGTTAGTAGCTTTTTAACACATCACCATAGTCTCCTCACCAACTGTATTTCAGCTTGGTATGCTAATTGCTCAGTGGTAGACAAGAAGAACCTGCAGAAGATCATTAAGGCAGAAAAAAGGATCGTGGACTGTTCCTTACCCTCTCTGGAGGACATTATCACCAGCACTCTTGCCCTCTTGTAGGAGGTACAGGTGCTTCAAAAGCAGGACAGCCAGGCTGAGAAACAGCTTTTTTTTCCTGGGCCATCAGAACATTGAACACTAAGGTTGGTGGTTCAATCCCTGGCTTCCCCAGTCTGCATGCCAAGTATCCTAAGGCAAGATACTAACCCCAAGTTGCTCTCCGATGCGTCCATCAGAGTGTGAATGTGTGTCAAGGCTTAGATTGCACTTAAGTATAGAAGGAAGTGCTTGTATGAGTGGGTGTGAATGGGTGAATGAGGCATGTTGTATACAGTGCTTTGAGTAGAAAAGCACTATATAAGAATCAGTCCATTTTGACAAGTGCAATGTCCTTTTAGCAGAACTGTATTTATATGTCTTTATACTTTATATTTGCTATTTTAATTTATTTTATTACACTCACTATTTTTCTTGCTATTTTATTTTTGTTATTCTATTATATTTGCTATTTTGTTGTACTATTATTTAATTCCAAAGAATGGATGATGAGTGTAAGCAAGTAAAAATGTATGTATGCTAGTCTGTTGAAATGTCAGCTCTGCCCCAATTCCACTGTACATTGCCGAAGTAAAGGAGCAAAGGAATCTTTATACACAATTTCATTGTTCTTGACAATGACAATAAATAAATAAATACTAAATACTAAATACTATCTTTATCTTAAATACAGCTGTCAAGAGATTTTTGTTTTTATATAATTTGATCAGCTTCATGAAACGTGCTTTTCTGTTTTTAAGCATTCTAAATGTCTATGTGACTTTTCACTTAATAACTTCTATGATGAACTTATACAGCTACTAAACCACTTCCTGTTTTTAGAGAACATATGTAGAAAAGGGAAATAACCCGTCAAGACCTGACAGGAAACTGCAGGTTTGCAGAGCGTGCTTTTCTTACATGCGTATGTGCTGATTCTGTTGATTCTGAGTGACGTTGTTATTTTTACACACAAACATACACACACACACACACACACACACACAGACACAAGACCTATAAATAAACTACGCAGGCAGAGTGCAGATCTCAGAAGTGACTGCCTACGCGTGTAAAGATGATCTGCAGTGTTTGTGTTTTCTAACTCAGGTGTCTTAGCTGAAGAATTACAGGGTGATTTAAAGAAATCCCCTGTCAACAGCCCACAGTTTAGCTAAGGGGAATTTTAGTCGGCCTAAATATATTTTGCTGCTAAACATCCATACCAATTTCTAAATTGAAGATGGATGACCCAACTTCAATTTCTACCACTATACAACAGTGAAGCAAACCCAGGCACCACAGCAATGTATTGCTGATAAGTCGTGTCTTTGCTCATTGACAAGAGTTAGCTGCTATATCACGTGACATTACTTTGGTACTTTTAATAACAGTGGGATAAGGTAGCATTGATGTAATTTTCTCATTAGTCTCTATCTCTTTGTGTGCGATCCCACCGAGAAGGTACTAGGTAGCGTGGACATCATTTTTCTGTTTTCATTCTGTGCTTCAGAGTTAAATCAATGCTTTAGCTGCATTGTAACCACAAACCCCTCTGAAACCTATACTGTAACCTGATGTGCACTTCTCTAAAAATGTAATTAAACATTTCATCAGCGCCACCTGCAACCATTGTGCTTAGCCTGTTCAGTATTGTAAATTCCCCCACTGCATTTTTGCTGCATTTTTTTAAATTATCCATCCATCCATCTTCATCCGCTTTATCCGAGGCCGGGTCGCAGGGGCAGCAGCCTAAGCAGAGAGGCCCAGACCTCCCTCTCCCCAGCCACCTCCTCCAGCTTATCCGGGGGAACACTAAGGCGTTCCCAGGCCAGCCGAGAGATATAATCTCTCCAGCGTGTCCTGGGTCTGCCCCGGGGCCTCCTCCCGGTGGGACATGCCCGGAACACCTCAACTAGGAGGCGCCCAGGAGGCATCCTTGTCAGATGCCCGAACCACCTCACCTGGCTCCTTTCGATGTGGAGCAGCAGCAGCTCTACTCTGAGCCCATCCCTTTCCCTTTACCTTTCACCCTATCTCTAAGGGAGAGGCCAGCCACCCTTCGGAGGAAGTTCATTTCCGCCGCTTGTATCCGCGATCTTGTTCTTTCGGTCACTACCCACAGCTCGTGGCCATAGGTGAGGGTAGGGACGTAGATTGACCGGTAAATTGAGAGCTTCGCTTTTACACTCAGCTCCCTCTTCACCACGACGGACCGGTGCAGCGTCCGCATCACTGCAGCCGCAGCCCCAATCCGTCTGTCGATCTCCGGCTCCCTTCTCCCATCACTCGCGAACAAGACCCCGAGATACTTCAACTCCTCCACTTGGGGCAGGAACTCATCCCTGACCCGGAGTGGGCACTCCACCCTTTTCCGGCTGAGAACCATGGCCTCAGATTTGGAGGTGCTGATCCTCATTCCTGCTGCTTCACACTCGGCTGCGAACCGTTCCAGTGCGAGCTGGAGGCCCCCACCCGATGAAGCCAACAGAACCACATCATCCGCAAAAAGCAGAGATGAGATTCTGAGCCCACCAAAGTGAAAGCCCTCCGCCACTTGGCTGCGCCTAGAAATCCTGTCCATAAAAATTATGAACAGAACCGGTGACAAAGGGCAGCCCTGCCGGAGCCCATCACCCACCGGGAACGAGTCCAACTTATTGCCGGCAATGCGAACCAAGCTCTTGCAACGGTTGTATAGGGATCGAATGGCCCATAGCAATGGGCCAGACACCCCATACTCCCGCAACACCTCCCACAGGACACCCCGAGGGACACGGTCGAATGCCTTCTCCAAGTACACAAAACACATGTAGACTGGTTGGGCAAACTCCCATGCACCCTCAAGTATCCTTGAGAGGATAAAGAGCTGGTCCAGTGTTCCGCGACCAGGACGAAAACCGCATTGTTCCTCCTGTATCCAAGGTTCGACTAGCGGACGAACTCTCCTTTCCAGCACCCTGGCATAGACTTTCCCAGGGAGGCTGAGGAGTGTGATCCCCCTGTAGTTGGAACACACCCTCCAGTCTCCCTTCTTAAAGATGGGGACCACCACCCCGGTCTGCCAGTCCACGGGTACTGCCCCTGATCTCCACACAACATTGTAGAGGCGTGTCAACCAGGACAGCCCTACGACGTCCAGAGCCTTCAGGAACTCGGGGCGGACCTCATCAACACCAGGGGCTCGCCCCCGGAAATTGGCGGGTCATTCCCCTCATCCCCAGACTCTGCTTCCTCCTCGGAAGACGTGTCAGTGGGATTAAGGAGGTCCTCGAAGTATTCCTTCCACCGCCTGACAATTTTCTCAGTCGACGTCAGCAGCGCTCCGCCAGCACTATACACAGTACAGGTAGAGCACCGCTTTCCCCTCCTGAGACGCCTGACGGTTTGCCAGAATCTCTTCGAGGCAGTCCGAAAGTCTTTTTCCATGGCCTCTCCGAACTCCTCCCACACCCGAGTTTTTGCTTCAGCCACTGCCCAAGCCGCATTCCGCTTGGCCTGTCGATACCTGTCGGCTGCCTCCGGAGTCCCACAGGCTAACCAAGCCCGATAGGACTCCTTCTTCAGCCTGGTGGCTCCCTTCACCACCTACCACCTTGCGGCAGGCACAACCACCTTGCGGCCGCAGCTCAATGCAGCAGCTTCGGCAATGGAGACGCTGAACATGGTCCATTCGGACTCAATATCCCCAGTCTCCCTCGGAATGCTGTGCCGGAGGTGTGCGTTGAAGATCTCGCGAACTGGGGCCTCTGCTAGACGTTCCCAGTACACCCTCACTAGGCGTTTGGGTGCACCGGGTCTGTCCAGCGTCCTCCCCCAACACTTGATCCAACTCACCACCAGGTGGTGATCAGTTGACAGCTCAGCCCCTCTCTTTACCCGAGTGTCCAGAACATATGGTCGCAGGTCTGGTGATACGATTACAAAATCGATCATCGACCTAAGGCCTAGAGCGTCCTGGTGCCACGTGCACTTATGGACACTCTTATGTTCGAACAAGGTGTTCGTTATGGCCAAACTGTGATTTGCACAGAAGTCCAATAACAAAACACCGCTCGGGTTCAGATCAGGGAGGCCGTTCCTCCCAATCACGCCCCTCCAGGTCTCGCTGTCGTTACCTACGTGAGCATTGAAGTATCCCAGCAGGACAACAGAGTCTCCAGGTGGAGCACCTTCCAGCACCCCCCCCCCCCCCAGGGACTCTAAGAAGGCTGGGTACTCTGAACTGCCACTCTGTGCATAAGCGCAGATGACAGTCAGGACCCGTTCCCCGACCCTAAGGCGCAGGGAGCAAACCCTCTCATCCACCGAGAAAAACCCCAACGTACCGGCAACAAGCCGAGGGGATATTAGAATACCCACCCCAGCCCGCCGCCTCTCACCAGGGGCAACTCCAGACTGAGACAGAGTCCAGCCCCTCTCCAGGAGACTGGTTCCAGAGCTCAAGCCATGCGTAGAGGTGAGCCCGACTATATCTAGCCGGTACCTCTCAACCTCACGCACTAACTCAGGCTCCTTCCCCACCAGAGAGGTGACATTCCATGTCCCTATTGCCAGTCTTGGCAGCCGGGGATCAGTCCGCCAGGGCCTCCGCTCCTGACCGCCACCCGGCACACAATGCACCCAACCCCTATGGCGCCTCCTGCGGGTGGTGGGCCTGCGGGAGGATGGGCCCATGTCTCCTCTTCGGGCTGTGCCCGGCCGGGCCCTATGGACTAAGGCCCAGCCACCAGACGCTCGCCCTCGGGCACCCTCCCCAGGCCTGGCTCCAGGGCGGGGCCCCGGGCAAGGTAAAATGTTCCCTCGATGTTTTTTTAAATTAGTCAGAGAATAACAGCCCTCAGTTCAATAAAAAGAACAATAATCATAGCCTTAGTGTAAGAGCAAATAGATTTCAGCAAATTCCAGGGAGAAGACTGCAAAAACTATTGGAATAGTCTTGAGGGAATGTACAAAGCTGGAAAAACTTGGGGCACCTCCAGAAGAAGAAAAAGAAAAAACTGACCACAACAAAGATTGGAGAACCAGGAGGAAAAGTCTTTAATCAGTATCAGCTTCTTGGTGTTAAAGAAATTGACAATATGTACACTAGAGGGGCAACAATAAGGCGATCCCCAAAACAGGAATGGCTTTTCAGGTGGAGGCTGATAATTTGGACCCTACAGAAGTTGCACAAGAAATCCAACTTCTCTAGGATAGAGGAGAGCCATTGCAGGACACAAGCAGTAACTCTAGAAGAGCTGGACAGGGCATTAACCCATCAGCAAGACTGGTATGTTCTCCTTTGTGCAAAGAGGAACAGGCTGAGCACTCATGGTGCCCTACAAAATTACATCCATTGGCTTCTTGTGCTATTCACAGATGTTTTGAGGTTAAGCACATATGACAGACATGAAAGTGTCTGGAGAGGCCATTACAGTGGCACATTACAGTGCCTGTAACATCAGTGCCTGTAACATAGCTTGTAGAGGTCTGTGCATGGATAGACCATAACTGACCCACCACTAACCTGACTCCCATTAGGTAGGATGAAATCATTAGACCCACTGTCAGACCCTATGTTGTGTTAATCGTTCCTGGGTAGCTCCTGGTGCACAACAATGCCTGGTCTCATGTGGTGAGAGTATGCAGGAAGTCCCTGATGGATCAAAAAATTAATACCATTGGCTGGTCTCCATCCTCACCTGTCCTAAATCCAATAAAACACTTCTGGGACATTATGTTTTGGTCCATCCAAAACCAGTAGGTTATAATTTAGATTTTCTAGGAGCTCAGCTAGGTCCTGGTCCAGATCTGTGAGGATATTCCCCAGTACAGTATATCTCAATATGAGCATGTCACAATGTTGTCAGGCATCCATACAAGCACACGGGGGTCATACAAACTACTGAGTACCATTTAATTACCATTGAGTTAATAAAAGCAATAACTTCTACTTTGACAAAAGTAAACTGGGAGAAATAATTCTGTGATCTTAAAGATTCACTTGTCACTCTTTGCAAACATTGTTGATCTGGGTCTACCTGTCCGGTGTGTTCTTTGGACTTCATGGTGTTGTTGCTCCCAACATTCTCTTAGACAACCTCTGAGGCCGTCACAGAGCAGCTGTATTTGTACTGACATTAGATTACACACAGGTGCACTCTATTTAGTCATAAGCACTCATCAGGCAATGTCTATGGGCAACTGACTGCACTCAGACCAAAGGGGGCTGAATAATTACGCCCACCCCACTTTTCAGTTATTTATTTGTAAAAAACGTTTGGAATCATGTATGATTTTCGTTCCACTTCTCAGGTGTACACCGCTTTGTATTGGTCTTTCACATGGAATTCCAATAAAATTGATTCATGTTTGTGGCTGTAATGTGACAAAATGTGGTAGAGTTCAAGGGGGGCGAATACTTTTGCAAGCCACTGTATTTCTCCACTGAAAATATAGAATATAAAACAATTAAAAGAAACTGTCATGGTCCCTCAGTTTTTGCTGTGCGACCTGCCATTTTGGGGGGGTTGGTGTGTGTGTGTGCATGTGTGTGTCAAATCAAATCTGAATTGTTGAAACCTGAGTGGTTTCCTGCATTCTGGCTAACACGCCTGGCAACAATCATGCACCTGCTCCTGATGATCTTGTTTGGGCAGCTTTAAAGAGAAGCAACAGAGGACCAGTGTTTGCTGGATTGTTGCATAAATAACAGTTAGTGAAGCCCGGCTCCTTTTTTCACTGTTTGACAAGTAATTCTTACCTGCCTGTCCTTGTGCCCAGAATTGTGTAAAGACTGGGCTTCCACAATGTTCAAACAGATAATAGTCCACTCAGAAATTGTAACCAGAACCACCTCACCACTTCACATCAGACAAAGAGACCTGACAAAATGGTGTTGACCTCTCTGAATTGATATTCACTGTAAAAAAAAAAAAGCATTGTGATCACTTGGAGCCCTGCATTTGAGCCCTGCCTCTTCTTACGTCACCGTGTCAGAAACAATAAAACAGTTTAATTTTCTAATGTTTAAACAGTGATATTAAAAACAAAAACATGCTCCCAGTAATAATTTACCAAATCATTTACACATCTTTTAAAGTCTGCAAGAGAAATCAGTTGAGCGAGCTCCGAGTCCTACTGTAATCTATTCCATGAAGAGCAGAAAATTAAAATGACTTCTTTTTGAGCTCTGTACAAACTGTTAGAATGGTGAATGTAATGACATCCTGAGACCAGATGTACACTATGATTAAACGGCTTATGTAACATGTAGTCACTTATTTCAATGTCTGAATTGCACATCATATTGATTGACAGTATTGTCTTATATGTTGGGGCAGGCGAATAGAATTATCAAGAAGATAATTCTTAAGAACACAAGTTAACATATGTACAATCACTAAGAGTTGTTGTTTTGTTTTTATTTGTCTACTGACATTTTTGATTTCCTCTGCCTTTAGGATTGCAAGTATACAGGGTCAGGAGAGGGAATCAGTGGGAAGCCCACTGCTCCTACTTGGCCCTGGTTTGCCCTCATGGATGATGTGATAGGATAGAGGCCTTCTATCTGTCTGCTGTCCTAATTTCATCTCTCCCTGAGGACATTTCAGGGCCAAGCGCAGCAGTGGGTGACCAAAACGAAAGGAAGAGGAAGTGGGGCAGCCACAGACAACAGGAAGAAAGAGAAAAAGAGACAGGGATGATGAGCTGCTAGATCTCATCAGAGAGGACAAGGAGACAGGAGAGCACAGGAGAGCAGGGAGAGGATGGACAGACTGTTTTCAGTTCTTGAAAGATTAGTTGGAAAATGAGTTATGCATTAAGAACTTTACTTAAATAATTTGTTACATTGTTATATGTGTTGCATTCGTTTAGAAGTTTCACATTATGAATAAATTGATTAAAAACAAACACTAATTGTCACTGAACTCATTTTATTTACAGGTATTTTTATTATGTATGAACATAACGCTAACTTTAAACAACTTTAAATGCATATTTATTTAAGGAGAATATAGTAAATAACAATAAAACAAAAGTATTTCTACTACATCAACAGAAATCAGGCCTGGGATCCTCCTGATTGAAAAAAAAAACGGTCCAGGACTGGGACACTCAGATTAATCCTGCAGTGCTAGTGTCTGGTTAAGGAAAAGGTGGAGAACAGCACAAACAGTTTTAGTAGAGAAGTATTTCATTTATTTAAAGAGATCAAAGGCTTATTTTGATTATTAAGCTTAACTAAAATATACTAATACACTGTAAAAAGACTTTTAAAATAATTTTATACACTTCAGCTGTTTAACTAAGCTTTTTTGTGAACTCAAAAACACCCTGTTTTCAGTTTTGTGACAATTTCACAGCCCATCTATGCACACAAATAAGTTACAAGACCAAATGAATAATAGAAAATAAATATAAATATAAAATACTCTTCTATAAGTTTCAAAGAGATTTAGTTTACATATTTTATACAATACAATAATAATGATCGGCAATCATTTAGTCACTGAAATTATCCATGAAACTGGATTACTAAATGCGTGTAGATTAAATAAAATAATTTTACCTGCACACGATTGTCTCCAATGAGCCTAACATGCAAAACATGTTGGCTACTATGATAAGTTTTTCTAGCTTCTCAAGCTATGAAAATGTACAAAAAAAAGTAGCAACATTTCTGTGTCCATTTTAAAGTTGTCATGCTGTGGCGCTAGTAACCGGAAAATGCGGAAGTAAGGGCGGACTTGAATGAAGGCTAGAAGGCTGTCCAATTTTCACAGCAGCTCATTTCTGGACTACCCTGCCTTTGAACGACCCGCCCTACGTGGTAGGTTGGGTCCTTCCAAGCATGCTACCCCTGAATTACGACAAAGCAATAGTGTGTGTTCACCTCTGTTCCTCGTCGTATTGTCTGCGTTACTTCTACAGTCTCTACCGTGTGTCACCCCCTGCATTTTCTCTGCTGGTCATTCCCTATGTGTGTTATGTGTTGGTGTGTGCGGCTAGCGTGTAAGTTTATATTGTTAATTGGTAATTATGAGACAGTGTGCTTCAGATCATTTTACAGAGTAATGTGAAACGTAATGAGCAGTGTTACGGAATAAATATATATTCTTAGTACTTATTTTCTGTTTATATTGTTTTATATAGGCCAGTGTAGTAAAACGCCACTTTGAGTTATAATGTGTGCTAAAGGTCACAGAGTGCTGTGTAAGACAGGAAACTGCAGGAGACACTTTGTGCAGAGCTGCAGAGTACAGGATGTAGACAGGAAGCGAAACTAGGCAGAGTGCAGCGCAGGAGTTGTTTTGATTGAAACTGTGTGTGACGTATAATAGAACTATCATAGTCATTCGTCTTGTAATGCTTCAAATTTGCAGAGGACTAGCTCGTGCACATCCGTTTCCAGAAAGTAATGATTGAATAAAATAATTTTGAAAGTTTTGACCACTGAGTCGTGTTTTTCTCTGTCAGTAAAAGAATATAAAAGAACCGGATTTTGATAGCAGTAAAACAAATGTCTTTCTTCTGGGTGTAATTAAGTAACATACTGCATTACCTTTAAGAAAAGTGTTCAGTGTAATATATGCAATTACTTTTTTGAGTAATGACCCCAACGATCATCATCATCGTTTATTTGTATATCACTTTAAGAACACACCAGGCAGACCAAAGTGCTGAACAACACAGATCAAAACAACTACCAAATTAAAAATATCATAAAATCATTTAAAAAAATGCAATAAAATAAATAAGAAGGTGTCAGTTTCCTACAGAGTTAAAAGCCAGGGAATAAAAATAGGTTTTCAATCGGGACTTAAAGACCTGCACTGATGAAGCTTGTCTAATATGGAGGGGAAGGTTATTCCAGAGCATCGGAGCCGCAATTGAAAACGCTCGGTCTCCTCTGCATTTCAGCCGCGACTTAGGGAACGACAGCAACAGCTGCTCAGCTGAACAGAGCGAGCGAGGAGGAACATGTGCCTTCAGCAAATCAGATAAGTAGACAGGAGCCAGACCATTTAAAGATTTAAAAATCAATAAAAGGACTTTAAAACGAACCGTAAATTCAATGGGAAGCCAATGCAAGGAAGACAGAACCAGAGTGATGTGATCGAATTTCCTTCTACCAGTTAAAAATCGTGCCACCACATTTTCCACTAACTGCAGGCGTGACAAAAACGCCCGACCCGACCCCTATTAAAAGGGAATTACAATAGTCCAGACGTGAGGTAATAAAAGCATGAATAAGAGTTTCCAAATTGATTAGTGATCGAACTTTTCAGATGGGAGGTCAAATCACCAAAATCAACATCTGGAGAATCAGTAGAGCGATACGGGCCATATAAAATTGCTTCCGTTTTGCAATCATTAAAATTCAGAAAATTATTTGCCATCCATAATTTAATATCGCTAAGACAGTCAAGCAGTGATTGACATGGGGAGGTATCCAACTGACTAAAAGGTAAATAAAGCTGACAGTCATCGGCATACAAATGAAATGACACTCCGTGTTCACGAAAAATCGCACCAAGAGGGAGTAAATACAGCGAGAAAAATAATGGCCCAAGGATAGATGCCTGGGGCACACCCCAAAGCAGAGGGGCCGCAGAGGAAGCGGCCAGCCCCAGCTTAACACAAAAACTCCTTTCGGAAAGATGTGATTTTATCCATGACAATGCCAAATCAGAAATTCCCACACAGTGGTGTAAGCGGGAGATCAGCAGGTCATGGTCCACTGTGTCAAATGTAGCTGTCATGTCCAATAACACAAGCAAAGCATATTTACCACAATCAGTAGCAACAAGAATATCATTCATAACTTTAACAAGAGCTGTCTCCGTACTGTGAGAGGGCTTAAAACCAGATTGGAAGATTTCAGACAGTTGCGAGTCATTCAAGTAATCCAACAGCTGGGTATGTACAATCCTCTCCTAGATCTTGCTTAAAAAGGGAAGCTTGGAGATAGGTCTAAAATTTGAACTATCAAGGCCAGGTTTCTTAAGTAAGGGGTGTATGACTGCATGTTTAAACCCACTAGGATCTTGACTGGTTAACAGACTAGTATTGATAATTTTCAGGATATAAAGTCCAATGATAGGAAATACTTTTTGGAGAAAGCGGGGAGTAACAACATCGTTCGGGGAGGCTTAGAATGTAGCACCAACTCCTCTAAATCACACAGAGAAATTTGTGCAAAGGCAGAGAACAGGCTTGAGCAAGGAGTATGCATGGCCGGATCAACAATAGTTGGGATCGGAGGCCTCAGGCTAGCAATCTTGTCCACAAAAAATGTAATAAACTTATTTCACATAGCCTCAGAGGACGGCAAACGGTTGTAACCCTCCAAGTTAAGTACAGAATTTGTAGTATTGTATAAAACATGAGGGTTATGTGAGTTGGCCAAAATAAGTTGAGAAAAGTAGGAGTGTTTATCGGCCTTAACTGCCCACTGATAAGTTTTCTAGATAATTTTTAGGGCTTTAAGAGAGACATGCAAACTATCTTTTTTCCACTGTCTTTCATATTTCCTACATTGTCTTCTACTAGCTCAGGTATGATCTGTTAACCATGGACTAGTCTTAGATGTACATTTTCTTAGCCTCAAAGGGGCAACAACATCAAGCACAGATTTAAAAGCAAAGTCAAAATACAAAAATAGGTCATCTGCAGTGGGCAACTCAGGGGCATAAGACATTAATTTGTCAAACAGTATAGAAAACCGTTCGGCAGTATCAGAGCCAAAGGCACGATAACATCGAACAGGTACAGCCTGATTTGCAAAAGCGTTAGAAGGAGCAGTATCAAATAAGATGGGCATATGATCAGGGAATACTGCATCTTCAACACGTACATTGCAAACAGATAAACCATAATATAAAAGTCCAGTGTGTGACCACATTCTTGAGTGGCACCACTAACAGATAGGACAAAATTAAAAGAGTTCACTAAGGGCGTCGGGGGGTTCCCAGGAGCATCTTCCTTGGGGGGCTCAACCCGGGGTAGCGGTCATGGCCTAGTAAGCCATGTTGGCTTACTAGGCCATGTTGGCTCTTAGGTTACGGTTTCCTCGTGGCTGCGTGCAGCGGGGCTAGGGGAGGGTCTGTGCTGACGGACGTGGGTTACTGACCTGGTAGCCTGGCTGCCCCTGGGTGGGTCCGGGATGGGCGTGAGGTTCTGGGGGCGCTCCGTCTCTGCGCTGGGGCCCTGGCCGGGCCTCGGGGGCTTGAGTCCTGGTTGGTATGTTGCTGGGGTTGTGGGCGGGTGGGTGTATGGGGGCCCGGCCCTGGCGCAGGGTGCCGCCAGTGCATCGAGCCACCTGGGGGGCTCTTCAACTGGTGGGGGAGGTTGTTACACCTTGCAGGAGCTCTCCTCTCTTCAGGAACTCACTCTGCAGGAGGGGGAGATACAGGAGAGGTGAAGGAAGATCTCAGCCTGGGCGTCTATTGTCTTGTGTAGTCTGGAAGATGAGTGGATGACTGGGTGGGTGCAGTTTTCTCTGTGGTGGGGTCAGGTGGGCTGTCCCGGGCTCTGTGGGGCCGGGCGGTGCTGCTGTACTGGGCCCCTGTCCGGATGGGCCTAGGCCCCTTTCCCTGGCGGGTTGCGGAGTATGGGGGTGCCTACTGGGGTCAGCGGGGGAGCTGGCCCCAGGGAGGGGTCACTTGCCCCTCCCTTCCTTCCCTACCCATCTCCAGCTGCCTCCCTCTTCCCGCTCCACCACAATCACCCACACATGCAGGGCCTTGGGGTAAAGGTGTGTCACCAGGGTGCAGGGGAGGCATCCCCCCCCTGTCCCCTTCTGGCTTCCTGTGCCTCAATTTTACCTCACAACTTAGACATTCACATTACTCACACTCTCATGCGTGGGCACGCTACATGGACTCCAAAAGACCATCAGGGTGAACACCTCACCCCTGGCGTTGTTGCCCACCTCTCAATTTTAAATACACGTAGGCACTGAGGGCCATCAGGAGGGGCTATGCGCTTACCTGCTGCTCTCTGGCAGGTAGCTCCATGCCCTCCTGGGTTTTAAATGCACCTTAAAACACACATGCATCAACACTACAATGAGCGGGCGGAGGGAGGTTTGGAGTCTTCTCACACCCCCGTTCTCTGCGACCTGCTGGAGTGGGGGGCCAGGAGGAGGAGTTGGCCGTCTTACTGGGGTCTGGAGTGTGGGGCCTCCCTGCTGCTGCGGAGTCGGGGCGGTCTGCTTCTCCCCACCGCAGGGAAAAGGGTAACACCACCTGCATCTGGGTGCAGTTTCCCCCTCCAGGGGCAAGGGTACCTAGACCCGGTTCGTAGAGTACGCTTGGGGATTGTGATTGTATGTACAGTGTCTCTCTATGTCTGTGAGAGCATGCGGGTGGGAATGGATGTTTGTATCTGTGTGTGCCTGTATGTCTGTGTCTATATGTCAGGTTGGGTATCAGACGCCACCTCTCTGGGGACATCTCAGGACCTCTAAGGTATGGAGGCCTATCTCCCCCCACCACTTCCCCTGCTGGTGGCAGACGCCCTCAGACATCGGTGCGTTGGTGGTTCTTTGTGTCCGGGGATGGGTGCCCAGGTACACACCGGCTCACTTCTTGGTGGCCGCTTATCGGGGCCTGGAGCCTGGGGCTCGCTCGGGCAATTTTGGGGGGGGGGGTTCCCTCGGCCTCTTGGACTGGGGCTCGGTCACTCTGGCACAGCTGGCTGCCGGCGGAGCTCACGGGCGCGTCACTGCAACCCCCCCGGCTTCTGCTCCGCGGCTGCTGAGTGACCCCTCATCTGGGACTCTCCTTAGCTCTTTCTGGGATAGTGGCTCAGCTGCCCCTCTGTTGGTCTTCCTTGGTCTCTTGTGTTCTGGGGGCCTCTGGATGTCTGGAGTTTTGATCTCCTCCATACCTGCTTCATGGCCTGGTGGACGGGGCTGTGGCCCCACACCCTCTAGCAGATCATTACATGAAGGAACCTTTTAAAAAAACAAGCGCGTCCATGCTCACAGGTGTACACATGGGTGCTCACACACACAAACTACACCCTTTTTGGCTCCTACCTCAAAGCACACTGCGCTGTCGATATTACGTGCTGCACAATAATGTTTAATATTTAGTATTTACTGTCATATTCCCATATATCATCGTGATGTTGTTTATTGTATTGCTCTCGTTTTCTTCTGCTTGTTTCCTTTTTTCTTTCTCAACAGGTGATCCAGCTGATTGATATATGTATTTTTTTGTCTGCTTATTTAGTTGGTTATTGGTTTTTTTGAGAAATCCCGGTTTCAGTCAGGAAGAGCAAATCCAGAACACGAGAAAGAAAAATTTCCTTCAATATGAAGGTCTTGTTTGCTACCAACCTGGTATTTATTAAACCCAGCCTGAGAAAAACTATATCCTTAAAGTTTGTGACGCAGTGTGCCCAGACAAAAGGCAGCTATTTTCAAACGTGAGCATCAGCAGAAACGTGGTTGCTGAACATGTAGACCAGCTTTCCACCAATCCAAAAAAAAAAACAGCTTGTGGAAAAGGGAAAAGATTTCATCGCATATTCCCTTGCTGTGGATCAGAGCACCGACACAACTGACATTGCCCAGCTGTCAATTTTCATTCGTGGAGTGGACTCCAGCCTGAGCATAACAGAAGAGTTTTTGGCGTTACGTCCTATACATGGCACAACTACAGGACAAGCTCTATATGAAGGGGTATCCAGATGTGTAAATGGGGCTGCCTTGGGAAAAACTCGTGAGATTGACAACAGATGGAGCACCCGCGATGTGTGGACACATGAGTGGATTGGTGGCAAGGATACGTGAAAGGATGCAGGATGAAAATGTCACAGATGAGCTGACAGCTTATCACTGCATAATACACCAGGAGTCGTTATGTGGCAAAGCCTTGAAAATGGAACATGTAATGAAGAATAGGCTGATATATTAAATGTCCCTTTATTACCATTTCATAACTGTCTTAAATCAGATGGAAAACAATGTAATGCTGTAGATGAACTCAAAATATATAAAACATGTGCAGCAGTAATACCAAACAAAAACATACATGAAACAGTTATATTAATCCAAAATGCACCATGTTTCATATAAATGGAGAAAAAAATACTGATAGTAATCTTGCTCTGCATTTATTTTCAAGTACATTTTGGTGCTGATACTATACACTGAAAAACTTAATGTGTGACTTTTCACTGCCCTTTATACGTTTTACTTGAATGATCCAAAAAAATTTGAACCAGAGTAATAAAATAAAAAGCAAAGGTGATATACTAAGATTAGCGGCAGACAACTTGAGTAAGCAGGCAGGACTATAATTGCTTTTTTTTTTTTTTTTCTCTGCCTGTCCCGTTTGGCTCTTTTGCCATCAGAATTATTGTCTAAAGGCAAAGAAAGATGCCCAACGGATTTACTTTACCAAATTGACCATCCCAGCCTTGCCATAATGGTCCATTTGATTCACCTTTTATTGTTTATTTTATTTTCACTTGCTGAATACGGGAAAGACTTGACTGGAGGAAAGAAGGGGAGAAAGAAAGAGGGAAAGAGAAACAGCTGAGAAGAGGGACGTGGGAATAAGCAGGAAAAAGAAAAAAGAAAAAAAAAAGAAAAAAATGCATATATCAATCACCTGGATCACCTGTTGAGAAACAAAAAAGAAAACAAGCAGAAGAGAACAAGAGTAATAGAATAAACAACATCACAATGACATATGGGAATATGACAGTAAATACTAAATATTAAACATTATTGTGCAGCACATAAGATCAACAGAACACAGTGTGCTTTGAGGTAGGAGCCAAAAAGGGTGTAGTTTGTGGGTGTGATCACCCGTGTGTACACCTGTGAGCATGGACGCGCTTGTTTTTTTTAAAAGGTTCCTTCACGTAATGATCTGCTAGAGGGTGTGGGGGGCCACAGCTCCGTCCTCCAGGGCATGAAGCAGGTATGAGGAGATCAAAACTCCAGATATCCAGAGGCCCCCAGAACACAAGAGACCAAGGAAGACTAACAGAGGGGCAGCCGCGCTACTGTCCCAGAGAGAGCTGAGGAGAGTCCCAGATGAGGGTTCACTCAGCAGCCACGGAGCAGAAGCCAGGGGGAGTTGCAGTGGTGGTAGGGGGAGATAGACCTCCAAACCTTGGAGGGCCTGAGATGTCCCCAGAGAGGTGGCGTCTGATACCCAACCTGACATATAGACACAGACATACAGGCATACACAGATACAAACATCCATTCCCACCCTCATGCTCTCATATGCACTTACTCCACACTCAACAAACGTGGAGACAGACATAAAGAGACGCTGTACACACGATCACACTCCCCAAGCGTACTCTACAAACCGGGTCTAGGTACCCTTGCCCCTGGAGGGGGGAACTGCACCCAGACCCAGGTGGTGTTACCCTTTTCCCTGCGGTGGGGAGAAGCAGACCGCCCCGACTCCGCAGCAGCAGGGAGGCCCCACACTCCAGCCCGCAGTCGGACGGCCAACTCCTCCTCCTAGCCCCCCCGCTCCAGCAGGTCGCAGAGAATGGGGGTGAGAGAAGACTCCAAACCTCCCTCCACCCGCTCATTGTAGTGTTGATGCATGTGTGTTCTGAGGTGCATTTAAAACCCAGGAGGGCTTGGAGCTACCTGCCAAAGAGCAGCAGGTAGGCGCATAGTCCCTCCTGCTAGCCCTTAATGTCTACGTGTATTTAAAATTGAGAGGTGGGCAACGACGCCAGGGGTGAGGTGTACACCCTGCTGGTCTTTTGGATTCCGTGTATCGTGCCCACCCCCAAGATCCTATATGTATGTGTAATGAGAGTGTGAGTAATGTGAATGTCTAAGTTGTGGGATAAAATTGAGGCAAAGGCAGCCAGAAGGGGACAGAGGGCGGGGGGTTGCCTCCTCTGCACCCTGGTGACATACCCCTACCCCAATGCCCTGCATGTGTGGGTGGTTGTGGTGGAGCGGGAAGAGGGAGGCAGCTGAAGATGGGGAGGGAAGGAAGGGAGGGGCAAGTGACCCCTCCCTGGGGCCAGCTCCCCCGCTGACCCCAGTAGGCACCCCCATACTCCGCGACCCGCCAGGGAAAGAGGGCCCAGGCCCATCCAGACTGGGGCCCAGTGCAGCAGCGCCTCCCGGCCCCACAGAGCCCGGGACAGTCCACCCAACCCCACCACAGAGAAAACTGCACCCACCCCACCATCCACTCATCTTCCAGACTACATAAGACAATAGACGCTGAGATCTTCCTCCACCTCTCCTGTATCTCCCCTTCCTGCAGAGAGAGTTCCTGAAGAGAGGAAAGTTCCTGCAAGATGTGACAACCTCCCCCACCAGTTGAAGAGCCCCCCAGGTGGCTCGACGCACCAGCGGCACCCTGCGCCAGGGCTGGGCCCCCATGCACCCACCCGCCCACAACCCCGGCAACACACCAACCAGGACCCAAGCCCCCGAGGCCCGGCCAGGGCCCCAGCCCAGAGACGGAGCGCCCCCAGAACCTCACGCCCATCCCGGACCCACCCAGGGGCAGCCAGGCTACCAGGTCAGTAACCCACGTCCGTCAGCACAGACCCTCCCCTAGCCCCGCTGCACGCAGCCACGAGGAAACAGTCACCTGAGAGCCAACAGAGCCCCTAACCGGACATGACCGCTACCCCGGGTTGAGCCCCCCAAGGAAGATGCCAACAGTGAAGGCGGGACCAAACTAAGACCCCCCACCCCCATTAGGTGATGGAGCTGATCAAAGGAGCCCAGAGCAATTGATCTGATGTGGTGGCAGAGGCTGTATCAAGACTAATGTAATCTAATAGATAATTTCTATATTGGTTAGAATTAAGATTATTTTTATTTTTCCAGTTCATGAGGACTGTTTTTTTGGCTATGCATAGGGCAGTGAAAACCATATGGGCTATATTCTTTTCTGAAGTGACATTATCTAAGCTGCCCAACAAACACACTAAGGGGGAAGCTGGAATGTTACATTTCAGACACTTTGATAAGTCTTCACATATCTCGCGCCAAAACTTCTGAACTGGTGGACAGAACCAAAGAGCGTGGATATAATTGTCCGGTGAATTGGTTTGGCAGTGGGAGCAGTTGTTGGTAGACGTAAAGCCCATCTTGAACATCCGATGACCTGTATAGTGCGCTCTATGTAATATTTTGTATTGAATTAATTGAAGACTGGGATTTCTAATTAGATGAAAGGTTTTTAAGCAAATCTGAGACCAGAAGTTTAGGTCTAAGTTAACTGATAAATCCGCTTCCCATTTTGCAATAGGAAGTGATATTGATTCATCTGTTTTAGAAAGCATTCTGTATATTTTGGATAGTAATTTGGGGGTTTTAAGAGTAAGAAATTGAACCACACTTGGTGGTGTTTGTAGTTCAACTTGACCCGGTTTAAATTTCTTTTTTACTATGGATTTAATTTGTTGATATTCTAAAAATCTTTTCTTGTTGATCCCATATTGTGTAACTATTCCGTCAAATGAAATAAATTCTGTTCCTTCTAGTATATGTTCTAAATATTTGATTCCTTTACCACTCTAATCTGAAAAGTTTATCATATTATTGTTTTGTAATATGTCAGGGTTGTTTCAGATAGGTGTACGTTTGCATGGGATTAATGAAGACGCCGTCAATTTTAGAAACTCCCACCATGCTGTCAGAGAAGAGCTGATGTTGATGCTTTTTAAAGCATTCATGTCATTGGATGTTTGAGCTGATAAATGGTAGATCTGAAATCTCTTGATTATTGCAAAGTGCTTGTTCTACATCTAGCCAAGGTTAATCTAAGAGGGTATGTTTTAGCCATCCTGAGATAAACTGAAGCCTGTTGGCTAAGAAGTAGTGCTGAAAGTTAGGTAGTTCTAATATTCCTCTATCCTTGGTCTTTTGTAATGTTTTTAAGCTTATACGTGGGGGTTTATTTTTCCAAAGGAATTTGGACATACATGAATCTAGAGATCTGAACCAATCTTGTGGCGGTTTAGTTGGGATCATTGAGAATAAATAATTTATTTTTGGTAAGACCATCATTTTTATAGCGGCAACCCTTCCCATGAGTGATATAGGTATACATTTCCACCTAGCCAGATCATCTTCTACCTTCTTTAAAAGTGGGATATGGTTTCATTTAGTAAGATCTGCAAGCTTGGGAGAAACATTAATACCTAAATATTTTATATTTCCCGATTGCAGTGGTGTAGAAGAGGAATTATGGAGGGAGCAATTAATCGGTAGGACTGAAGATTTTGACCAGTTAATTGAGTAATCTGATATTCTTGCAAAAGAGTTGATCAATTCAATCACCCCAGAGATATTGGTTTGTGAATTTTGGAGAAAGAGTAACACATCATCCGCATAAAGGCTGATTTTATGTTCCACGTTCTTGCATTTTATGCCCTTAATTACTGAATTCTGTCTAATTGCTGCTGCTAGTGGTTCAATAAAAATTGCAAACAGTGAAGGGGAAAGTGGGCATCCCTGCCTGGTGCCCCTCAGGAGAGAGAAGCTGGAGGATGTGTGGTCATTTGTTCTGACACAAGCTGTTGGGGAGTTATATAATATTTTTAACCAGTTTATGAAAGAGGATCCAAAACCAAATTTGTGTAAAGTTGCAAATAGAAATTTCCAGTTAACTCTGTCAAATGCTTTTTCTGCGTCTAAAGAGAATATTGTAGTTTCTAGGTTTTTACTGTATGAGTAGTCTATCAAATTAAGTAATCTACGTGTATTTGTTGATGAGTGCCTACCTTTTATGAAACCAGTTTGGTCAGGATGAATTAAGAGGGGGTTATTTTCTCCAGTCTCTTTGAGATTAGACCAGAATTCATTGTAGAATTCTGCAGGAAAGCTGTCTGGACCTGGAGCCTTATTATTGGGCATACTTATCAGGGCTTCCTGGAGTTCACCTGGTGTCAGTGGTGAATCCAGTGCCATTGCTTGAGTGTCTAATAATTTTGGAAGAGTTATGTTGTCCAAAAACTGATCAATTTCTTTTTTAGATGGGTTTATTTGTGTTGAATACAACGTTTTATAGAAATCCCTGAAAATGTTTTTTATTTGTATCGGTTCATATACTGTGTTCCCAGATAAATCTCGATCAGCACATATAGTTGTTTTTTCTTTATTTATTTTTAGCTGGTTTGCTAGAAATTGACCGGATTTATTACCATGTTCATAATTTTGTAAGCATAGTCTTTGTACTAAGAATTTTGTTTTTTTATCAATTATCTCATTTAATTCTAGTTTTGTTTTGCGTATTTTGTTCAATGTTTCCTGATCTTGGTGGGACGCGTAGGCTTCTTCTAGTGATTTGATGTTTTTTTCTAACTCCTGAATATTTTCGTTTTCTTTTTTCTTTTTATGTGATGAGAAAGAAATTATTTTACCTCTCATCACAGCTTTCCCTGCTTCCCATAGAACAGAAGCTGATGTTTCGGGAGTGTCATTATAGTCCAAATATGAAGTCCACTCTTTTTTAAAATATTTAATAAAGTCTTCATCTTTAAGTAGTGATATATTAAATCTCCAGTTTTTTCTTGGCGTAGTATTATTCTTGTGCATTAGTGTTAAAGATACAGGACCATGATCGCTGACAGCTATAGGATGAATCTCAGTGTCTGAAATGTCGTTCAGCAGTGAGCTGCTGACCAAAAAATAATCCAGACGAGAGTAGGAGTGATGGACATGTGAGAAAAAAGTATATTCCTTACTGGTGGGGTGAAGGGAGCGCCATGCATTGCAAAGACCAAAGTCGCTCATATACTGTTTGATTATATTTGCGGACTGCCAATTACGCTGAGTTCCCGCTGTATTGAGCCTATCCATGTCTTCATTTAGTCCAAGGTTGAGGTCGCCTCCAAGAACAAGTGTGCCATCTAAGTGTTCAGAGAGTGCACTGAAAAAACCGTGAAAGAATGAGGGATCATCAACATTTGGACCATATACACTTGCAATACATAGCTTTTTATCAAGTATAGATAGTTTAATGATTAAGAATCTGCCCTCTGGATCTATAACTGTATCGAGTACTGTGAATTTAATATTTTTATGTATTAAAATTGCTACTCCCCTTTGTCTAGAATTATAACAAGCTGAGAACACATTAGGAAACTCAGGTGTTTTAAGTTCATTCGAACCTCTAAGAGGTCTGTGGGTCTCTTGTAAAAGGACAACATCTGCCTGTAGTTTTTTGAGTTGGTTAAATATTTTTAACCTCTTTACTCTGGAGCCAGCTCCATTTATATTCCATGTAATGAACCTCACGTGTACCCATAGATGTTTGTGTATAACTAGGGATGTATGCTGTGTGCGTCGCTTAGACAGGTGGAGAGAATACGTCACTTGTTCATAAATAAAGAGAAGGAGAGAGAGAGAAAATGTGTTGCGAGATGCTCCCTGAGTCTGACTATGTGTATGCATATTTACTAATATGAGTAGGCTTGGCTTAAGTGTGTGTATCCTAAACGACTGTGTGCGCTGTCGGACTGAAGTAAATGTGCTGCCGTTGAGCGCATGGTGCGTATGTGTCGAAATAAAGGATGTTTGTGGATGAGTGTCGAAGCAGGTGATCAAGGCAGTGAAAGGAATAAAGAAAGAAACCAAGGACAGGGGTGAGCAGCATAAATCCAAGAGGGGGAAAAGAGAGGAAAAAAAACGAGAAGAAAAAAACAAAAAACAAACAAAACGTAAACATTCCAATTAAATCACTGACGGAGAGTGACGGTGTTAATTCTGCTATGAAATCACACTTTAAGATGCGATTTGATACCGGTAAGTTAAACAGATGTTAATGCAAGTTAGGGTGAGTGGATAGGGAAAGGGTGTAGCTGATTCTTATCTGGTGTGAGGTTAATACAGCCACGGAGTGATGTTGGGGTCACGGTGGAGCTGTCCGTCCACGTACAGCCGGTCCACAGCGATGACAATGCGGGAGCCCTTCTGGATGAAGCCGCTTCGGATTGGGAAGAGGACCCTGCGTCGTTCCAAGATCTCTTTGGGGAACTGGTCGTTCACGCTGAAGTCCGTTCCTTTTAATTCCCTGCCGCGGTTTTTCACTTGTTGCTTTTGTTTGAAGTGGCCGAATTTGGCCACGATAGGACGTGGTCTCCCGGCCGTAGCCCGAATGGGGCCGAGGCGATGTACCCGATCGAAGACGATGTTCTTCACAGTGTCCTCCAGCAGCTTCAGGTGGGTTTTGATGAAGCTTTTTACCGTGGTCTCCGCGTCCTCTCCAGCAGCTTCTGGAATACCAGAAAATACCAGATTATCACGCATGCTACAAGCTTGTAGATCAGTAACTGTTTCTTTTATTTTTCTATTTTCTCTATTGAGCTGGGTAACATTTTCTGTGAGACATTTCACCGACTCCCTTAGCGTGGCATTTTCAGCAGCAAGCGTTTCCACCTGCTGCTGGCTGAACTCCAGGGATTCTGGCAAGCATTTAAATTCTCTGTGAAGAATCTCCACCAAGGACAGCCTTGCGTCGAAACTGGACAATCGCTTGTCGATTGACTCCAGTATGTCGGCAATATCTTTGCTGGCTGGCGATGTTGAGCCGGGGGAATCTGCCGGGCGTTGTCTTTTCGATGACGGCGTCTCAGGTTTGACCGGGGAAGCTGCACACTGGGCCTTCTTCATTACGAGATCCTGGAAGCACTGATCAATATAATCTTGGAGAGTCTCTAAACTCTCCCCGTTGTTCTCCAGGGTGTTGGAGATTATTTAGACAAATAGTGTTAGTTATAAGACAATTGATAAGTGTATTTGGTAATACTGAAGCTTAAATGAATTTGTTCAAATCTAAACTACCATTTGCTTTAATTTTCCGTCAAAATCTCCGGCATCTGACGTCAGTTACAACATGAGTCGCTTACCTTGTCTGTCACTTACCTCCTCCTTTATAATTGTTACGGTTAGGACCCTTTATTTATTTGGGAAGCGTAAATGATGAGAATTACCAGTAGTTTTAAGCATGGTGACAAAGCGACTGCGATGACAGCTTGGGAGCATCCTTAGGTTCGTTTTGGGAACAGGACCTGCATCACTCGAGAATCATCTTGGGAAACTGGTCATTTACAAAGTCCATTCCTCTCAGCCCCCGGCCGCAGCTCTTTACCATCTCTTTTTTGTTTAAGTTGTTCAAATTTGGCCACAATCGATCTGGGTCTGTGTGGAGGACATGATGGATGCTGATGTTTTTAACTACATCCTCACCCCCAACTGGTCGTGGCAGACAACCGCTCCTCCCTTAGCCTGGTTCTGCTGGAGGTTTCTTCCTATTAAAACAGGGAGTTTTTCCTTCCTACTGTCGCCAAAGCACTTGCTGATAGGGAGTCATACGACTGTTGGTTTTTTCTCTGTTTTCCTTGTATTATTGTACAGTCTTTACTTTACTATATAGCACCTTGAGGCAACTGTTGCTGTGTCCACTCATGTGTCCACACATCGCGGGTGCTGTGAAAAAAAAAAAAAATCCTTGGGCAAGATACTAACCCCGACTTGCTCTCCGATGCATCCATCGGAGTGTGAATAATAGTTAGAAAGCACTCACCGTATAGATAATAGTGCTGGTGTGTATGGGGTGAATGCGGCGTGTTGTAAAAAGCCCTTTGAGTACTCCAGGAGTACTAAAAAAAAAGCGCTATATAAGAACCAGTCCATTTAATTGTCAATAAAATACTGTAAACTGTCCAGGTCATCTTCGTGGTCCTCCAGAATGGTGAAGTCAATTGAAATATGTCTGCAATTATTATCTTTTTGACAGCTCTAAAAGGCAATAGACTAAACTGGCAGAGAAAGCTATGATTAAGTTTGTGTCAACACAAACCTAGGGAAATATAAAGGTGTTATGTTTAAATAAACTAACTAAAAGGCTGCACAGATTTTAAAATGCAAACAGATTGGTTTCAGTATTTAAATATAAATAAATATTTAAATAAAATAAATTATAAGCAGCTGCAGCCGGGATTACAATAAAAGTTGACTGTAGCACAGGCTGTTGGCTGTAGTAGTGTATACTAAATACTAGACTTGACTTACCAGTAGCTGAGAACCATAATGAAACACAAAGGAGCACATGCACAGATAAATTTTTACCCAGGGTGCTGTACAACAAAGCAGTATGGAAAAGGACCCACCACCACGAAGGTCTACTGGTTTATCCCCGATCAAAAAAATAATCAAAACAACACAAAAGATGATCGGAGACTTGGCACCAGACTAGTTGCTCACATCAGCAAAAACAATTAAAATCTATTCCAGGCATGAAACATTAAGATTTAAAACACACACTTTTAAAAGGCAATGAAAAATATACACAAGCCAAATAGTGATACAGACTCCTCAAGTGAAGTGGGACGCTGCAAAGCTGCGGTTAGGAGTAACAGCAGCTAAAGATTAGAACTGAGATCATGTGAGAATAGTGTGAGCATTAGTAATTAATCTCAGGAGTGTGAAAATAGAGTATGTTTAGAACATCTAGCTATCATTCAAACATACTGGGATTATGCTTCATTTTAGTAGAGATTTGGGGTATAGATATATTATTTTCAGATCAAGCATTTTTTTTTTGCATTGAGTAGATATTGAAATATTCATGTGAAGCTTATCGTATTTTGTTTTGTTGTTTTTGTAATGGTTAATATGTCACTAATCATGCTGTGAGGCAAGCATGTAATTCAGTTGAAGGTATGGCATTTCAGTTTAACGATTTGATACAAAAATCGTTTTTTATTTCCTCTCCTCTCATCTTTTCACTTAGAATTTAGATTTTTTTCTATTTGGGTAAAGATTCAGTAAGACAGAAAGCTATGTCTCTAAAATAATTCTTTTTCAAAAGTGAAGTAAATAAGCATCTGATGTGCTATGAAAATGCTGTAGCAGCATTCTCTCTTTACCTCTCGCCTCCCTCACTCTCTCAGGTCAACAGTAAAAGGATCCGACACACAGATTGACTTATCTACCTGAATCCAATTTTCATGTTCACTGACTGCAATGAGCAGCTTCATGTCAGGATGAATTACACTTTTTCTATCAGCTTTTTTTTATATAAACAAATGGAGCTCTGCTTCAAGTCCCTGAAAGTAAAAACTGTTGAGCATTCAGTTTGAATAAATGGCAGGGTAGAGGCACACTCTAACCTGTGATTTATTTTAGAAACTAAGTAATGTAATGGTCTTTCTGAATGTAGCAAAGAGGAAGCAATAATGTCCTAAATCAAGGCAACTGCCCTTTTTCTTTCTTCTGTTTGTCCAGCTTTAATTTGCAACTTTCTGCAACCAAAATGTAGATAAATTCAAAACCAGCTCTAAAGCAGAATTTTGCAGATTCGCTACATTATATTGATACCACACCATCTTGGCTCGGTTTACATTATATACTGAAGTCAAATCTTGATGAAAAATAATAATAATAAATGCTGAAAATGTATGCTAACTGCTGTATACATTTAAGGTGTAAATATTCATTGCTATATGGATGCTGCTATAGCTCACCTGGCTGAGTGGGTGACCCATATGCTGAAGAGATGGATCCAGGAGAACTGAGCCATCCACAACCCAAACATCTAAGGCCACACATCTTGCCGATATCTGCCCTTCCATCCCAGCAGGAGAGCGAGTCAGGATGGGGGTGCCCACGAACAGGAGATGGGAGCCACAGAGCACCAGAGGCAACGGTCAGCCGACCCTGCTAGATGCCCACCAACACGGTGCGGGAAAGGGATCAGTGTCCAGCGGGAAGCGCTAGGTAGGGTGAATCCCTCCATGACCCAGTCCCACAGGGACAGCCAAGGCTCAGCAAGCCCCAGACCAAGGCCCAATATGTGTGATTACACAGGATCACAGACAAAAAAAATCTGCTACTTGCACTATTTCCTGTGTCTTATACATGAAATACCGCATGAAATATTCTGATTCTGATTATACTAAATCGAGTGTGCTGAGTCCAAATCTGCAGTCAGATTTGCCTAGGACGTCAGGTTCTGAAGTTATACACAGTATCATTGGCTATTCATACAGACGCGAGAAACTAATTTTATATTCGTCATACAGCCACTATACATAACTAAAATTTGCTTCAAAAGGATGACAGATTACAAAAACTCGTTTACATTAACAAGCATGTAAATAAAAAGTTCACTGGAGTCTTTATGCAATGCACATAAACTGCCCTTTAGGCACTTGCTTTTGCAGTTTTCATTGTCTGCTGTCGACCGCTGCAGAAACCAGCAATAGTCACCCATCATGTTGGGGTTGAAGTGGCCTTGATATCTTTTCTACATGGTGGCAATATCCTGGTGGAATCGTTCTCCATGTCCATCGCTCACATCACCCAAATTATGCATGACAATCACGAAAGTGTGAAGTTGTAGTGCCTTTCTGTAGTAAATTCCATTCCTGTAATCTGGAGGCTAACAATTCAGACTTCTATGATAAAGACGTGTCTCTCATTAGACCATCTAAATTAGACTGGCTCAGCAAGTGGGGCTTACCCTGATCAGATTCTGGTTCATAACATGTGTCAGCAGCAGCAGCATCCTCATGATTCACATCAGAACTATCACTTTCAGAAGAAAAAGATGCAGGCGGAATGGTACTGTATTCTCAGTGTCATGTGCACTGGCTTCTGGCTCCAACTTTACCTCTTCGTCAGGTTTTTGCGCTGATCGCATGGGGTATATTTACCACAAATATAGCAGAAATTGTACGGATGGTTAACGCAGCTCTGCCTACCTATTCATCTTTGGGATAAACAGACTTATAGACTTACTAGCAAAATAAGAAAACAGTACTGTTTACTATAAGCTTGCGCTTGGCCCATCTCACATTATATTTAGGCTTAACAACTGCTGACATCAGCTCACTGACCTGCTCAGACACTGCAGGAACACGCTGCTGCCATGATGTGTTACACACCAGGCACTGGAAGCCATGATGCAGGTAATGGTGCAGCAATTATAATGTTGCCATGCATCAGTATGCAGGCTCATCTACCACATAGTCACCAAAATGGCCTTTAACTTAAGATCTAGACGTCCTAGATGAATTTCAGATTCGGAATCAGTACACCCTCTCCATGAATCGCTACCTTATTGTGGTGGAGGGGTTTGTGTGTCCCAGGGATCCCAGGGGCTATGTTGTCTGGGGGCTTTTGCCCCCTGGTAGGATCTAGACTTGTAGTCAAGACGGTCTAATCCGAGACCAAGACAAGACCAAGACCAGAGGGTATCGAGACCAAGACAAGACCAAGACCAAGACCAAGTTGAGACGAGACCAAGACCGAGACCGAGACAAAAAAAGTCTTTAAACTGCAGCCAGATGCTGCTTCGTTTACGGCTGTCAGGCATATTTATGTGTTTTTGCTTTCGCACAGCCCTCCTTACCACTATCTACTGTCTCACTCACTTACTGAGAGGACAGACGGATGCTCCACTTGACTGTCGCGTCTCTCACCCTCTCTGTTTTTCACACAATGATATTATCCTATATCCTCGCATGTGATTGGCCACAATATAGAGTGATTGGAGCATAACTGAGCCACTTTGTGAGAGCTGAGCAGCGAAAGGAAATTAAGTGAGGGTAGAAATGACTGAAAGATTATTATGGTCTGTTTTGAGTTTTGTTCAAAAAAGAATGACTTCATATATATATATATATATATATATATATATATATACACACTTCTATATACATATGCAGGACACCTTAAACTAGTTTTTTAATTAAGCAGCAAGGCAGAACATAGTCGGGCCTGTATCAAGACACAGGGACTAAACCCCAATTCAACCAGACCCAGAACTGATCCGGAATTAAAACAGGACTACAACAGTAACCAAGACAGAACCAGAATCAGAACTAGATGATAGTAGCACTAAAAATCATCATAGACCTGCACTACACTTATTTTTTAAATCTACCAAAGTACAATATTTAGATTGAGAAAAGTTTATATAATTATTTAGCCTTGTTGTGCAAACAAGCCTGCAGAACTTAATAAATATAGAATTTGAAAAGTAACAAATGGTATCTAAGAAGAAACACTAGGTACTAGATACATGTTCTGATGAGTTTTGGCAAACAACCATTTGACTAACATGCGTGTCTCACCTGCTCTTGTTCCATCTCTGTTCTGTCGTCATTCTCTCTCTCCCTCTCTGTTCCTCTCTCTCCCTCTTTGTGCTGACAATCAAGCCAAACACCAACATCATCAAATATACAGTTGAAACCAGATATTTATGTACTCTTCAGATAAAAACACAAACACTTTTTTAATTGTAACATCAAATCAGACTAAATGTTTTTTTTTTTAGATTGATAAATATAAAAAAAACATATTTGTTAACTTTAAGAGTAAAGAGAGAAACCGTTTGTGTTTTTTAATTGCAAATGGCACCAAATTGTATTCAAACTGAGGCACACTTATGGAGCTCCACAGTTCTTTTCCTGGTGTTTTGGTTGATATCTCTGGATTTTCCCATGTCAAAGAAACAGGCTCTGTGTTTTGCCTTATATGCATCCACAGGTGTGCCACCAATTTACTCACATGGACTCTACTAACCTATCAGAAGCTTCTTCAGCCCAGAATGGAATCGTCTGGAGTTTTCTTATTAATTAACAATAAACTTAGTGTATATGTACTCCTAAATTTGATGAAAGTGATTAAAATAGACAGCTCCCTCTTTTTATTCTGACATTTAACTAATTCAAAAGATATTTCAACATTTATTTATCTAAAACAAAAGTTTACTCTAAATTGATGTTTAACAGTACACAATTGAAACCGATTTAGAGAGTTTGTTTAGCCGTGGAGGGTAACAACTGAAATAATAATAATAATAATAATAATAATAATTTTTATTTATGAGCGCATTTCAAGTCACCCAAGGACACTTTACAATAGGATAAAACACTTAGTAAAACAATAGCAGAATAAGAACAATAAAATAAAAGCACAAGATAAAATGAACAAACAGTGGATTCACATTGAATATGCAGATTTGAACAGATGAGTTTTGAGTTGGGATTTAAACTGGGGGAGAGAACCAATATTTCTTATTTCAGGGGGCAGAGAGTTCCACAGCCTGGGAGCAGAGCAGCTGAAAGCTCTGCTTCCCATGGTGGTGAGGCAGAAGGAAGGTACAGTAAGCTGGATAGAAGAAGAAGATCGAAGTGAACGGGCAGAACAGGTGGTGGTTAACAGGTCAGAAAGGTAAGGAGGAGCGAGGTTATGAATGGCCTTGAAGGTGAGCAGAAGAAGTTCGAAAATTATCCGGAATTTCACAGGGAGCCAGTGAAGTTCCTGAAGAACAGGGGTGATGTGCTGGTAGGAGGGGGTTCTGGTGATAATGCGAGCAGCAGAGTTCTGAACCAGTTGAAGCTTATGGAAGGATTTTTGGGGGAGACCATGCAGAAGAGAATTGCAGTAGTCAATACGGGAGGTAACAAGACTATGTACAAGAATGGACGTGGAAAGAGAAGGAAGCAATCTGTTAATGTTACGTAGATGGAAGTAGGCAGAACGGGTGAGATTATTGATGTGAGATTTATAGGAAAGTGAACTGTCTAGGATGACACCAAGGCTCTTAACCTGAGGAGAAGGGAAAACTGTGGAGTTATCGATGGTGAGTGAGAAATGGTTTGCCTTCAAAAGGTTGGATTTATCCTCCTTATCCTCCAATAAGGAGGATGTCAGTTTTATCCTCATTGAGCTTTAGAAAATTAGAGGTAAACCAGGATTTTAACTTGGATAGACATTCTGTAAGGGAAGAAGGTGGGAGGGAGGAATCAGGTTTGCAAGAGAGATATAACTGGGTGTCATCAGCAAAACAGTGAAACTGAAGATCAAATTTGCGGAAGATGGTACCTAGAGGGAGGATGTATATTATAAAGAGAAGAGGGCCTAAAACTGAGCCTTGGGGTACACCAGAGGTGACGGGGAATAGACGAGAGCGGAATGATCTTAGTTGAATAAACTGGGAGCGGTCGAGGAGATATGATTGAAACCAGACGAGGGGTGTGTCAGAGATGCCGAGAGAGGAAAGTCTGCTTAGAAGGACAGAGTGAGAAATGGTGTCAAAGGCTGAGCTCAGATCTAAAAGGACAAGAATGGTGAGAAGACCAGAGTCAGCTCCGATTAGAAGATCGTTAGTGACTTTAAGTAGAGCAGTTTCGGTACTGTGACATGAGCGAAAATATGAAATGTAACCTAAGACTCTCTAAAAAATCAGCATTGCTGTTGGGCTTTTTATTTATCCATTTGTTGATTCACTCGAAGAGCAAGTAACGCAACCAAGTGATCAGTTTGATATCAATCTTTTGTGATACACCGTCATATTTACATTATTAGTTCAGTACAAATGATTTGCTTTGGTACCTGATCAAACTTAAGCTCTCCTCTGTCTGCAGCAAACTCGCAGGCAGCAGCTTCTCCCCCCTCGCTCACATGGGTGCTGTGCTCAGTCGCCTAGTGCCTGAGCTCGGATCATACCAAAATTAGGGGGAATTTACGATGGTGCGCTCTGTGCTTCGTGTGTTGTTTTTGTTTTATACAGTTGTCAGTCAGGCATCTAACTAACAAATGACCCCAGTAAGCCACCCCCCCGCTCCGCTGATGGTTGACTCCAAATCTCCTGAACACTATGTCGATTTGAGAACGCAAGACCGAAACAGCAAGACCAAGACCGAGACCAAGACAAAAGTCCGTCGAGACCAAGACAAGAACAAGACAAAAGTCTGTCGAGACCAAGACGAGACCAAGACCACGTAAAAGTCGTCTCGAGACCGGTCTCGAGACCAAGACCGGTCTCGAGACATCCAACTCTAGTAGGATCTCCCATGGCAAATTGGTCCTGGGTGAGGGACCAGACAAAGAGCGATTCAGAAGACCCTTATGAAGAGAACATTGAGGGAACAGTTTACCCTGCCCGGGTTACCGGGGCCCCGCCCTGGAGCCAGGCCCGGGGAGGGTGCCCGAGGGCGAGCGTCTGGTGGCCGGGCCTTAGTCCATGGGGCCCGGCCGGCACAGCCCGAAGAGGAGACATGGGCCCATCCTCCCGCAGGCCCACCACCCGCAGGAGGCGCCATAGGGGTCGGGTGGATTGTGTGCTGGGTGGCGGCCAGGAGTGGCAGACTGATCCCCGGCTGCCAAGACTGGCAATAGGGACATGGAATTTCACCTCTCTGGTGGGGAAGGAGCCTGAGTTAGTGCGTGAGGTTGAGAGGTACTGGCTAGATATAGTCGGACTCACCTCTACGCATGGCTTGGGCTCTGGAACCAGTCTCCTGGAGAGGGGCTGGACTCTGTCTCAGGAATGGCCTCCCTGATCTGAACCCGAGCGGTGTTTTGTTATTGGACTTCTGTGCAAATCAAGTTTGGCCATAACGAACACCTTGTTCGAACATAAGAGTGTCCATAAGTGCATGTGGCACCAGGACGCTCTAGGCCTTAGGTCGATGATCGATTTTGTAATCATATCACACTCGGGTAAAGAGAGGGGCTGAGCTGTCAACTGATCACCACCTGGTGGTGAGTTGGATCAGGTGGCGGGGGAGGACGCTGGACAGACCCGGTGCACCTAAACGCGTAGTGAGGGTATGCTGGGAACGTCTAGCAGAGGCCCCAGTCCGCGAGATCTTCAACGCACACCTCCGGCAGAGCTTCAACGGCATTCCAAGAGAGACTGGGGACATTGAGTCCGAATGGACCATGTTCAGCATCTCCATTGCCGAAGCTGCTGCATTGAGCTGCGGCCGCAAGGTGGTTGGTGCCTGCCGTGGTGGTAATCCCCGAACCAAATGGTGGACACCAGAGGTGAAGGGAGCCACCAGGCTGAACAAGGAGTCCTATCGGGCTTGGTTAGCCTGTGGGATTCCAGAGGCAGCCGACAGGTATCGACAGGCCAAGCGGAATGCGGCTCGGGCAGTGGCTGAAGCAAAAACTCGGGTGTGGGAAGCGTTCGGAGAGGCCATGGAAAAAGACTTTCGGACTGCCTCGAAGAGATTCTGGCAAACCGTCAGGCATCTCAGGAGGGGAAAGCGGTGCTCTACCTGCACTGTGTATAGTGCTGGCGGAGCGCTGCTGACGTCGACTGAGAAAATTGTCAGGCGGTGGAAGGAATACTTCGAGGACCTCTTTAATCCCACTGACACGTCTTCCGAGGAGGAGGCAGAGTCTGGGGATGAGGGGAAGGACCCGCCAATTTCCGGGGGCGAGGTCACTGAGGCAGTTAAACAACTCCTTCGTGGCAGAGCCCCTGGTGTTGATGAGGTCCGCCCCGAGTTCCTGAAGGCTCTGGACGTTGTAGGGCTGTCCTGGTTGACACGCCTCTGCAATGTTGCGTGGAGATCAGGGGCAGTACCAGGGATGTCTGGCCCATTGCTACGGGCCATTTGATCCCTATACAACCGTTGCAAGAGCTTGGTTCGCATTGCCGGCAATAAGTCGGACTCGTTCCCGGTGGGTGATGGGCTCCGCCAGGGCTGCCCTTTGTCTCCGGTTCTGTTCATAATTTTTATGGACAGGATTTCTAGGCGCAGCCAAGTGGCGGAGGGCTTTCGCTTTGGTGGCCTCAGAATCTCATCTCTGATTTTTGTGGATGATGTGGTTCTGTTGGCTTCATCGGGTGAGGGCCTCCAGCTCGCACTGGAACTGTTCGCAGCTGAGTGTGAAACAGTGGGAATGAGGATCAGCGCCTCCAAATCTGAGGCCATGGTTCTCAGCCGGAAAAGGGTGGAGTGCCCACTCCGGGTCGGGGATGAGTTCCTTCCCCAAGTGGAGGAGTTCAAGTATCTCGGGGTCTTGTTCGCGAGTGATGGGAGAAGGGAGCCGGAGATCGAAAGACGGATTGGGGCTGCAGCTGCAGTAATGCGGACGCTGCACCGGTCCGTCGTGGTGAAGAGGGAGCTGAGTGTAAAAGCGAAGCTCTCAATTTACCGGTCGATCTACGTCCCTACCCTCACCTATGGCCACGAGCTGTGGGTAGTGACCGAAAGAACGAGATCGCGGATACAAGCGGCAGAAATGAGCTTCCTCCGAAGGGTGGCTGGCCTCCCCCTTAGAGATAGGGTGAGAAGTTCGGCCATCCGGGAGGGGCTCAGAGTAGAGCAGCTGCTGCTCCACATTGAAAGGAGCCGGCTGAGGTGGTTCGGGCATCTGACAAGGATGCCCCCTGGGCACCTCCTGGGTAAGGTGTTCCGGGCATGTCCCACCGGAAGGAGGCCCCGGGGCAGACCAAGGACATGCTGGAGAGATTATATCTCTCGGCTGGCCTGAGAACACCTTGGTGTTCCCCCGGATAAGCTGGAGGAGGTGGCTGGGGAGAGGGAGGTCTGGGCCTCTCTGCTTAGGCTGCTGCCCCCGTGACCCGGCCTCGGATAAAGCGGATGAAGATGGATGGATGGATGGAATCAGTACACTGAATTTCATGTAAATAACCTGCTCCTTTCCCAGTAGCAAAGTCTTTGTTGTCCTGTGTGATGGTTTAAGTTTGGTTCTCTTTATTGTTTTCTGCTTGTGTTAGATTTATAGTTCCTAGTTTTCTGTCACTGTGGCTTCCCTGTTTTCCATGTTTAGTTACTCTTGTCACCGTGTTTCATGTTCCCTCTGTTCCCCTCATGTCTCCATGTCACAGTGTCAAGTCTGCGTCTTTATGAAGGTCTAATGTTATCGTTTTATTTAGTCGCATGTTCAGTGTATTCCATTTTGCTTCCTTGCTTACCAATTAACTTTGCAAAAGTTTTTTTCTGATCTAGTGACATTACTATTCCTCTTGTTTTCTGGCACTATCCCTGGATAATGAGGGTGAGTAGCCTAACACTGTAAGTAGAATCTCTGCCTTTGATGAACCCTTTTTACTCATTATGAACTATTGAAGAGATTAGAATTCTAGTCGAGAGGCAAGTGCCTTACCAATAACTTTAATGTCTTTGTTAATTTCTTGACGGAGGCTCGTCTGGCTGCACACTCTCTGTCAGCCTCCTCTCGGACCAAGGTCTCTTCCACTAACTCCTCACCTGCCCGACTAGCTTGGATTCCAAGTAAGGCTGTTTATGTCTGTTTATGTCTATGTTTATGTCCCACTCAAGTGTGGGATCGTTTTGGCAGATGTGCCTATATTTAAGTTGCTGTGGGATACTTTTTTACCCTTGTCTCTTTATTGCCATATGAAAGGGTCTTCTCCAACGCCAGAGAGATTAATTAATTAATTAATGATTAAATAATTAGTTAAATGTGACTCTAATGAATTAAAATTGGAAATAAATGATTTATTAAATGTTTTAAATTAAATACATTGATTTTTAATTAATTAAATTAAAATGATAAGGTCCCCAACTCCAGTATTCATAAGCAGAACCATCTTTTGAAAACACTGCAACGGTTTTGACATAAACATCTTATAACTTAATAAATTTATTTAATCCTTGACTTCAATAATTACTGACAAGTTTTGTTTTTGTTTGTTTGTCTTATATTGATAAACCTGTTTTACCATTACCCACACATTCCAAAGACATGCAGTTAGTGGAGTAATTGGTGATTCTCATGACAGAAAGTATAATTTTTTTGTTTTCTGACCTATATTTGAATTGTTCCAAATGGGTGGTAGTTTACACTGGATAACTAAAGATTTTATTATTTTTAAAAATTCCCACCAAGCTGTCAGAGATGTGTTTATGTTAAAGTTTTGAGAGCTTGAGTGTCTGTAATATCGCTTGCAATTGAGCTACCAACTAAAAAGTAGTTCAAGCTATAATGTGAGTTGTGTACTGGTGAAAATAAGGTGTAAAAGTGGTATCAAAACGATCCGACAGTGAAGAATGTATGAAAAAAGAAGAGGTCGTCAACATTTAGTCCATATATAATAGCAATAGACGAATATAGATTTCACCAACTCTCTCTAATATGTCAGGATAAATCAGTGCACTTGATGAAGCCCAAAACAGACTTGAGGTTTCTCAATGAGTGAGGAAAAGCAAACAGAAAGACATCTAAAAAATGTATTAAGTTAATTAATTGCTTACATTTGCAAAACAGCTATTAAGTATTTTTTTCAATTACTGTGAATATCATAGTAGTAACAAATTTCATTATTTACAGACATATTATTTGTAAGACTTTATTATAAGATTGCCAGACAGGATTAAACTTTCAGCAGGCTCCATGAAAACAAGCTCCTCTATGTCACAGAGCCAAACTCCAACAAGAACACAGTCTGCTTTGTATATGTTCATAAATCACACAAACACTTGAGCCACTTTCTGAAACATTGAGACTTCAGCTGTCTGTGACATCACTTGCCCTTAAAGAAACAAGCCTTGAAACGCGTTTGACAAAAGCCTTCCTGGATTTCTCGACACATGCTCCAAAGCCTTGGCACAGCGCATCCCATCAAACCTCTTTTATCACATCTATTACAATGTCTTTCCTGGTGTGCTGGCCTGCCCAACTTTTGGAAATGCCTGTCTGATCTACTCTTGCCCTGTAGAGAACAACTCACCTAAGCCCTAAGCTGTATAAAGAGAATACTCACTTGAATCCAAGTCTATAAAAAAAAAAAACACACAGGATGCTTATCTGTATCTGTGGCAGTTGAAAATGATGTTGAAGTTATACAGTCTGTATACAAACCAGAATCTGCTTGAACCTGCAACATTTAAAATTAAAATACTCTCCTGAACTGTGGCAAATGCTGAAGTGTTATCCCGAAATTGTTAGAACATTTAACTTTTTCCATTGGGTATTGTAGTTGTGACATTGCAGAAACTTTCCAGTGTATGATCTGTATGATTTGGTGCATAGAGCACTGAAGAAGCTTTACTGGGGAAAGCAAAACTCCATGAGTCAGAGCAAACTCAGGAATAATTACACCAGCTTGGAGGTATGATGCAAATATGAATCTGTAAACACTGTTATGTGTTCCTACATCTCATGCTGCTGTGTTATGGTCACTCCCCAAGGCACCACAGTAGATACCAGTGAATGAAGCATTTATTCCCCATTCAGAAGACTACTCACATCATTTGTAAAATAGTCTTTGGCAATTTGCCTCAGAATAACTCTGTTTGTATTCTGCCAACTAACCCATTCATACCCTTCTGACCAAGTCAAAATACCTAACCTGATTTAATCTGTGGGAAGGACTTGAAGTGGGTATAGGCTGTTACTGTATAGCTGTAGCAGAGACTAAGTGAGAGGACTGTGATTTGAAAGGTGTGTTTCTTCATAGTCTGAAAAATTAATTCATTTGAATCTAGATTTTCTTTCTGTAAAAATGGCTGTTCACCTGCATGAAAAAAGCTACTCCAGTTTTCAGCATGTCTCGTGTCAATACTCTCAATTTCCACATCCTGGCTGTAGAGGAGCAGAAGCTGCTTGTGCTGGTTAATGCACTCCATCTCTGGAACTTCAGTCAGACATGACCTACGTTGGGAGGCTAAGTTCTCAGATAAGACAAAGGAGGCAGGATAGTCAGTGTCTATACTGTGGAAAATGTGCACATTTTGTTTTTGCGTCAAGTCTGCCCAGTAGGGGCCACCTACATGAAGAGTCTATAGGAAAATTAATGCAATTGTTTATAATCTTTCTTAATATTTGAAATTCAATCTGTAATTACTCAAATGCATTGCCATACCATTAACCTCAACATGGTATGGAATGTCATGGATAATTTGTCTGTAAGAAGACTGTAAACTCTTTAGTTCAGACCCCTGGATTGAATAAAAGTAACAAATTCTTAATCATCTCTGACAAGTGAAAAGTCCAAAAAATTATAGCCTCCAAATGTTTTCATACTTACTGACACCCAGTGGGCTGAATGTTAGTTTGATGAGTATTAATACTGCGTCAGCTAAATAAATCACAAAATCAGACTGCAATAAATATGAGCATGTGGTTATAATTAGTTATTACTGTACTGATTGAAACTCTTCCCAGTACACCTAGTAAACCAAAGTCAATGTCGGGAAAAAAGCTTAAATATTAAATAATTGTAATTTTTAGATAGCTGTTTGGAATTCGAAAAAATATATTTTAATAAACAGGGATGTTTCAAATATTAATATAATTGCAGATCACATTTTAATATAACTTTTAGTCTGTCAGTCAGGTTGCAACTGACTGTCAAGAAAATGCCAATAAACAAACAAAACATTGCAGGGGACAGAAGCCTATCCCTGAAGCCTATCCAGTAAATAGGCAACTCTCTCATTTATTAACTGACTGGCTTTACAGATGTTTAACATGAAGACAAAACCATACTACAGCTGATTAATGCTGAATAAGAATATTTTCTGTACCCGTGTAATATACATTAATCTATGACTAAGTAATCATATGAGACAAAGTGGAATATTTGCAAAACAGATGTTTGACTGGTCTTATGGATATAATGTGAGAGCACTAAAAACAGAATTTATTCACCTTGAGAGAGTGTCAGCATTAACCGACTACATAACAACAAATTTTGGAAATCTCATTTTGTGGCCAAGGACAAAGGAAAGTAACTTGTCTGAATGTTACACCTTTTTTAACTGCAAAAAGCTCAATCTTGAGACTCAGTAAGCTGGAACTGGCTGTAATACAATGCCATTACTATTGAAAAGCAGGTCAGAAGCGCTGAGGCACAGATCAAAATGCCATTCTGGGCGAGCTGAATTCTTTTTACCTCTGAAAATGAGAACCAATAAGGACAGCTATTTTCTTGACCTTGAAAACAAAAATGGCTTCTAAATATTCCTAAAATCAAACAAAAAATATGTCAATATTATTAAGAAAATACAAACATAAAAAGTGATTTATTTTAGATACAATGGGGTGTGCATTTCCTTTAAATTGTTTAAAAATCAACGAAGTCAACTTTTAGTTCACATACAATCATGGCATTGATTGTATGTAGCCTCTGTCCCATGGCGGACAGAGGCTATGTGACATGAACGTTATAATTTTACCTTATAAGGTTAACAGATCAATAGAAATTAGGAGTGGCCAATTCTTCAATATTTGTGTTATACTGTAGTACCTCTGTTTCACTTTGTAGAGGTCCCTATACATTTGCTTGACAGCTAAATTAATGACAGCTACAAAGATGGGTTTTTGATACAGGACAGTTGAATTTGTGAATATCCTTCCAGTTAAGTAAGTGCAACAGTTAAACTGTTAGAAAAAAATATTCTGTATTAATGAAAAATCATTAGAATAAATCCAGAGACGGCTCTAGCGATTTTAGTGCCCTAGGCAAGATAATGGTTTGGTGCAACCGCAGCCCCCATCCCTGCGCACGCACCACCCCAAACATTAATGAACAAAAGCTGTATGACAGACAAATTAGGTGTTGTACAAATGAAACTCATTTATTTGTTTTATTTATTCTTATTTATTTACACAACAATACACAACACAACATAGTACAAATCCAACACAGTAACTTTAAAGTGGATTTTTGCAAGAAAGGTATGCACACAAAAAAGGGATAACTTAATAAATAAATAAAAGAATAAGTGAATGTTTATTGCACATTATTATTATTGTTCCCCCAAAAAAGACTACGGAGGTAGCCAATCAGGTCATTGTTAGCATTGATTAGACCTATTGTCCTTTTGTAAAAGATGTCCTTGAGTCTGTTTGTCCGCGACCTCAGCAATCTGAATCTCCTGCCAGAAGGCAACAGCTTAACCATCCGATGTCCTGGGTGCTGCATGCCCTCTTGAGACAGCGAGTGCTGCACAGGTCCTTCAGGGAGGGTAGAGGATGTCCAATCATTTTTTGGGCCATATTAATGACCCATTGAAGTGCCTTTTTGTTTGCCATGCAAGCATGCAGTATGTCAGCAGACTTTCAATAGAACAACGGTAAAAGATGATCCGCAACTCCCTCTTCAGGTCCATTTTTCTGAGGAGTCTCAAAAAATGGAGAAGCTGTTGGGCCTTCTTTACAACAGTTATTTTCAGTAATGAAAATAGAGTTTGTTGTGCTAATTTTACATGGGATTCTGCCTTTTCCAAGTGCTTAAATTAGGAACATTTTAACGTGATCAAACAATGAAATTACCTATAAACAAGGACAATGAATGTGGCAATATGAATTATAATACATAAATATACATAAATATACAGTTAACAGTTGGTTTAAATAATAATGGATTGCATGCACTGGGACAGACTGACAGAGGACAGGTTTTCACAGTCTTTGTGGCTTGGGGGGGGGGGGGGGGGCACTCTCCTGCTAACTGGAGTGCATGAAGGGATCAGTAGGATTAGGGCTGAAAAATGGAAAACTGCCTGTTTTGCTTGCTTTAAAAGGTCATTAATAGTGTAATATTAACAGCATTTTAAAGCAAGAACTCTTCAAGGAGTGTGATGATTACCAGGAAACACTGGTAGTTTCTGTGTAATAAGCAGGGATCAGCCTGATATTTTTATTAAAGTTTTTGCATCGACTTTTACAAAAGACAAATTGAACAATATGCCGTTTTCTTTTTAAAGAACATAAAGCAATATAAGACATACACTCCCACCTCATAATTATAGCAGTACCAGTGGGTGTACAAACAGAAAAAGGAAAAAATCCAATCTAATAATACTAGTAACAAACCCTAGGGTACAAGACAACAGTTCCTGAGTGTACAAGGGAGATGTGGAGAGTATCCAAAACCCCCACCTCCACACAGACACATAAAAACCAAAACACACAAAAAAAAAAAAAAAAAAAAAAACCCACACATGATAAATGGTCAACTTAGTTATAGGGATAAATCAATTCTGTTAGAGAAAAGAAATATGTATAAAGTAGTTAAATAAATACCATCATAGAACGCAGGCACAATAGAATCCATATACTTAAACTTAGGCCTCTTACTTGAACATAAGATAAGAAAAAATAAAATATGATAGAGTCTGAGCTGGCTAATTGGGAGCATTGCGAGACCGCAAAGTCTGAACATGATCAAAAAAGGGTTGCCAGGTCTTAAAAAATTTGGCCGTAGACCCGCGCAGGGTGAATTTAATCTTTTCGAGTTTGCTAAAATGCAGAACGTCTCTGATCCAGATTTCCCAGGATGGGGCAGAAGGGGACTTCCAACATAGCAATATTCTGCGTCTTGCCAATAAGGTGAGAAATGCGACCAGATCCGCTTGAGGCGTCGGCAAGGCAACTGAATCAGGAAGAACCCCAAACAAAGCAGTTAAGGGCACAGGTTGGAGGGTTAGCTGGATGATCTTAGATAAAATCAAGAAAATATTAATCCAGTATTGTTTGAGGGATGAACATGACCAAAACATATGCATTAAAGAGGCAGGTGTTTGATGACAACGGTCGCAGTCAGGGCTAAGATTGGGGTATATTTGAGCTAGTCTGGCCTTAGTCCAATGTACACGGTGCAGAATCTTACATTGAATCAGCCCATGTTTGGCACAGAATGAGGAGCCATGGACCCGGTAAAGAATTTTATCCCAAGAGTCATCCTGAATCACACACCCCAGATCCTGCTCCCATGCCAATTTAATAGCCGAGATTGAAGAGTTGCCAAAGGAACATATTCTCCCATACAAACAGGAGATCAGGCCCTGTAATGAGGGCGGAGGCAATAGAAGGTTATCAAAGTCATGATAAGAAGGTCTAGATGGGAACTGAGAGGATTTCTCCTTAACAAAACTCCGGATTTGTAAATAGCGAAAAAAGTGACTTTTTGGAAGGCCAAATTTCAATGAGAGCTGTTCAAAGGAGGCAAATGTATTCTGAATGTACAGATCAGAAAAAGACCTGATACCCAAAGAGGCCCACAAATAAAAAGCACCATCAGCTAACGAAGGCTGAAAAGAGGGATTTTTCAAGATGGGTGATTGAAGGGGAAAAAAGGTCAACTTAAAATAACGACGAAATTGATACCATATTTTCAAGGTAACTTTGACAATAGAGTTATTATAAGAGCCTGTACTCGAAGGCTGCTTTTGGGCATAAATCAGGGCTGGTAAAGAGGCTGAGACACAGGAAGAAGTCTCCAAACTGAGCCAGGCCGGGGCATTATTCGTGTCTTCCCCCTGTAGCCAATACCTGAGAATACGAATATTACATGCCCAATAATAGAACATAAAGTTTGGTAAAGCCATCCCCCCCATCTTTTTCGGTCTTTGAAGATATGTCTTGCGTATTCTGGGTGTAAGCAGGGATCAGGACTGCAAATTACAATATTGTCTTGTTTCTAATTAATACCATGTCTATCACTGAATAAAAAAGGAAATCTGATGATGAACTGCAAAACTTTATGCAAAACACTAAACCAACGTTTTCAAAAACATTATTTTCTTAATATTTAAAACTAAATGCTAACACTTTAATAAACATATATAAAATATAATTAAAGGATTGCTGGAAAATGACAACACATGTTTTCATGGATCACAACATTAAATATAACAATATAATGTATGGGTCTATTTACAATAGTTTTTGAAAGCCTTAAAAGAATAATTCATATGAATACATTAGCACTACATAGGAGTGCTGCACACATTTACTAAGGCCAGCTTCATAAGTCCAATCATTTTCTCTTTTAAAAACCTTTGTGTGTACAAGTGTCCTGTGAAATAAACAAAATTAAATAAAACAAAAAACAACCTACAGGTATACACGGGAAGCCCAGATGTCCCAGTTTTACACTGTGACTTGAAAGTAGCTTACATTTGTGGAGCTGTGTGAAGCTGACAGTGTTAAATTTAGAATTATGTGTATTTTTAGATATTTGCATGCACAGAAAGGTTTTTGAAAGAGAAAATTATCGCTTTTGTGAAGCTGAACTTAATAAATTGAGCGTAAATGATCACTATTTTTTCAGTTTTGTATGTTGGTGCTTATAAAAAAAAAACAGCAATATGTGTGATTTATATTTTAGTGTGTGGGTTGGAGCACGCATTTATGAGTCCTCAAAAGTTACACACAAATCAATGTACATATGTGTAAATCGTAGTTTCTGCTTGTGGGCCATATCGTACACAGCAAATCCAGCATGTCCAAATTAACACTGTCAGATTTGATTTCAACACTATTAAAGTGTCTATATGGGTCCACACCAGAGAGTGTTGATTTAACTGTTTTTGGAGAGTTGGTACATTAACTCTGATTTAGAGTTAAACACCAAATCTGTCTGGAGTTGATAATTTAACACTTACTAATGCTAACTAGATGTTAAGAGTTTATATATTAACTCTCAAAGAGTATTTTAGTTTAACCCTTTAAGACCTACCATAGAACCAAGTCCGCCAGAGCTTATATTATATTTTTACATGGTGTGGTGCCATTTTTGGGAGCATTTCAAGTTGCTATACATCAATACAACAATTATAGCCCAGATTTTAATAATATGTATTCATTAAGTGCATAGTAATTACATAAATTGCAAAAAAGTGCAATAAACTACAAAAAAATTGAAAATCGTTTTTTGCTTTTTTAACATATATTTCTAGTTAGAGAAATTTAAGAGGTTTATCCCTCAAAACTGTAAATACAAAAAAGTTGCACAAAATAGTTTCCTACCACAGGAAATTTATTTTGAGTGTCTTCATAGTTTTATTTTTGAAATACACCAATTTTTATACACTGCAGGAAAAACGAAAATAAATATTATACTGCAAATTTGCAAAAAAGCAGCATCTGCATCATAATAAACTATTTCCAGCAGTGCAATATGAGTCCTAAGCATCCCAGAAACGACACAGAAAGTCATAAAGTCAAACATAACTTTTAAAAAGACCAGTATAGGCCCTGAGGCCCTGATGGTAAAAAAGACTACATTTCCGCGAAAATGACGTCACTTCCGGTTTCGGGCAGGTAATGGCGGACATGCAAAAGTTTGCACTGACGTCTATTCCAACGTAGGAAGTGTTATGAACAGCTGATTGGATCGGCAAAGCGTGTTTCTGGAATATTATGTTTTTGTTCCTGCAAGCGCTTTTTATGCAGTTTTTGCAAAGCTTTATGTGGAAGGAAACCGTGACCTAGGACAAGCTGATGGCATAAGATGTAAGTACAACTCCTCCGGTTTCATATGCAAAAAATTTATTGCGCTAGCTTACGTGGTTGCAGAGATACCGGGATTTAAAAATAGTTACGTAAAACAGAGCGTGCCCGCTCCGACCGGCTCTAAAGGGTTAACTACGTAAGAGTTATCTTCTAATTAATTCTAAAAAGCGGGAATTTTACTGTTCTGTATTTCTAGAAATTTCTTTTAGAAATAAACATTTACTTAAAAGACGCAATGGTTTTTGAAAAACATTTATTCTGAACTGTGTACCACAATTTCAAAACATTTTCTGAAAGATGTAACAGTATACATGTTCTCACTTTCATTAGAATTTTGTTTATCAAAAGGTCTGACATGGTAAATGCAAATAACAGCATTCTCATCACTTATTTCTTCAATACAATATGCATGTCCTTCATTCATCCCTTTGTGGAACTTCAATGCACTTCTGCTCTCCCCCATATTCCATCTTCACAAGCATATCCTGTGCGGAGATTGAATAAAAATTAGTTGACACTAATTAACGGCACAAATAATCCAGTAAACAATTGCAGCACAGTAAAAAAAAAAAGGAATCCTTTTTGAGCCATTACTTGTGTAAAGTATTTTCCCAAAAGACAAGGACACAGACAACAGGTATACTGAACTAAATGTAAAACCTCAACCTTTTTCATTTTTACCTAAACCGTGTGCACAAAACTCTGGAGGGATCTAAATGCTAACGTAGAACCCAGTCAGGACGCCTGCTACAGCTGTTTGGTCGTTGTTTTTTTTTATGGGAGATCATTTTCAGGCTTCAAGTAGCACCATTATACCAACATTTCACATTCTAGACATTGTTTTAGGTGTATTTGACCAAAAATTTGACTGAAAATTCACATGCAAGCTTTTTTTCAAGGCTGTGGTTTTTGCCCGCAAACAATACATTTCAGCTAGCTAAAACACAATATTATGCTATCAGCGAGCAACATGGCTAATGCCTTTCACACAGATTTGTCTCAACTCCAAAGAGCCACAGAAGTAAAATCTAATAATAATAATTGAAACAATCTTTGAAAAAATGACTTACCAAGCATGGTAAACAACTCAAATATGTAGAGCAAAATGTTCTGAAACAGCTTCACTTCAGCTTCGATTGGAGCCTATGGTGCTGGGGGCGGAGTCTGTGAATTTACTCTATTGGTGTCATAGCCCCGTAGGATTTCAGAGTTAAGAGGTCAAGAGTTAATGTTTCCATTGTAACACCTCCAGATTTCACATAGAAACACTCATTTTTAACACTCGATTTTAACTACTATCATTTTACACCTCATAGTTAGATTAAAAGAATGTGACTTTTGCAAGAAGACTACTAACACCAAAACATTTAACACTTTTGAATTTGCTGTATACACATTTACAACACTTATGAGAGACATTTCTCTCCATATTTAATCAGCTACCACACTTTTTTGCTTAGTGAGTGAATTGAGCTCTAGCTTGTCCTGTCAGGATTTTAAACCAGGCTTGAATGAATTCAGGGCCATCCTCATACACATGTGTGGTGAACTGGGAATGATATTTACTTTTAATTATGTTCACTGTGGAGAAAACTGCCTCGCTTTTGAGTGTGGAGCCAAACATGGTCAGGATGCACAGGGCTGCTTTCCTCATACCTGAGAAACTTGTCTCAGTGTAAACGTAGAAGGGTCAGTTCTTACAAAGTGCCCTTTCGGGTCCACACTGTCTTAAAGATAAACATTCAATTCAATAATGCATGAGTTTTTTTTTTTACAACCTAACATTTATTAGAAGAGCTTGTTTTTGACAGACTTCACCTAACCATGCAGCCTGCCTTAAGTCTGAACTGAAAAATGAAGAGATTCAATTCAATTCAATTCAATTTTATTTATATAGCGCCAAATCACAACAAAAGTCGCCTCAAGGCGCTTCATAGATACAGAGAAAAACCCAACAATCATATGACCCCCTATGAGCAAGCACTTTGGCGACAGTGGGAATGAAAAACTCCCTTTTAACAGGAAGAAACCTCCGGCAGCACCAGGCTCAGGGAGGGGCGGCCATCTGCTGCGACTGGTTGGGGTGAGAGAAGGAAGACAGGATAAAAGACATGCTGTGGAAGAGAGACAGAGGTTAATAACAGATATGATTCAATGCAGAGAGGTCTATTAACACATAGTGAGTGAGAAAGGTGACTGGAAAGGAAAAACTCAATGCATCATGGGAATCCCTACGTCTATTGCAGCATAACTAAGGGAGGATTCAGGGTCACCTGGTCCAGCCCTAACTATATGCTTTAGCAAAAAGGAAAGTTTGAAGCCTAATCTTAAAAGTAGAGATAGTGTCTGTCTCCCGAATCCAAACTGGAAGCTGGTTCCACAGAAGAGGGGCCTGAAAACTGAAGGCTCTGCCTCCCATTCTACTTTTAAATACTCTAGGAACAACAAGTAGGCCTGCAGGGTGAGAGCGAAGTGCTCTAATAGGGTGATATGGTACTACAAGGTCATTAAGATAATATGGGGCCTGATTATTTAAGACCTTGTATGTGAAGAGCAGGATTTTGAATTCAATTCTAGATTTAACAGGAAGGGAAGCCAATGAAGGGAAGCCCAAACAGGAGAAATATGCTCTCTCTTTCTAGTCCCTGTCAGGACTCTTGCTGCAGCATTTTGGATTAGCTGAAGGCTTTTCAGGGAGTCTTTTGGACATCCTGATAATAATAAATTACAGTCGTCCAGCCTAGAAGTAATAAATGCATGAACTAGTTTTTCAGCGTCACTCTGAGACAGGATATTTCTAACTTTAGAGATGTTGCGCAAATGGAATAAAGCAGTCTTACATATTTGTTTAATATGTGCATTGAAGGACATATCCTGGTCAAAAATCACACCAAGGTTCCTCACAGTGTTACTGGAGGCCAAGGTAATGCCATCCAGAGTAAGAATCTGGTTAGATACCATATTTCTAAGATTTTCAGGGCCGAGTACAATAACCTCAGTTTTATCTGAATTAAGAAGCAGAAAGTTAGCGGCCATCCAGGTCTTTATGTCTTTAAGACATTCCTGCAGTTTAACTAATTGGTGTGTGTTATCTGGCTTCATGGACAGATAGAGCTGGGTGTCATCTGCATAGCAGTGAAAATGTATGCTATGTCTTCTAATGATGCTGCCTAGGGGAAGCATGTATAGTGTAAACAGAATTGGTCCTAGCACTGAACCCTGTGGAACTCCATAATTAACCTCAGTGTGTGAAGAGGACTCTCCATTTACATGTACAAATTGGAGTCTATTAGATAGATATGATACAAACCACTGCAGTGCAGCACCTGTAATACCTACAGCATGTTCTAACCGCTCTAATAGGATATTATGGTCAACAGTATCGAATGCTGCACTAAGGTCTAGCAGGACAAGCACAGAGATGAGTCCACTGTCAGAGGCCATAAGAAGATCATTTGTAACCGTCACTAAAGCTGTTTCTGTGCTGTGATGAGCTCTGAAACCTGACTGAAACTCTTCAAATAAGCCATTCCTCTGCAGATGATCTGTTAGCTGTTTGACAACTACTCTTTCAAGGATGTTTGTTATGAAAGGAAGGTTGGAGATTGGCCTATAATTAGCTAAGACTGCTGGGTCTAGAGATGGCTATTTGAGTAAAGGTTTAACTACAGCCAGCTTGAAGGCCTGTGGTACATAGCCGATTATTAGAGATAGGTTGATCATATTTAAGATCAAAGAACTAATTAATGGCAGGACTTCTTTGAGCAGTTTTGTAGGAATGGGGTCTAAAAGACACGTTGATGGTTTGGAGGATGTAATATTGCAAATGGAGAGGCCCAGCATTCATCCATTGCTCTATTTTCACATTCCACTTTTCTTTTTGGCACTGCACCATTTTGTTTTTTTTTTCCTTAGTTTCTCTGTGTCATCTGTCTCTTTTTTTTCCATCTTTCTCCGGCACAGTTGTCTGTATTTCTCCCTTTTTTTAACATCGCTATCTTTCTTCTTTCTGCCATCTTTTCATGTGTAACAGCACCGTATTTACCGCATGGAATGCACAGAGTTGATTCACTGAGTGGTATCATGCGATTGGTCTGTGCATTTCTTCAGCCACTGAGCCACTACCGTAAAGACCAAAAAAGCTGCACCAGTTAAAAGAGAAGAGCCCCATAAGCTTTTAAATCATAAACATATGTTTTGGTTGTAAGTCTGGGTCCATATAAGACAGCTTGTGAATCCAGATCCAGACCGCTGTCAGCCTGGTAGTGACCTCTGGCATAGGCTAAACAGACTTAAGAAATGACAGCAATAATATGAAGATGGTATTGATGATACATAACTTTAATTGATGTTCTGTTTTTGCATACTGCTTTGCAATATGTATATGTTTTTACTGCATGCACATTTGTGCAATGTAATACAGAGCTGTCAAAGAATTTGTTGTTAAACATTACCAGCAAAGTTGTGATCATCATATATGTTATAGAAATCCAAATAAGAAGTAAATTCTCTGCTAATAAGCAAGGACCTGTCTAAATTAATTTCCAAATGACAAATAAATTACAGTGTGTACATCCAATGTGATCTCTGAATGTGGTGGGAACTATTTAAAAAAAACTTTCCAAAATGTGTTAATTATGGTCCATTTTTTTATGATTTATGTCTCCCATAATTCTCCTGAAAGTAGAAATTGGTCTGGATTCCTATGGGTTAATAAGCCAGAACATTAAACACAATATTTACATTATTGCTTGTAAACAAAGCAGAATACTGGGAAAATGCAAGTCAAGCACTATGATAATACTTTTCTATTATGCAAAAACATCAGCCAATATTACCATATCATTATGAGGTTACTACAATTGAAAGCCTTTCGGAAAAAAGAAGAAAATTAAAATGCACAGACATTACCTTTTATTGCTTGCAGGTTATCTTATTGTTACCAAGGTATTACTCTACTGCCATTTGGGCATGACACCAAACTGTTATATTATTCAGTTTTCTTCTCTAAAACCAATTAGTAATATTAAACTTCACAGAAGAATCTTTTCCCAGACCAAGGACATGCCAATCAATTTTTAAAAAGAGATAAGGGAGCCTTTTGAAAAAAAAGATTTATTGCGGATGTATGCTGTTAAAGTTGTGTTGACGTGCAGTCCCAAAGGAGTAAACACCATTCAGATTTGCTGTGTTTAGTGGTGTGTAAGTGATATTGAGTACCCTGTAGAAATTTAATTCTTGATTTGTTGTTAGATATGATTTTGAGTTGGTGTTACATTCCCATAGAAGTCCATGGAATGTAGGGAAGTAACAAAAATTGTCTGAGTTTAAAAAAAAAAAGAGACAAGGAGGCGATATTGTCAATAAAGTAAAAGTTTTTCCATCCATCCATTCATTCTCTTCCATTTATTTATAATATTAATTTATTTAGAATAACTAAAGGAAAGTAACAAGCTGCTGGCACCACCAAAAGAAAAGAAATATAACAAATCAAGAAATTGATCACCAATTGATTACCATTATGCATTATACATTTGCATAATGACAAACAAGCACCACTGACGAACTGGGCTGTGAGGTCAGTTTTTTGATCATTATGTATGTACATCGTCATGACCATTAATTAACAACCACTGATCAAAGACTATTGATCTGTGACAGTTGATTAATGGCCAACAGTGTTGAAACCTCCAAAGGTTGATTCTGTTTATCTGGACGTAATGTTTTCAGTGGGAGAAATGTTTCGTCACTTATCCAAGTGACTTCTTCAGTCTCAGCTGACTGCAGGTTTCCCCAATCTTATAAACAGTACATTTGCATAATGACTGAAATAAATTTATGCAAATTCTCATGACCATTGATCAACAACCACTGATCAACAACCACTGATCAATGGCCATTAGTACCATTCACAGAGAGTTGGGGAATGGCTGCAATCACAGCATTGTAGGTAGGATGGTGAAAGTTGTACCCTTAGGCCCCCTCCTTGATTCAGAGATGGTCTTTCCCCTTTTACATAAATGGCCTCCTTGACTCCACGCTTAAACCAGCGCTCCTCCCTGTCTAGGATGTGTATATCCTCATCATTGAAAGATTGTCCACTGACCTGTAGGTGTAAATAGACTGTGGAGTCCTGTCCTGACGAGGTAGCTCTTCTGTGTTGTGCCATCTGCTTTGCCAGAGGTTGTTTGGTTTCCCCGATGTATAAATCCTGGCACTTAACAGCATACACTATGTTATAGTGATGTGTCGGTCGCAAACGAAATGGCTCGTACAAAGAGCTTTGCGCTGGGCAGAGGGGGGAGGGGCGGTAGTTACACTCTCAGTAGCACAGGAACAGAGCGGGAGGGAGAGAGAGAGAAAGAGAGCCAGGGACAACAACGTCACATTAGAAAGGTATAGTAATCATCCACAACTATTTTCAGCTGCAGATGATAAAGGATACATAAAGTTTATTCATGCAGGCCCATATGACAGAGAATATGCATCTTATTTTTGTTTTCATATTTTAATTTATATTTAATTGTGTTGTGGTTTGCAGTGTTTTGTGTTGTTTCATTTTAAATTTGTTTAAAAGGAAAAAGCTGAAAATTTAAACAGTTAAAAGTTGAACTGTGACTAGTTGGTTTTTGTATTATATGATTTATTTATTACATTTTATGTGGAGTGAATAAATAAAAGTATATTTACGGTACCCTAGAGACAAAGCACGTACAAACTTCAAAACACGTACAAACCCTGAAGCACCTACAAACTCCAAAACACATACAAATTCAGAAGCACGTACAAAATACAACAGAAGTGCTCCAGGATGCTAGGCCCAGTGTTGAGCTTTTGTTACCTAGTGGCTACACAAGCCAGCAAGTACCAACGACCGGATTTGGTGTGTGGTAGTAACAGGTAATTGAACTTTTTTTTTAAAATTATTTGAATATATATGAGTGCTTGTGTATAAATACACAAACAATACACTTATGCTTTCAATCGTGTAATTTAAGTGATCTAGTAGCTCTGCTTTGAAGTTCAGTTAACGCTAGAAATGTGTTTTGGAGTTTGTACGTTTTTTGTCTCTAGGGGCCACTGTATATATTTAAATATAAACATATATAAATAAAGCCACTTTTTTACATTAGTAATTCCTTTTGTGCATAATTTTATATCATTGTTAATAATAAATTAATTAAAGCAACAAAACAACCTGAAGAGCTGGTTCGGAGCCGAAAGAGCCGGCTCTTTTTAGTGAGCCGAGCCGAAAGAGCCGGTTCTCTAAAAAGAGCCGGAAATCCCATTACTACTATGTTGCTCTGTTTGTGTCGGAGGACTTGATCCTTGGGGTGGACCAATTTTTGGCGCAGTGTGTTTTGGGGTTTAAAAGCCACAGAGACTCACTTCCTTCAGCCTTAAGAAATATAGATTCCCTTCCCTTATTTAAGTTACAACTTAAAACTTACTTGTTTAAACTGGCTTACTCGCTTTAATAAATTTTACTTGCTGTCAAATCGTGTCTTTTTGTTTTTTTTACTTTGTTGTTTGTGGTTGTATTTTGCTGGTTTCTGTATTTTAATTTATTAGAATCCATTTTAATCTACTGTTTTATTGATGTCTTTTTCTCTTTGTAAGGTGATCTTGAGTTTTAGAAGGGCGCCCTTATTATTATTATTATTATTATTATTATTATTATTATTACAGTGTGTTGAAAAAATGTGTCTCAACTGTTCCGATACTCCTGACACGTATGGGATCACTACAGGTTTTCGCTTAGTCAGCGGTTGTCCTTCTCTCCTGGATCGGCTGGAGCTTTCTTTAGGTGCCTTCCCAGCTTTGACAAAAGTCCAGCTGGGATAACCACATTTACTCAGGGCCTTCTTGATGTGCTGTTCTTCTGCTTCCCTGGCCGCTGTGTCTGTGGGGATGGTGTTCGCTCTGTGTTGTAGCATCCTAATGACACCCAGTTTGTGCTCCAGTGGATGATGAGAGTCAAACCTTAAATACTGATCCGTATGCGTAGGTTTACGGTACACATCAGCTTTTAGATGTCCCCCATTACTGATGGAAACCTCACAGTCTAAGAAGGCTAACCTGCTACTTTTCATATTCTCCCTGGTAAATTTGATGTGCCGGTCCACCGAGTTAATGTGATCCATGAATTGTGGTACGAGATTTGATTTTCACCCAGCTGTCATCCACATACCTGAACCAATGACTTGAGGGTGTTCCAGGGTAGGATAACAAAGCCCTGTTTTCCACTTCTTCCATGTACAAATTGGCCACAATGGGTGAAACTGGGGATCGGTCAATTGCATTGTCTTGTTCTAACTGCTTCAGACAGTCTATCACCCTCTTCCAGAGCAGCAGTGTTGGGTAAGTTACTTTAAATTAGTAACTTAGTTACACTACTTTTGTTTGTTAACATCCATCGTACTCAAGCGTCTGCTACTCAGGCCTGCAATGAGTTAGGTGATTTGTGTATTGTTGGCTTTTATTTTATTTTCTGTTTATGTGGGCCCACAAATGTAAATGTGTGTAATGTTCTAGTAATACCATTTTGGACTGACTTATTACTTTCTGCTTGAATGAGAGGGGTTTTGTTGTGTATCAACCAAAAATTGGGGAACATATTGTCTCCAAGGTTTCACTAACTGTTTTGTGACATTAATTGCCAATGCTGGTATACAAGGGGCTGTATTTGAGTTAATTTTGTTTGGTCCATGAGGATACTCCTTGCCTGTATGAATGCCCCTAGAGACAACCAGCTATCTGTTATTATTGTTTTCTTTTCTGGTGTGCTGCTTTTGTGGTAAATAAATGCCCTGACTTCGCACTATTTTTGCTCTTTTATTTTTTGGATTTGTAGATAGGTTATTAGAGGCTAAGAGTTATGCTAATAAAGATCACACTATCATTAGTTGAGCTAGCTAACTGTGTGCCGAAGTCCAAAGGAAAGCTAAAGTGTAGCCCAGTACAAGGCTCCCCGTCTTCACCTTCTTGACTCCGATCCAAACTCAGCATATGATGAGTAGGCAGTTCAAAATTCATAACCCAATCAGTCGATCCACGGTGAAGGGTTATGACTTCACTCTTGCCGCGGATCTTTTAGTCTCTTCTCAGCCTACTCACCGGCTCGGGACTAGAGGGAAAAAACTCCTCTCTGCTTTTGCCTCCCATCTTTATACACCTCTACAGACCTGTCCAGACATGTCTAGACATCTTCCGGACGGAAACACCATCTATGGACATGTCATGTTCCTCCTTTGCCCCCCCCCCCTTTGCTCTTTGACGCACTGGCATGACTTGCATTTTTTTTAGTTAATTTCTTTTCTTCCACTCCACCCAACAATGCTGCAGCTCAACTTCCCTAATAACTCTTAAGTTTCATACAGACAGAAATTACTTCTCCTTTTTCTCATGTCTTAAGGACCGTTTAACTCATACACACACATTAGGATTTTTTATTAATCTTTTAGCAATGCAATGCATACATAACTCTTTTTATTTGATTCTACGCTTTAACAGACACAACAACTTCCCTTATTTCCATTTGTGACAAACATGGCGGAGACTCTCACATTCTTCTGACACACGACATTGTAAGATGGTGAAATGGAGGCGATCTGGAGGAAGTAGAAAATAGGGCTCTGTTACCCTACCCTGGAACACTACCAAGTCATTGGTTCACACAGGCCCTATTGGTCATGTGAATGACACCTCATCATCATGTTAACTCAGTGGGGAAAGACATCAAGTACACATCCAGTACATCCAGTACAGTACACATCCACAAACACATACGGATTAGTATTTAAAGTTTTACTCTCATCATCCACTGGAGCACAAATTGGTTGTCAACAGAATGCTACAACACAGAGCAAACATAATCTCCACACACAACGGCTAGTAGAAAAAGTGATTATCCAACACCCTTTAACATTATAAATTACCTATGGTGTATCACATCCTTGGAATGAGTTGAGTTCAGGCTTGATTACTGCCACACCCGTTCTCAATCAAGAAATCACTTAATTAGGTCGACTGCCTGACAAAGTCGAGTAGACCTAAAGATCCTCACAAGTGAGACATCATGCTGCGATCCAAGGAAATTCTGGCGCAAATAAGAAACAACATAATAAAGATCTCTCAGTGTGGAAAAGGTTATTAAGCCATTTCTGAGAGCCGTGATCCACAAATGCCAAAAACATGAAACAGTGGTGAAAATCCCCAGGAGTGGCTGGCTGACCAAAATTGCCCTAAGAGCTAAGCTCATCCAAGAGGTCACAAAAGACCCTCAGACCCTCAACACGCAGAGAACTGCAGACCTCACTTTCCTCAGTTAAGGTCAGTGTTCATGATTCCACCACAAGAAAGAGACTTGGGAAAAATGGCCTACATGGCAGATTTCCAAGATGAAAATCACTGCTGAGCGAAATGAACATAAATGCTCATTTCAGTTTTGCCAGAAAACATCTTGATGATCCCCAAGACTTTTGGAAAAATACTCTCTAGACTGATGAGACAAAAGCTGAACTTTTTGGAAGGTGTGTGTCCCATTCGGCTGGAGTAAAAGTAACACAGCATTTCAGAAAAGAACATCATGTCAACAGTAAAATATTGTGGCGGTGGTGTGATAGTCTGGGGATGTTTTGTTTTGCAGCCTCAGGACCTGGAAGACTTCCTGTGGTAAATGGAACCATGAATTCAGCTGTGTACCAACACATCCTGAAGGAGAATCCCCGGCCATCTGTTCCTGACCTTTAGCCGAACCGCACTTAGGTTCTGCAGCAGGACAATGATCCAAAACACACCAGCAAGCCCACTGGCTTAAGAAAAATAAAATGAAGACTTTGGAGTGCCCTAGTCAAAGTCCTGACCTGAATCAGATTGAGATGCTTTGGCATGACCTTACAAAGGCAATTCATGCTCGAAAACACTCCTGTGTGGCTTAATTACACCAATTCTGCAAAGATGAGTGGGGCCAAAACTCCTCCACTGCACAGTAAAATATTCATTGTCAGTTATCGCAAATGCTTGATTGCAGTCGTTGCTGCTAAGGGTGGCCCAACCAGTTATCTAGTTTTGGGTGCAATCACTTTTTCACACAGGCCATGTGAGTTTGGATTTTTTTTCTCCTTAAAAATAAACATTTAAACACCTTCATTTAGAAACTGTATATTGTGTCGACTTGTGTTATCTTTGTGTAATATTTACATTTGTTTGATAATCTGAAACCCTGTGTGGCAAAATAAAAAAATAGGAAATGAAGAAGAGGGTAACCACTTTTTCATATCCCCTGACAGTATTATTAGCTGACAAAGCATACATTTTCACTGCTATTTAGATGGTGCCCAGCTTTTAAAAATATCTAGGTTATTTAATAATCTAGTAATAATCTAATAATAATTTAAAATCCTTCACCTCACACTGTAGCCAAAGCGCTTACTCATAGGGAGTCATCTGATCGTTGGGGTTTCTCTGTATTACTCCAAAATTCTTACTTATTAAGCACCTTGAGGTGACTGTTGTTGAGATATATAATTATAACTGAAATGAATTGAATTGAACCTTACTGATAACAGGCTTGACTCCTTTGTCCTAGCACTACGCAGTTCCTGGAGACTTGTCATCTGCACATCAATGATGCAAGTGTCCCATTTCACTGCAACCCAAATGTGCTCTGTTGGATCAGGACTTGGTAGATGCCTTTTTAATACAGTGAACTGACTTGTTTAAAGAACGAGTTTGAGAGAATTTGTGACATAGCACCACCTTGGTGGTGTGACATGATGGCGCCAAAGCTGAAGTCTGGTATACACGACCAGCGTGGAGGTGTTCTTTTGAGAACTAATGCTTAGATGTAGCTGCGGGTCTAATCATATCTGCTATTCAGGTGGATTTTTTTAACTTTGTGATCACTGGGCTTTGGTGGATCCAGCCTGTTTTTCCTGCTTATCCAGGTTTACCTAACTTGCCAGTGGAAACTTCTCTTACAAGGCTAAAATTGGCCAGATGTTGCGGTGTGTATTATTGGAACCTTCACCCACTGAGCCGCATTACTTAGCCCAACTCAAAGCTAAACCATGCACCCCAGCAGGCCCCCAGTGCACCGAGTGCGCATGATAAATCTTTTAACAAAATCTATGTTTGCATCACCTTTTAATCACTCTGTGCTTGTCAATCGGGAACTTTAATCTTGACAATCTCTGACAAATAGTTCTTTTTAAATTCTTCTTGTACAAGTCTACTGGACATGGTGTCTCCTTTTAAGATTAAATCTATCTGATCTATCTGATATAAGTCAGTGACAGAGCTGTGGCAGAATGATACCACTCACGTTCTAAGGCACAATTGCTGAAATGCAGAGAAAAGATGGAAAAAGCATCATCTTCAAGTTCCATTAGCTGTTTTTAAAAGCAGCCTATTGGAGTATCAGAGAGCCGTTCAAGCTGCAAAAACCCAATTTTTAACAAATCTTATGTCAACTTCACATTCTTTGTGAAAAATTTCCCACATTTTTTTAAAGAAGATTTTTCTGCAATCCTGCCCCAGATCCTGCTGTTTCTCCTGTTTGCCAGGTTGTCTCTGAGAACTTTGAGCAAGTGTCTTTGCCCTTTTAAATTGATATGGTTCAGCATATGCAGCTTATTTCTCCCTAGACAGCATTCCACCACTTCTCCTCAAGGAGGATTTTAATATTTGTGTGCCATGTCTTGTGGACCGAATCAATTCATTGCTGAAGTCTGTTTCCCAGCTTCTTTCAAACATCCTGTCATACAGCCCCTCATCAAAAAGAACAACTTGGACTCTTGTTATTTCTAATTTCAGGTGCATTTCTAAGCTCTCTTTTAGAGAAGGTAGTTTATAACAAACTACAATCAAATTTCAAATTATACCAGCTGTTTCACACAGAAAGCACTGGACTGAACAGCAGTACTTCGCTAAAAGTAGCATAACATCTCAACATAAGTACTGTAAACTGTTGTGCCAAATATGCTTCATTTATTGAATTGACCTTCCATCCATGCATCCATCAGTCCATTCATCTTCTTCCACTTATCCGGGGGCGGGTCGTGGGGGCAGCGGCCCAAGCAGAGAAGCCCAGACCTCCCTCTCCCCAGCCACCTCCTCCAGCTTATCCGGGGGAACACCAAGGCGTTCCCAGGCCAGCCGAGAGATATAATCTCTCCAGCGTGTCCTGGTTCTGCCCCGGAGCCTCCTCCCTCCTGTGAGGTGAATTACCATTCCAGTGAAATTATACTGGTATGAGATATTGAAGGTAACTTTGCGTTTTTATTCAGAAATGTGAGATTGTTGCAAGAGGACATAGCTTATAGCACATTAGCTACCTGCATATTAGATAATATGGAGTGAAGCTCTAGCAATATAAATGTTACATTCCAGTACAAACTGCAGGTAAAGTTAACGCAGCCTGTTTTGGTTCTCCAAATTAGAACATATTCATTAGAATAAGTGGGTCTCGTAAGTTGAATTGTTGTTATCTCAGAGTTTAGCCCCAGTTTTGGCAGACAGTTGATTATAATTTGTCTATAAAATTATCCTGATTGAACTGTCATTTAAATGTTGCATACAAATATCATCACTTTCTGTCAAACAAATTGTCTTTATTATTATTATACATCTTTACTGTGTTGCAGCCTGCATCTCACTGTTGTTGATCTTATTCAGGACCAGTCTCATCTTTACACTGTGCTTCAGTAAAAGTAGGTAAATACAGTTTTAATTTTGTTTCAGCCAGCTGTGTATTTAAAATGTTGTGTGAATGGTGTCTACAGAATCATTGGCAGTTAATTCAACACACCAGTCTCAGTCACTCAGTTTTTTTCACTTTTTTTCCATTTGTAAAATATAAATTATGAGTTAACCATGAAATATTAACACTCCGTGTCATGGCGTCTTTGCTGATGTCATGGGCATATGCAGGTTAATGAGCATGGAGCAGCGAGAGGGAAGAAGAAAAAAGATACTCAATATCAGTCAGTTGTGAGCCACAGGGTCCCCCCCCCCAAACACACACACACACACACACACTTTTTTTATTGATAGTTTGAACACTAATTTTAAAGTCTTTAGGTCACCCTCACAAACACACTGGGCTTTTCCTCAGAACAAGCCTTTGGGAGATGTAGCATTACTGGTCTGTTTTTTTCTGGCCATTTTTACATAAAGAATGAGATATAGATATATTTTATGGTTCAGAAAATCAAACACCCCACCTAAAAAAATCTAGATACAAATATTTTTATTACAATTTTTCTTTGATTGGAGGCTGAAACCTCTTGGGAAGGCCACACCTTTTTTTGGTATGCAGGAAAAACTCAAACAGTGGAAAGCTTTTTAAAATGTATTTAAAGAATCATCCAGATATCAGTCAAAATTCAATCAACCAAGTTTACTATGAATCTTAAATGTTTGAAAAACACAAAAAACATAATATGATATAAGATCGGATGATTCTCTAAATCTTAACATAGTGGGAATAGTGATCCTTTTTCATTAAACTCCTAAACATAAATTCTAGACAACCTGGTTGGTTTTCCTTAGTTTTGTTAATCTGAATTGCAAATAATTATTTGGAGCTTAGATATCTGAATGTCGCGAAATAAGTCAAGTTAAAATGTTTCAATTTTTTTGCAACAGTTTATGACAATAACATTTTTTAAAATAGTTTTTCAGTAACAATTACACTTATGGGGTGTAACAGCCTAACTTTTTTATACAACATGACATTTCTGTCTATCATAAGTGTGATTTTTTAAGGCCTAACATTAGCAGGCATAATATTAGCATAATAGTCAGCGTCAGCTGCTGACAACAGAATGGATCTGAATCGGATGAGCTGGTATATAAACCGATCCATATCAGATCCAGGTCGGATGAGCTGGTACACAACTGTTCCCTCTAATTTTTCATGTGTCTGAGCGAACACACAAACTCCCTGAGCGTCCCTTGGACCACTGTGAGCAACAGCAGACGTGTGCACTGTGGTCACACCAGCATCGAATCCATCCAAGTTACATGTTTATTAAAATAATCAAATTACAGCATTTACATGTTAACACTATTGGAAGTAAAAATAACTTGAACTCCAATTTTGAAAGCACAACTTTCTTTCATTTTTTTTTTTTTATAAAGCTCTGACTTGTATTATGAGTCTGTCATCTGGGAGAGAGTCCTGTAACTCTCTCTCTGCAAATACAGTAAATAATGACCAATGTTGGGAAATTAATTATATAGTTAATTCTTCAAAAAAGTAACTGAGTTATGTAAACAACAACATTTTTTGCAGCTGTTTACCTAAAAATGCAGCCAAGGCGTTTTTTAAATAAACATTTCAAAGTATTTACAGAACAATCAGCTGTTCTGCATCAAATCTGATGCCACACAAATTATTTGTGCCACTCCAAAAAATAATTTCTGTCCACTATGAGATGAAGGAGAACAACAGCCTGATACCTGCAGGCCTGACAGCAGCAGATGTGTCACTGCTGTAACACCTGTAACACTCAGCAGTCGCCTCATTGTTCTGACACACAACAAAACTACTGACTACACAAGATTTGCGCTAAACGTCCTAAAACTCTCAAATCTCAAAACACCACCGTCACCTAAAACTTGCCCCTTCCTAAACAACTAAATGCCATGTTGCCATATCATTTTTTGATTGGTCCACGTGGTACATTTGTCCACCAATAGGGAAGAGTGGGATTTTTTTGGTTTTGTTTTTGCTCACAGGTGGAGAGTGATTTTGAGCATTTTCCTTATAAAACGCTGTTTTTACCGCTTCTTCCCGCAGTAAATATAACGTCAACGACAGTATTCAGGAAGAAAACTAAACATTGCAGATATTTTTATCATAACTCTGGTTTTACGTGGCCGATCAAAACAATTTAAAAACTGGTATAAAGTCCACACTTTTTCCGTCAGTTGTTCCATCTGTCCTGCTCACATCTCCAATGGTCGTACACGTTGTCATTAACGTGGTTTCACTCCACATCAGCCACGCCGCATTGCTAGCTAAAACACCGGTGTCGGCACATGAGGATGCTATCATAGCCCCTCAACAACGTTGGTTAGTTGCGTATATACGAATGTGAATCGCATTATTGGCTGGACTATGGGATAAGGTGGCATCATTCTAATCCCATAAGGGAGCAGCCAGTCTCTTATTGAATAACACTGCAATTCAGGTTAGATTTTTTTTTATGCGCAACGCAGATTTTCTGTGCGCAGAGACCATGCCAGCAGTGCGCAATTGTGCACGCACGCAGCTTAGAGGGAACGTTGGTTGGATCCAGTGGCGGCTGGCCCATAGGGGGCGCTCGGGCTCCGCCCCCCCAAATGTGGAGGAGTAAAAATATATATTTTTAAAAAATTCATCAATGATAGTTTTACTATGTGTGTGCCCATATACAGCCAGGCGTATTTTAACATTTTCACCAGCTGACTCATTAAAGTTCAACCAACAAACGGTGTTTTTCTTCTTCTGGGGCGCTCGTCAAAGCGCCCTTGATATGCAGCGAAATAGCCTATCATTAAATGGTTGCCAGGGGAAAATAATAAATATTTGACCTATCAGCGTCGCTGAATTAAATGGTTTGGGGGTGCTTAAAATTGCGCCCCTGCAGAAAACGCGCGAAGATTTGCTGTTCTAGAATTTTACCTCAGTCAGTAGCCTAAGTGAGCTATAAGGTCAGAGAGAGACGATGGCAGCGGTATTGTTAACGGTTGAGGCACAGCCTCCCCCAAATTCGGTTAGATCGCTTCTAACCTACCCTTTTGCCAGAAGGACAATGGCAGAAAAACTGCAAGTTAAAGAGTTGGGACCTGACAAGCCCGAAATTCAACTAACCCAGGCAACGAAGGAGAAGTCAAAAGCATACAACAGGACTTTTTGTCGGAGTTGGTTCCAGCGCAAGTCTGTAAAACTGTAAGTCTTCTTAACATCCTCATCACCACACCAATGACAACATCAGAATCGGAGAGGTGTTTCTCTACTTTAAAGAGGACAAAAACTTTCCTGAGAAACAATATGGCTCAGGATCGGCTCAACGCTCTGGCTATGCTGTCCATAGAGAAAAAACTCACACAAGAACTTCCTGATTTCAACACCAGGGTCATCGAGAAATTTGCCACTCAGAAAGACAGACGAGCAAAGTTCTTGTACAAATAAGAACCCTTAACCATATTTACTCTCTTTCTCCATCCCTCTCTCTTTCTCTCTTTAGCCCACCCCCCCAATCAGTTTACAGTTGTTGTTTTCAATAGTTATTTTTCATTCATTCAAAAAAAAAAATAATAATCTGTTCATGTTCATTTTTACAAATCTATACAAATGGCCAGAATATGGTTGTTCATTTTTACAAATCTATACAAATGGCCAGAATATGGTTGTTCATTTTAAATTTAAATTAAAATTGTGTTGTTTGATGTACTCATTAAATGGGTCATTTTAGTCGATATCATAAAAATTGCCCCCCCTGAGATTTTTTTCAGGAGCCGCCACTGGTTGGATCGCTGTTTGCAGATGCATTACAGTCTTGTGGTGCATCTAGGGCGGATCCAGTCCGGAGTCATTTTGCTATATGGGAAGTGTGTGAGATAGTATCAGTTTGTTAGGAGACATTATTCCACGTTAATCAGTTTATATTTGAGCACAACATTTTTTCCATTGTTAATTGTGTTGTGTTTTATTACAGGGCTAGCTGTAGCTCAGAAGGTAGAGCAGGCCATTTACTAATCTGAAGATTGGTGGTTTGATCCCTGGCAGCTCCAGTCTGAATGCCAAATATCCTTAGGGATATTTGGCATGTTGTATCAGGCACTTTGAGTGGCACAGTAGAAAAGCTTTATATAATAATCAGTCCATTTATGATTATAGTTTTAATTAATAAATACGTTTCTAGTTGATCAAATGTTGCTGAGTAGTCCTTACCTTTGAAAGCAATCTCATCTTTCCCTCCTCTCCTATTCTCCATACATAGTGCCATATCATGTATTTTCTCACCCTGTGAAATACAGAAACTGTAGATTTAGCTGCCAAAAGACAATGTGTGACAACATGTGCCATTTGTATGTTGAGGATAGGTTGCAGGTGAAAGCAGGAAGATGAAATGTCATTGTCTTATTGCTGAGTATGTGTCCATGCCATCAGCCGGAAGCAACACCAGGCCGCAGTACAATAAAAAAAAAATTCAATGTTGCAGGATTGCTATTCTGGATTGCTTTAGCCCACTTTAACCCCTAGACTTGTCCGCAAAGATTAGAACCACTGCTTAACAAATGTAAAGTCCTAAAATTTAATTTGATAGTTGGGTTAAAAAAAAAAGTTCAGGGAAGCAATTTTGAATGAAGTGTGAGATGAAGGAATTAACAAATTCACAAATGGTCAGAGACTGCCATAGCTGGGACAAATAAAAAAAGTTTTTTGTAAGTGGCAATTTCAGAAACATCCTGAAAAGTAACAAATGCAGTAGCTCTTTACAAAACAAACACCACTTGCAATTGGATTTACACAGAAACTAAACACAGTGCAGTCTCATTAAAGCAGAATTGTGTCAGTGACAGCAGACACTTCTTGGGACGTGATAATCTATAAATGCAATTTTTGTCACGCTGTTTCTCATGGCCTGCTAATCTTGTTAGGGAAAGGAATCTCAAATCAATACCATCAACCTCAAATAGTCCTTCTTAACTGCAAGACACCTGACAACATACATATCTATTTCATAACTTCCTCCCCATGTTTGCTGAATTATTCTAGAATTTTTCTGAGGCTCACTTGTTTGAGTACAATGAGCAACAAAGTGACAGAAAATAGGGTGTGTAGTGATGGAAACATCTACAAAGGGTCCAAGACTGAGGAAGCCAGATGGAGTTAACAAACAACAGTCTGACAATTCAGTACAGTGAAAAACAGAGCTTAGTGCCCTGCATTGTGTCCAAACAGGGAGGACTAACTTGGGCTCAAGCTGCATGCTGTTCCTGTGATTAGTCCGCCATCTGGCAAGACAGGCAGAATGAGCAGCCAGAGTGATGCAGACTGCTGTGGAGATCTGAGTTTGTGTGTGTGTGTGTGTGTGTGTGTGTGTGTGTGTGTGTGTGTGTGTGTGTGTGTGTGTGTGGTGGGGGGTAGACTCCTTTGCTTTTGGCAGAGAGTGTGAGTGTGCTGACTGTGTAGCCCTCACAATGCCCAGAGGATTTATACATCTGGCTGACTTTGTTTTCTGGTTTGTGAAGTACAATGAATGAAGTAAATAAGATCATGCTCCTCACAGTTTGCACATGCTATGTATATATATGTGTGTGTGTGTGTGTGTGTGTGTGTGTGTGTGTGTGTGTGTGTGTAAAACACGTTATACAACACTGACACATTATGTAATACTATGTAAATTCAAGATTCAGGATCTTGAATCTATATAGGGGGAGGCTTTATTATGCTATGTTTAGTCCTCTCCTTCCATTTTCCTTTCTTAATAAGCGGTGTTTGGGTGGTTAATCTAACAGTAACACATTACTTTTTTTTGTTATTAAGAAAGAAATCCTTTATGCAATTCATACAGAAAATATTCTTGTTACTTGTTCTTTTTTTATTACTCCACATCACTACCTGTCACTGTCAGTTAACACTACACATTACATAGGCCCAGATATTATTGCAAATCCCTATGATAATCTGAAGGACATGCACAGTGTGATTTTACTGCATAGGTATTACCACAAAGGTAACACCAAAGCTGGTGAAAAGCAACACTAAAAGCATTTCATTCATATTGTATATGAGAAATGAAGAAAGGAGTAAGTAATGCTCATGCCATCTCAAAATCCCATCCCCGAAGTGGCCCGAGCAAGCCCCAGGCTCCAGGCCCCGAGAAGCAGCCACCAAGGAGTGAGCCGGTGTGTACCTGGACGCCCATCCCCGGCCACAAAGAACCACCAACGCACCGATGTCTGAGGGTGTCTGCCACTGGTAGAGGAAGTGGTGGGGGAGATAGGCCTCCATACCTTGGAGGACCTGGGATGTCCCTAGAGAGGTGGCGTCTGATACATATGGACACAGACAAACAAGCACACACAGATACAAACATCCATTCCCACCCTCATGCTCTCATATGCAATTACTCAACACTCACCCAACGTGGAGACAGACATAGAGAGACACTGTACACACAATCACAATCCCCAAGCGCACTCTCTAAGTAACCGAAACCGGAAGCGACGTCATTATCGCAGAAATGTAGTTTTTTACCATCAGGGCCTCATGAGGCTATAATGGTCTTTTTAAAAGTTATGTTTGACTTTATGACTTTCTGTGTCGTTTCTGGGATGCTTAGGACTCATATTGCACTGCTGGAAATAGTTTATTTTGATGCATATGCTGCTTTTTTGGCAATTTTGCACTATAATATTTATTTTAGTTTTTCCTGCAGTATATAAAAATTGGTGTATTTCAAAAATAAAACTATGAAGACACTCAAAATAAATTTCCTGTGGTAGGAAACTATTTTGTGCAACTTTTTTGTATTTACAGTTTTGAGGGATAAGCCTGTTAAATTTCTCTAACTAGAAATATATGTTAAAAAAGCAAAAACGATTTTCAATTTTTTTGTAGTTTATTGCACTTTTTTGCAATTTATGTAATTACTATGCACTTAATGCATACATATTATTAAATCTGGGCTATAATGGTTGTATTGATGTATAGTAACTTGAAATGCTCCCAAAAATGGCACCACACCATGTAAAAATATAATATAAGATCTGGCGGACTTGGTTGTATGGTAGGTCTTAAAGGGTTAAAAGAAGAAATGGTTAAATTCTAGTTGTATGCTACACATGTCTACATATCAAATACATGTATAAAATGCGATGCACTGAGTGTAAAATAATTTTTTTTAAAAAGACCTGTAAAACAAGTAAAGTTCCTGTAGTTTTACATGGGTTTCTTTATTAATTAACAGATTTGTTGTGTAATTATGGAAGTTTTCATCACAAATTTGTTGGGTAAAATGGTATGAATGTTTTTTATTAGTGTATCAAACTAGCAAGTATTGTTATACTATCAAAGGGTGTGACTACAGTAATTTCATAACTGATAGACATTAAAACAATTGGTAGAATTACATAAAAATTATAAGAATAGATGATAAATTAAAAATCTCTATTATTCTTGAGATATCCAGAAGTGTAATGATTATGAACAATAAATGTTAAATGCCTGTAAAATTACAGGCTACCATTACAAATATATTCTGTAATTTATTTTACATATAACTTTAAAAAGTCCCCTAAAAATGTCAAAATATTTTGTAATTTATTCTTTTTTGTAACATAAAAATATCAGGTAGAAAAAGAGTTCAATCAGGAACCTTTCTGAAACCAATCAGAATTCTAGTTTCTGTTGTGAACAGAAATTAAGGTTTGGGGCAGGCACTCTGCAACGTCAACAGCAATTAACTTTCAAATCAGCCATTAAGGATTATGGGACGTATGGGTGGAATACAGATAAGGTGAAGACTTAAAGAGCATACAACAAGAGAAAATTCAGGGAAGGAAAATGGACCATTTATAGTTTGCACCAGGTGAAAAATGGTAAATGGTGCTTAGGAGATCAACTAGTTTTCTTTCAGATAAGCACTGTGGATGCAGAAACATTCTTTTTTAGTTTTTTTTGTCTTTATGTCTGTCCTGTGTGGAATTTTGCAATTAGAAATTATGATCTGATTATGATGTTTCATCAAACACATTTGGTTTTCCAAGATGAGCTCAATAAATGTACATGTGAGATATGGCAATGACAGTCTTACAGCAAGGGACAAAAAACAAAGAAAAAAGAAAGAGGGACAAAATGGGAGAAATATAACAAGAGAACAGAACACAACAAGAAAAACACAATATTCACCAATTGCTACACCTGTGAGAATGAACATACAACAAATAAACAGCACCTGGAAGAGAAAAATATGAAACAAACACACACACAAATCAACAATCTTATTGATTTTTAAAGTGTTGAGCCTTAAAGAGTGAGCCTTACGAAAGCCAGATTGAAATTTATCAAGAATTTTATGTTCATCTAGAACAACTGTGAGTTGCTTGGCCACAACCTTTTGTGGGGCGATCGTGGCTCAAGAGTTGGGTGTTCGCCTTGTAATCGGAAGGTTGCCGGTTCGAGCCCCGGCTTGGACAGTCTCGGTCGTTGTGTCCTTGGGCAAGACACTTCACCCGTTGCCTACTGGTGGTGGTCAGAGGGCCCGGTGGCGCCAGTGTCCGGCAGCCTCGCCTCTGTCAGTGCGCCCCAGGGTGGCTGTGGCTACAATGTAGCTGCCATCACCAGCGTGTGAATGTGTGTGTGAATGGGTGGATGACTGGATATGTAAAGCGCTTTGGGGTCCTTAGGGACTAGTAAAGCGCTATATAAATACAGGCCATTTACCATTTTACCATTAGAAGCAGGCAGAACCAAATTAAAAACATCAGAAAATTTAGCAGCAGTAGAAGAATCTAAAACGCGCGAGTTAAAAGCACAACGCTCAGGAGGAGGAGGCCAATAAAAAGACAAATTAAATATAATACAATGATGGTCCGAAATAAAAATATCCTCAGAAATAATACAGTCAATGGTTAAGCCAATAGTAAAAACAAGGTCCAGAGTGTGCCCTTTGGTGTGGGTGGGGCCAGATACATGCTGTGTGAAATGAAAAGAGTCCATGATGCTAAGAAAACCTCTGGCAAAGAGGTCAGAGTCATCATCAATGTGCATTTTAAAATAACCAATTATTAGCAATCTAGACAACTTCAAGATGGAAGATAAAAAGTCACTGAATTCCTTTAAAAATTGAATGTTAGGTCCAGGTGGATGATAAACTACAGCACAGTAACAAGGATCTTTAATTCCAATTTTAACCAGCTGTAGTTCAAACGTTGACATTTTTTCAACCATCAATGAGCGACAGTGAAACCAGTTTCGATACACCACAGCCAGTCCTCCGCCACGACCAGTAGTCCGCAGCCAACTGACGAAGGAGTACCCGCCCGGGCAAAGTTCAATAAGGGAAGAGTAGTCCCCACACTGCCAAGTTTCAGTTAAAAATTATAAGTCCAGTTTTTTGGAAAGAATAAGATCGTTCAATAAGGTTTTATTTGTCATAGATCGGGCATTGAGAAGCGCCATGCTCAACGAAGTCAAACCATTACCGACACTGACCCGTTTTAGGGGGCGTAGAAACTGGGGGTTCGATCCGTAACGATCATAGATACCGCTCGCTGCTGGGACAGTGGGCCAAATAATAGGAGAGTCTGGATGAACACTCCTAAGGAAACACAATCTCATAAGTCCAGGCTTTGCAAAATCCAGCAGGGACGGGGTAAACAAATTCTCCTCCGAACAGGCAGTCTGAGCACAGGTAACCAGAAATGGTCGACGTCACTTACCAGCTAATCCTCGTCTGAAGAGGAGTCTAAATCTCACCTGGACACCTGCTCTTTTACCTCTCCTCCTCCAAGAATTGCGTGGACCCAAAAGGGTGCTGTTGGCGACATCTGTCAAAAATCTAGACACCGGCAACGGAGGAGGGAAGAAGCCATTGTATGAAGGAGCGATATCCAGGCCCACCATAGAGGAGCGAATAGACAGTAGTGTCAGATGATCATAGACTAAGGCAGGCAATACATCAGAGACAAAGAAGGAGAGCAGGACAGTCAGAAACAGCAGCATAACAGAGCGAGGGAAACTGCAGCCAGCAGCGGCAAGGCCGAACACAGGCGCCATCACACCGGAAGTGTGTGTGTGTGTGTGTGTGTGAGTATACGAGTCTGTGTATCCTTGTCACAAAACACTGGACATTGAGAGTAAGAAGCCACAATAACGTCCCCCAAGAGCCACACACACAAAAAAAAACAAAAAAACCCAGCAGATCTGGGCCATCCGCAGCCCCCAAGAGTACTGAAGACCTGAGGCCACACACGGGGCCATGCAGAAATGGTTGAAGGGGCGGGCGCTCAAAGTTAAAAAGGGGTACCTAGAACTAGTCTGAATAATAACAACCCACATTTGTCAAGAATCTAATAAAGAATCACATAATACTATATCACTGTCATCAGGTGGGGACCTTCTGCTGATAGTGCTGGAGGGCAGGGCTGTGTTGATCTGAGACTGGAGACATTAAAAAGTCCTTAAGAGAGATTATGAGATAATAATAAAATGCAAAAATTGGTGACAGTGCTTGGTACCATAAGGCAAGAACATTGGGAAATTGCGCGAGATATGTGAAGACTTATCAAAGTGTCTGAAATGTAACATTCCAACTTCCCCTTTAGTGTGTTTGTTGGGCAGCTTAGATAATGTCACTACAGATAAGAATATAGCCCTATTTTCACTGCCCTATGCATAGCCAAGAAAACAGTCCTCATGAACTGGAAAAATAAAAATAATCTTAATTCTAACCAATATAGAAATTATCTATTAGATTACATTAGTCTCGATACAGCCTCTGCCACCACATCAGATCAATTGCTCTGGGCTCCTTTGATCAGCTCCATCACCTAGTGGGGGTGGGGGGTCATAGTTTAGTCCCACCTTGTGGGGGTAGGGACAGGCTTAGGGCGTCGGGGGGTTCCCCAGGAGCATCTTCCTTGGAGGGCTCAACCCGGGGTAGCGGTCATGGCCTATTAAGGGCTCTGTTTGCTCTTAAGTGACGTAGGCGCAGGGTGCATCGAGCCACCTGGGGGGCTTTTCAACTAGTGGGGGAGGTTGTTACAACTTGCAGGAGCTCTCCTCCCTTCAGGAACTCACTCTGCAGGAGGGGGAGATACAGGAGAGGTGGAGGAAGATCTCAGCCTGGTAGTCTATTGTCTTGTGTAGTCTGGAAGATGAGTGGATGGGTGCCGTTTTCTCTGAGGTGGGGTCGGGTGGGCTGTCCCGGGCTCTGTGGGGCCGGGCGGCGCTGCTGTACTGGGCCCCGGTCTGGATGGGCCTGGGCCCCCTTTCCCTGGCGGGTTGCAGAGTATGGGGGTGCCTACTGGGGTCAGCGGGGGAGCTGGCCCCAGGGAGGGGTCACTTGCCCCTCCCTTCCTTTCCTCCCCATCTCCAGCTGCTTCCCTCTTCCCGCTCCACCACAATCACCCACACATGCAGGGCCTTGGGGTAAAGATGTGTCACCAGGGTGCAGGGGAGGCACCCCCCCTCTGTCCCCTTCTGGCTGCCTGTGCCTCAATTTTATCTCACAACAATCCAAAAGACCATCAGGGTGTACAACCTCACCCCTGGCGTCATTGCCCACCTCTCAATTTTAAATACACGTAGACACTGAGAGCTAGCAGGAGGGGCTATGCGCTTACCTGCTGCTCTCTGGCAGGTAGCTCCATGCCCTCCTGGGTTTTAAAGGCACCTTAGAACACACATGTCCTCGCAAGGACAGCCACAGAACGCTCGCAAGGAGTGAGAGCTCAGGTACTTGCGCTCTGCCACTGCCCTGGTCTTTATTTATAGACATCAGTGGGTGTTTCTTCCTTACATTGGAATGTGGATGTTTATATGTGTGTGTGTGTGTGCGTGTGTGCGTGTGTGGGAGTCAGAGTGTGACCCCATAAAGACTTCCCTAAACCTGCTGGTCTGGAAGTCCATCAGTTCATCTAAACAAAAGGCACTAAGCCTAAAACAGACATAGATACGTTTATCCTACCACAAAACAATAAGAGATGCTCCAAGGATGTGGGTGTGAATGTCAGAGCACTCTGGAATGCACACAAAGTCTTGTAGTGAACAACAGCCTAAGTCATCAAAAGATCAACATGCAGTATTCTACTATATGCAAACTTATATTATTACAAGATTATACTGACTACTAAGTACAATTTTCCATTGACTTTCCCTCCTGTTTGTCATGTATAAACTTTTAAGTAAGAGATCAGTATGTAACATCATGTTGTACATTTTCTGCCACATCGTCATTAATCACACAAAGTCTTCATGTTCCAACAGGTCGGAGTCATCATCATCATCATTTGTCACGGCTATGTATGCAGCAACAGTGGAAAATATTGTGCGGTTAATCATGAGTTTTAGACATGGCAGGATACATGTTATAAAGACACAAAATAAAAGTAAAAATATTCCAACTCCGATGAGTAGTCTTTTTAGCACCTGTAGCCAGTAGTGATGGGATTTCTGGCTCTTTTTAGAGAACCGGCTCTTTCGGCTCGGCTCACTAAAAAGAGCCGGCTCTTTTGACTCGGAACCGGCTCTTCAGGTTGTTTTGTTGCTTTAATTAATTTATTATTAACAATAATATAAAATTATGCACACAATGAACTGCTAATGTATAAAATGTCTTTTTATTTATAAATGTTTATCATATAAATATTCTTGTATTTATTCACAGCACACAAAATGTAAAAAAAAATTATAAAGTATAAAAACCAACTATTTACAATTCAACTTTTTATCTTTTAAATTTTCAGCTTTTTTCCTTTTAAACCAATTCAAAACAAAAGAACACAAAACACTACAAACCACAACACAATAAAATATCGATTAAAATATGAATCAGAATCAGAATCAGAAACTTTATTGTCATTGTCATGAGAACAACGAAATTAAGAATGGTCCCCGATCATTGCATCATCCCTAGCAATATCAAAATATAAATAAAACAATAAAATTCAATAAATAAAATAGATAGAATACTTAAAATACTAATAAGCTATAACAGTAAAACATTCACATACATTCCCACACACATGCTTCAGACCGTGCATAGATTAACACAAGAGTGGCGTGATGGCGTGACTACATTTTTTTGTAGTATTCAGATGTGTTATTGCAGTTGGATAACAGCTGTGTTTGAGTCTATTAGTCCTTGCTCTGATTGCCCTGTACCGTCTGCCTGAGGGCAACAGTTCGAACAGGGAGTGGCCAGGATGTGAGGTGTCTTTTATGATGTTTTGGGCCTTTTTAAAACAGTGGGCGTTGTGTAGAACTTCCAGTGTGGGGAGAGGGCAGCCAGTGATCTTTTGGGCGGTGTTAATGATCCCTTGGAGTGCTTTCCTTTGAGCCCCTGTGCAGCTAGTGTACCAGATGCATATGCAGTAAGTTAGAACACTCTCAATGGTGGCTCTGTAGAAGGACACCAGCAGTCTCTGTGTGATGTTATTCCTCCTGAGAATTCTCAGGAAGTACAGTCTCTGTTGGGCCTTTTTCAGCAGCTCGGAGGTGTTCACACTCCAGGAAAGGTTCTCCTCTATATTGACTCCCAGGAAGCGGAAGCTTGCCACCCTTTCTACACAGTCCCCATTTATGAATAGTGGTTGGATCTCTGCCTTTTTCCTTCTGAAATCTATTATGAGTTCTTTGGTTTTTGAAGTGTTGAGGAGGAGGTTATTGGCCTTACACCATGACGTCAGCTGCTCCACCTCGTCTCTGTACGTAGACTCGTCTCCCTTGGAAATGAGCCCCACCACTGTGGTGTCATCTGCAAATTTCACAAAGATGTTGCTGTGGTGGCGAGGAGTGCAGTCGTGTGTGTAGAGAGAGTAGAGCAGTGGACTGAGCACACAGCCCTGGGGTGAGCCAGTGCTGAGACTCAGGGCTGAGGATGTGTGATGGCCAACTCTGACTCTCTGTCTACGGCCCGAGAGGAAGCTATTGATCCACATGCAGGTGCTGTATGGAAGCCCCAGGTCTTGTAGCTTGGCCACCAGTTTGTGTGGAAGGATGGTGTTAAAAGCTGAGCAGTAATCCACGAAGAGCATCCGCACATAGCTACCATGCTCTTCCAGGTGAGTTAATGCAGCATGGAGTGCTGTGGCTACAGCGTCTTCCGTGGATCGGTTTGCTCTGTAGGCAAACTGGTGTGGATCCAGGCTGCGGGGCAGGGCTGCTGTGATGTGTCTGCGGACCAGCTTCTCAAAGTATTTCATTACCACTGGGGTGAGTGCCACCGGTCTGTAGTCATTCAGGCCGGTGATGTGGGGCTTCTTAGGCAAGGGGACTATGGTGGAGGACTTCAGGCAGAGTGGGACAGTCGCCTGTGCGAGGGATTTGTTGAAAATCCTGGTGAAGATCCCAGCCAGCTGTCCTGCACAATCCCTCAATATTCGACCTGGCACACCATCAGGACCCGCCGCCTTCCTCGGGTTAACATGCAAAACAAAAAGAAAAAATGAACAACCAGATCTTTAATTAAGGGAAAGGTTGGCATTCGGGAATATCAAGTGCCTTAGCTTTGAGGATCTGATCCAGTTTCTTCTGTCATTCAGTATCTGTCCTGTTTTGGAGAAGATTCTCTCTGAGGGGACTGATGTTGCTACAATGCAAAGTCTCCGTATCATCACCTGGGTAAGACGTGGATAAGTATAAGCCTTTGTCTCCCACCAGCTCAGAGGATCTGCACTTCTCTGGCAAAGGGGCTCATCAATGTAGGATCTCACTTCCAGTATTGCATCTGCTGAGGGATTCCTTCTGGTAGTGTCTCTACTTGCTTTTTCTTCAAAGAACCTCCAAACAGCAGATGCTTGTTGCTCCTTTTGTTCATCTTCTTCTGCCTCTTCTCCCTCTTGGTCCCCTGGCAGTGGAGTTGGTTAGCTGGATCTTGCTGCTGCAGTTATTCTCTGAAGAGCTTCATCGACCGCTCTGTTGTCATTAAAGACCAGCTTCTTGAATCTTGGATCAAGAATGGTGGTTTCAGAGAGAACATCATTATATTCCATTCTATGGAATTTTCTGTCAGTGGATGCACAGAGAGCATCCACCAACTCTTTCACTTTTCCTGTAGTTCAAGTTCAAGTTCAAGTTCAACTTTATTGTCACTTCAACCATATACAGTTTAAAAATACACAGTGAGGCGAAACAACGTTCCTCCAGGAACCAAGGTGCTACAAGACAAGTTAGTGCAAAAAAATATATATATATATAATATATCTAGTAATAATATTGTGCAAAAGAGCATTTACAGGTTGGTGTGTGCGATGGTTTGGTGGTGTAGGTCAGTGTGTTTGCGCTTGTGTTGGTTAGTCAGTCCAGTCTCAATGTTTTGAGGTATTTGAGTTAAGCTGAGTGATAATGTTAGTGTATGTGTGTGTGTGCGTGTTTATCAGTCAGTCCCTTTTTGCTGAGGAGACGGATGGCTTGTGGAAAAAAGCTGTTGCACAGTCTGGATGTGCGTGCCCGAATGCTTCGGTACCTTTTTCCAGATGGCAGGAGTGTAAAGAGTGTGTGAGAGGGGTGTGTCCGATCAGCCACAATGCTGGTGGCTTTGCGAATGCAGCGTGTGGTGTAGATGTCCTCAATAGAGGGTAGAGAGACCCCGATGATCTTCTCTGCTGTTCCCACTATCCGCTGTAGGGTCTTGCGGTCTGATATGGCACAGCTCCCAAACCAGACAGTGATGCAGCCGCTCAGGATGCTCTCAATAGTTCCTCTATAGAAGGTGGTCAGGATCGGTGGTGGAAGCCGGGCCTTTCTCAGTCTTCTCAGAAAGAAGAGACGCTGTTGGGCTTTCTTGTGCAGGGAGCTGGTGTTGAGGGACCAGCCGAGGTCCTTCTCCAGGTGTACGCCCAGGAATTTGGTGCTGTCAACGATCTCCACAGAGGAGCCGTTGATGCTCAGCGGTGAGTACTCTGGTTTGGTGTTCAGCTGTCACTCTCTGCAGACCCTTGCACAGAATTAACATTTTGGAGGCTGTGACATGGCTGAAAAAGAGTACATAACAAGTTTCAAAATTATGCTTTTTTAAAATTCAGCAGTATATTATTATTTATGATCATGTCTAATCTACTTTTCATACCAGCAATGCAACCAGCAATGCAACTAACTACTACTACTACTAATAATAATAATAATAATAATAATAATGATAATAATAATAATAATAATAATATTATTATTATAATAATATTATTATTGGCCCTGCGACAGACTGGCGAACTGTCCAGGGTGTACCCTGCCTCTCGCCCTATGACAGCTGGGATAGGCTCCAGCGCCCCCCGCGACCCTGAAAAGGAGAAGCGGAAGCGAATGGATGGATGGATGGATAATAATAATAATAATGCAATAACATTTGCACACTCACCTGTCTGCACTGATCTCCACGGTGACCTGCTCAAATGGCTCCAAAACAGTGCATGCCTCCTGTACTACCTCCCATTCCTCGTGGCTCAGGGGGTCGACTGGTGCATTGATAACTGCCAGGGTAGAGATGACAGCATCCTTGGACTCCAGAATCCGTTTTAGCACATGAAAGGTTGAGTTCCATCTTGTGATACATTCTTGTTTGAGCTTTAGCTCAGGCATGCCCATCTGTTGTTGGGTAGATTTGAGCTTGTGTGTTGCTGTTGTGCTGCTGTGGAAAAATTCCACTATTGCCTTCACTTGGTCCACAGCTGGCTTCATCACCTTCAAAGCATCTCTCACAACAAGGTTAATTGTGTGCGCAAGACATGGGTGGTGGGTCCATTTCAGGATTTTAATTGCTTTTGTTATGTTAGCTGCATTGTCAGTAACACAGCAAACCACTTTGTTTTCCACATCCCACTCTTTTGCCACTTTGAGCAGCTCTTCTGCTAAGTTCTCAGAAGTGTGTCTGTCGCTGAACTCAAAACAATCCAGAAGACAGGATACCATTTTATAATTTTCAATAAAGTGACACGTAACTGACAAGAAGGATGTGGTGGTTTGGGATGTCCAGCTGTCAGTTGTTAGACACACTGCTGTGGCTTTTTTAACCCTCTCTTGCAGTGATGCACGTTCTCTTTCATGTATGCCTGGGATGATTTTTTGGGAGAGAGCCTTCCTGCTTGGAATTACATACATGAGATTCAGTGCATGTATAAAAGTCCTGAATCCCTTATCATCCACAACAGAAAATGGTTGGAAATCAAGTGCTATCATTTTTGCCAGTTCTTCATCAATTGTGTTCTGTCTTGCTGGGGTCACAGACTTCTGCAAAAAATGTCGCATTGAGCTCTGGCTTAGTTTAGGTGGTATACTGCATGACGCTTCAGATACTGCAGCAGAAGGAGCAGCAACAGTTGCAGTAGACACACTAGCACCTTCATTTATATCACCCTCAACTGACTGTGGTTTTTTTTCCCATTGCACTGATGGGTGGACAGTTCTCAGGTGCCTATGCATATTGTTTGTGCAGCCAGCTGTATATGAAATTCTTTTCTTGCAGACTCTACACTCTGCCTTTGTACTGTCAATACAATTGAAGTGGTTACAGATTTTGCTTGTTTTCTTGGTTGCTTCACTCATTTACTTTACTGTACCTTTCTAAATTGACCGGCTCTAAGAGCCATTTCGTTCGCGAATGACCCATCACTAGTAGCCAGGAGCCAGTGTAAAGCCAAGAAAACCAGTCACTTGTATCACTTACATAGTCCTGATTTTGGGCCTCCTGGATCTGTCTCAAGGCATTCAGGGTGTCAGTCATGTTTGATAAGTGTACATAGTCTGGTATGTAAGTGCAGCAGGTGTTGTTGAAGAGGACACAAAGTCCCCCTTTCTCTGCTAGTATCATGTCCAGAGCTACTTGATGTTGCATCACTGCAATCCGTAATGCATCGATTTCCTGATTCTGCTGTTCGTTGATCTTACACAAAGCGTTCAAGAAGAGTTCAAAACGGTAGTCCAGAGTTTCAATCCTCAGCATGTTTTTCCAGTTCCCACCCAGGGGAACAATGAATGGAGTACTTTCTGTCCGGTAGTCCATAATTTGAATTCCTTGGGTACGTCGCTTCCCCATAACGGGTCATGTAGTTGAAGTTTAGGGAACGTTGATCTTCTTTTCCGGCGTGCTATAGAAGTGATGTTTACTGCGGTCATCCTGAAAGTGCGGTCTGACAGGAATATAGGAGCACATGTTCCTGTCCAGCCTGGGGGCAGTATGAAATATGCCCGTTGTCCACATAGCCAGGCCATTCCTTGCACCCAGTACGTGCCGTTAGAAGGTCCACTCATATTCACAGGGGCACCCTCTGCGTGGCCTGCAGTTTGGACACAGTTTGTGGTGCTCCCAAGGGGTCTGTTACCTTTCTCTTGTTGATAACACATGCTGTGCCAGTGTGCCTGCACATGTGATGTGACAATAAAAGTGATTTGATTTGATTTGATTTGAGTGGTTCTGGCTGCGTACAGGTCCGTCACACCCTACTACTTGGTTACCCTAGAGTTGGCCAATGGCTGGAGGTTGAAGTGCAAGCAATGCTCAATCAGCACTTCCCCCTTGCCACTGAAGCAACCAAGTGAGGGTGAAACCTTCCCTTACTAGAGAGGAAGTGGAATCCTCTCGGACCTCAACCTTTTTGCAGTGGCTCTGATGTATCCAGGAGGGTCTCTCCGCTATTTTGTAGGTAGTTGGAGTGGTCAGAAGCACTTGGTATGGACCCTCCCACAGTGGCGAGCTCCAATTTTTCCTTTGGAGTACTCGGACAAGGATCCAATTACCTGGCTTCAACCTGCAAGAAATAGGTGAAAAAGAGTCTTGCTGCAGTTTATTGTTCAAAACAACTTCTCTGTTTATCAACAATCGATTCATCCAATCCGCCAGAGTGGTTTCACGGATTGATTTATCTAGTGGCTCGCTAGTAACTGGTAGTGGAAAAGGTCGCCCATGTATAATTTCAAATGGGGACAGTTTGTTACTTCCTTGTGTTATTCTCATCCACATTTTGACTAGGCCTACACATTCTGGCCATGGTCTGCCAGTTTCTTCCATCATTTTCCTGAGCCTTTGCTTTATAGTGCCATTTGTTCTCTCCACTAATCCCACACTCTGTGGATGGTAGGCACAATGGTGTTTCAAACTGAAACCTAGTGCTTCAGATGCTTTACTGATCACATCATTTACAAAATGGGTTCCATTATCTGATCTTATCAGAGTAGGAATTCCATATGTTGGAATGAAATGGTTGCATAGACACTTTGCAACTGAGATTGCGTCTGCTTTTTTCACTGGGTAGATTTCTGGCCATTTTGAGAAAACATCTATAATTACTAGAGCATATTTTGAGCCCTGACAGTCATTCAATTCAATGAAGTCCATATGATTTGTATGAAATGGGTGAGGTGGTGTAGGAAAATGTCCTCTTTTTGGTCTTAAGTTACCTTGGGTATTGTGTTTTTGGCAGGTCATACATGTTCTCACGTATTCTTTTGCTGTAGTTTCAAAATTTATAGTGTAGAATTGTTGGTTTATTGTAAAGATCATCACTCCTGATGAGACATGGCTTAAGCCATGACTCACTAGAGTGGCTGTTTTGTGTAAAGATTTGGGAAGAATGGGTTTTCCTGCTATTTTCATTATGTCATCAGTGTCTAGTACTGCTCCGTGTTTTAGCCATTGCTTATGTTCTTTTGGTGGTGCTGCTTTTTGTTCGTCCTGCTGTACAGATAGTGGAATGGTGTTATTTTCATGAGTTGTTAATAAGACTATGGTTGCTGTAGCTGCTGCTTTTGCAGTTTTATCAGCAAAATTGTTTCCCTTTGTAATTTCAGAGTCATCCTTCTGATGTGCTGCACATTTGCAAATTGCTAAATGTCATATCACATAAGGAGTTTTCTCCCATGTAAACATATGTGTGCCATGACAAAACCTTTCTCCACACACTAGAAATAACAAACTAATTTTAACCCTTGTTACATCTTATTCACTTTTTTTATAATCCAGTAATTTTTCCAAATCTAGTATCCATCAACTAATTTGCATATCAGCTCATAATGTGCTAAGTTGACAGGTCAATAGAAATGCACGTTCAAAATATTATCACAAAAGAGAATTATTTTCATACAGTAAATTACTTATGCTGCATCAATCAAACAGAAAGCATCTCACAATTTATTGTATTACCAACTAAATTTATTGTCTGATTACTGCTTGGTCATACCAGACTCTCTATCTGTCTTTTATTTATTCTTCTCTGTTTTCACAAACTGTTACGTCCCCCCCCCCCCCCCCCCCCCCCCACGGTGGTGGCACTGACTAAGGAAGACTGAATGTGAATAGTGTGCAAAGGGGCAGACACAAATCCGAGTTCTACTCCCTGGACAATGACACTAGACTGGTAAAATGACTCCTCTGAAAACGGTAAGACATTTTCTCTAAGGATGGACTGAGAGGCCCCTGTATCTCTCAGTATTTTTACTGGTTGATGATCTTGTGGATTCCCAGTCAGTGAAACCACTCCCTCTAGAATGAATGGTTTGAAACAGGGATCAGGGTGGTTATTGTTCGGTTGAAGTGCCCTCCCGTTCTCTGTAGCTTTAATCAGTCCCACCCCTTTTGGTTGCGAGGATAGTTGCTGTTTACGCTTTAATGCCTGACAATCTGCAATAAGATGACCCTTTTTATGGCAATAAAAGCATTCACGCTCACCATGGGGAGGTGAAGGTTGCCTCACTGGCCTCGCAACAGAGCGACTTGATTCAAGCCGTGCTGAGCGCAAGGCTGTGGGCCTATCTGGATGGGAAATAGGGGTAAAAACATTCTTATGTGTTAACACAAACTCATCGGCCAACACAGCTGCTTTTGACATTGACGTCACCTTCTGTTCATTTAAGAACATTATGACTCTCTCAGGTAACGAATTTTTAAAATCCTCCAGTAGCATTAACTCGCGCAGAGACTCATAATCATCCCCAGCTCCGTTAGCAGCACACCACTTATCAAAAAGAGCCCCTTTTTCATGTGCGAACTCAACATATGTTTGACTGCTGGACTTCTTGTGGTTCCTAAACTTCTGCATATAGGCCTCAGGTACCAGTTCATAGGCACGTACAATTGTTTCCTTCAACATTTCGTATTTCATGCTTTGCTCTAGCGAAAGTGAAGCTACTACCTCCTGAGCTTTGCCCACTAATTTACACTGAAGTAAAATAGGCCACATATCTCTTGGCCAGTTTAGAGTAGTAGCTACCTTTTCAAAAGCATTGAAATATGAATCTACCTCAGTCTCACGAAAGGTAGGTACTAGAGCAATATTTTTGCTAACATCAAAACTTTTTGGGGAGACTTTTGGGGTTTCTTTAGTGGCATCTGTTTTCTGCCCTGATGACACCTTCAGTGCTTCTACTTCAAGCTGCTTCAACCTGATTTCTTTTTAAGCTTCTATCTCAAGCCTACGGATCTCCAGCCGGAGATCATAATCCCCTTTACGCACCTTCTCCTGTGCCTCCAACTGTAAACGCAGTAAACGAACCTTAAGCTTTGCATCACTGCTAGATGTCTGGGATTCTGGAGTGAAAGGCTCCCGGAGGTGTAGCAAGTAGAGCTTGCTCTTCAGTTCTCTCTGGAGAAGCTGGATTAGCAGAGGCTCCAGGGGAAGCTAAAGGGTCCTGAGAAGGTACCTCAGTTGTAGCAGGGCTAATTAAAATACCCAACTCGATTAACCCCTCCAACAAAGCCTGCTTAATATCCTTCTTCACTCCATATTTTGGTACGGAAAGTTTATACTGGGCAGCAATACTTAACAAGTCGTCTTTGCGACACAAGTCAATTTTTTCAACGCTAGGCTGATTAACAAAATCAAGCAGGTCAAAACTCATCTTCGACTGCAACCATGAAACGTAGACACTCTAAAATCACGGCACACTTTCATTACCATAGGTTGTCCACAGCATAAAACAATCCCGGACGAGCCCCCACTTGTGTTACGTCCCCCCAACCATGGTGGCGGAAAAGGCAGGAAGGAGACAGCAACACCGGACAACCACAATCAATGAAGGAGGATGACGACAGGACAGTTAAGAATCAGGCAGGGTTTATTGGAATCTATAAGAAAAAAGGTGGGGGAGGAGGACTGGGCGGTTGAGCCAAATCAAAGAAAGCAATAAACCAAAAAGAGGTCGAGAGCTCCCAGGGCCTAACTAAAACAAAAATGCAAAACAAAAGGCCTTTCTAGCTGCTCGACAAAAGGTCAGTGAAAACATACAAAAGTGGCACCAGAGAGGTGGGGAAGGAGCCTGAGTTAGTGCGTGAGGTTGAGAGGTACCGGCTAGATATAGTTGGGCTCACCTCTACGCATGGCTTGGGCTCTGGAACCAGTCTCCTGGAGAGGGACTGGACTCTGTCTCAGTCGGGAATTGCCCCTGGTGAGAGGCGGCTGGGGTGGGTATTCTATAATCCCCTCGGCTTGCTGCCGGTACGTTGGGGTTTTTCGGTTCGCAGCCGAGTGTGAAGCAGTGGGAATGAGGATCAGCACCTCCAAATCTGAGGCCATGGTTCTCAGCCGGAAAAAGGTGGAGTGCCCACTCCGGGTCGGGGATGAGTTCCTGCCCCAAGTGGAGGAGTTCAAGTATCTCGGGGTCTTGTTCGCGAGTGATGGGAGAAGGGAGCCGGAGATCGACAGACGGATTGGGGCTGCAGCTGCAGTAATGCGGACGCTGCACCGGTCCGTCGTGGTGAAGAGGGAGCTGAGTGTAAAAGCGAAGCTCTCAATTTACCGGTTGATCTACGTCCCTACCCTCACCTATGGCCATGAGCTGTGGGTCGTGACCGAAAGAACGAGATCGCGGATACAAGCGGCAGAAATGAGCTTCCTCTGAAGGGTGGCTGACCTCTCCCTTAGAGATAGGGTGAGAAGTTCGGCCATTCGGGAGGGACTCAGAGTAGAGCTGCTGCTGCTCCACATCGAAAGGAGCCAGCTGAGCTGATTCGGGCATCTGACAATGATGCCCCCTGGGTGAGGTGTTCCGGGCATGTCCCACCAGGAGGAGGCCCCGCTGGAGAGATTATATCTCTCGGCTGGGCTGGAAACGCCTTGGTGTTCCCCCGGATAAGCTGGAAGAGGTGGCTGGGGAGAGGGAGGTCTGGGCCTCTTTGCTTAGGCTGCTACCTGGCCTCAGATAAAGCAGATGAAGATGGATGGATGGATGGATAGTAGAGAGAACAGATCACGGGAGCTTCACCCCACCTTTTGTTGGAAGCAGAAAAACAGGGAGCCAAGTTCATAACTCAGGCTCACTGACAGTTAGAAAGAATGTGAATGCTTAGTTTTGTGGCTGTGGCACATTTTGTATAGCTTCTTTTCTCTTGTTTAGTAGTTTTCTGCCTTCACCTGAGAGGGTGTGCCCTAAGTATGTGACTTCAGGTCTCCATAATTAGAGTTTTTTTAAAGATACCTTGTTGCCTTAACTCAGCCAAGTGACGTAACATAGCCATAGTATTTTGCTTACACCCTTCCTCTGTGTGGCCAGTCACTAAAATGTCATCTACGTAGAGTAGAAACTGTCTCTGCTGCTGGCAGGAGGCAGGACATCATTGATTTCTTTAAAGCTTCAGCATAGAGAGTGGGGATTTGCTACTACTGGTGGCATAATTTCAGTGATTTCATTTATTGCTCGCAGATCATGCACTAGACGGTATTTTGCAGTATTAGCTTTCTTTACAACTTAAACAAAACATCACTCTTTGTTTGCTTTATTATTATTATTATTATTATTATTATTATTATTATTATTATTATTTTAAATTCTCCTTTCTCAAAACAGAAAATGAAGTTGTAGTTGTTCTTTGCTGAGAAACACAAAAACCCCTTCTCTTTTTTTTTTCAAGGCCAGAAACTAAGTTTTAACTTTTCTGATTTGTCACCCAAAATAAAACAGACAACCCAGCTCTTAGCTGGCTCTGAACTTATCATCATCAAGGTTGCACGGTGAGAGCCACTTCAGAATTCACACTGCTCCTCACTCAAGCAACACGTCAAAAACAAAAAACAAAAAACAAAACCTCAGCACACTACACAGAGAACAACAGTCAAGACACAACTGAAGATGCTGTTCTTCTTTGTTCTCCTTGAACTTTAGAATAAACTTCATCTGCATTAGTAAATCATATGCCTAATCATTATATGTCACTGTGATCCATGAGTGTGATCACAAATTTACTTATTTTTCAAAACAACAAAACAAAACAAAAAAAACAACAAATTGCTGATGGCATGAACGCTTTACACACATGAGTCATGAGTCAAAAAAGGCTGCTGCCAAAGACAAATCAGAAGTATGAGGGGAAAAACTGAGCTCACAGACAGCTGAATGTTTGAGCTTTAATAGTATCCAGCTCCTGGTCTAAAAAACGTGTTACTTGCTCATCAGCTTAGCAGTGACCACATATTTAATTCAGCTTCTCAATTTTGTAGCTTTAGCTGTTGTATACAGGGTTTAGTTTATTAGTTGTTAGTATAGGTGTGCTCTATATTTCAGCAATGTCTCATCTAGGATGACAGGTTTTCAAGCAGGTCAAGTGCCTCTATGCACTTAATACGTTTAGATATTTTCTTTATTTTCTTCATCTCATATGTCATTGTGCTGAATTTGAGCAAACCTTAAGCTTGATGAAGACTGCTTTTAACAGTTATCCACCTCACATCATAACTGACGGAGGTGCCTCTTCATATTAATATTATTTCATTATTAATACTGTTATTTTTATATAACAGCAATAGTATATTACAATATTTTATTTATATTTTATTTTGTATCCACCAAGGGCTGCAGGTGATCTGCAGTTTAACCCTTTCCCAAGCTGGAGACAATTTCCTTTTCACACACTTTCCTTGGCTGAACAATGACACAACCTTAATATACCTTAAGCATCTCTCTATTTCATTTAATAAGTGTTTGTGTGAATCATGTATTTTCTTTCATTCTATTCATTCTGGGCATGATCTTCATCCCAACTATGTTTCATTGTTAATACCAGTTTACAGGTTGTTATCCTTGCTATTATTAGTTTGAATTCATTACAGATAAGTCCTAATTTAATTTAGCCTTTTATTTATTTTACTTTAATTCTCTTGTGTCATGGTCCTGAGTCTGAGGACTCGGTGTTTTGTGTTTCTTTATATTCTTTACATTCTTCTATATTCTTGTTTATTCTGCTTTGTCTTTTGTTTAGGTTTGCTACGTAGTGTGTTTGTTTCATGCGTGTCTGTGTTCCCTCTGTCTGTCCATGGTGTCACTGTGTCTGCTCGTGAGTCTGCCTGCCAAGTTCAGTGTCCTGTCTGGTTCTCTGTGTCTGTTGGTTTCCTGTTTTATTCTGAAAGTTCATGTCTCATGTCAATGTGTTCAGTTTTACCTCTCTCCTGTCTTGTTAGCCTAATTTCTCCCAGGTGTCTCCCTCCTGTTGCCCATTCCCTAATTACTCCCCTGTGTATTTAAGCCCTGTGTTTTCCTGTGCTCCCTGTCACGTCGTACCCTCAACTTGCTGTGTGTTCATGATTTCCAGTCCTCCTGCACCTCAGTTTAGAGTTTTGTTTGCTTTTATGAGTTTTATTTTATGTTCAAGTTTTGTTCCAGCAATAAAGCTGCATTTTCAGTTTAAACCTCGTTTCCTAAGAGTCCTGCATTTTGGGTCCACCACTCCTGCCTGCCTGCCACACAGCCAACCATGACATCTTGTATTTATATCTATTCAGTCAGGTCTGTTTCCAACCCTTTTTAAACTACTTTAAACTACTTTGATCTCTAATTTTCACTTGGTGAGGGATTATTATGTTCTTCCTAGTCTGAACTGCTCTCTTCACCTGAGCTGCTATCCTATTCTGAGTTACTGAGTTATTATGTTACGAAGTAATTACGGCTACCTCTAAAACCTAAGTCTAATTCGGTTCCTTTCGGCGAATCCTAACCTATTTTATTTTATTTTGTTTGTTACTTTAAACCTTTTATATACCAAAATAGTGTTTCTCACCCTCGGACGTCTCACTGGTGGTTCGGATCGTCAGTGTCACGGTTCTGGGTCAGTTTCGAACCAGTATTTTGAGTTTTGATTGTTAGTTTTTTTTTTGAATGATTGTTGTGGTTTTGGGTGCGATGATTATTATTATTGTTAGAGTTCCATGTTTCTGTTTATTTGGGTTTAGTTTCATGTGTCATTTTCTGTCTGTCTCTCTATGTCGAGTCTGCGTCTTAGTGTGATGGTTTCTTGTTCCTGTTTTATTGTGAAGGTCTGCGTCTCATGTGAGTGTGTTCAGTTTTATCTGTCTCATCTTGTTGATTATTCCCAGCTGTGTCCACCACCTGTGTGTAATTCCCCTGTGTTTCTCTGTGTGTATTTAAGTCGTGTCCTCTGTCATTGTAGTTGCTGGTCCGTCTACGTATCCGCCATGTTTCATCCGTGTGTTCCCTGCCATCATCATGTACCATCGTCTTCCTTCCTTTATGTTCAGGTTCGTGTTCGTGCTCAGTAGTTTAGTTGTCCCAGTATAGTTTAGTTCTCCGTTTTGCCGTTTGCCTCTCTTTTTGTGTTCAATAAATCACCTTTACACCTTCACGACTGCCTGCGTTTGGATCCTCCTTTTCCTTCTCTACACGGCTCTTTTTCACTCGCAGTGACAGTACGGACCAGCCAGATATGGATCCAGCGGCATTCACCCCACCCACAGAGCTTCGAAAGTTCATAACGGACTCAGTGTCAAAACTAATCAATCTGTGGCTCGAGCATGAGGGAGAAGGGTTTCTCTACGTTCTGGAAGTCAGGTTGCAACAGCTTATTTCTGATTATCCCTGGCTATTGGACTCACTGCACCCGCTCGTGCAAAACTTTATTCTCCACGAACTACACCTCCACCCCCCCGCCGCTACTGCTTGCCCGCTCGCTTCAACGGAGGACGTGCCGTCTGTGCCGCCGGATGAGGAGTTACCCGGCCTGTCGGAGCCGTCTCCACGGAGGAAGCGACGTTTGCACCGCTGGCGCGGCACCCCACTGCCGGAGTTCAGAATGTCAGAGCAGCCGGCTGTGGTGAGTGAAAGGGACACTTTTGTTGACTCTGTTGCTTCTGTGACTGTTGTTTCTGGGGCAATTTTTTGTGTTTCTACTGAGGACAACAATGATTTCTCATCCATGCCCATAGCTTCTAAGACTGCCTGTTCTGAACCCGCGTTCCATGTTTATGACCGTGTCCGTTCCATTGTCCCATCCTCAATTCCATCCCAGTCAAATGCCAGGCCTGTAACGCCGCCCTCAGTTCAGCCAGCAGCCGCGCTGCCCTCAGTTCAGCCAGCCACTTCACCATCTATTACGTCTCCACTACAACCGTCTCTGCTACTTATAGCTCAGCAGCCTACCCACTCATTCACTCAGTCATCATCCTCACAGCCTCATTACAAGCAGGGAACACACTTCATACAAACTTTAGCTGGTTCACTTAAGCTGGCCATCTCAGAGACAGCTGCTCCCTCTAGGGCCTCCCCAGAGGCTGGGTGTCAGTCACCAGCCAACTCTGGACCCCTAGAGGTCAAGATGCCAGCACCAGCAGCTTCACTAGAGGACTTTACTAAGCAGTCTCAGCCGTCATCACCTGCTGAGAGCTCCAGTGAGTCCGCCCCTCTGCCCCTGTCCTCTGCTGGAGGACCAGAGGGACCCATTCAGCTGAGGGTTCGGGAGAACCCAGCCGGCCTCGACTTTCGTCTGCTGAGGGTTCGGGAGAACCCAGCCAGCCTCGAGTTTCGTCTGCTGGAGGGCCCAAGGAGCCCATCCAGCCTCAAGCCTCGTCTGCTGGAGGGCCCAAGGAGCCCATCCAGCCTCAAGTCACGTCTGTTGGAGGGCCCGAGGAGCCCGTCCAGCCTCAAGTCACGTCTGTTGGAGGGTCCGAGGAGCCCGTCCAGTCTCAAGCCACGTCTGCTGGAGGGTCCGAGGAGCCCGCCCAGCACCACGCCTCGTTAGCTGAGGGTCCTGGAGGACCCAGCAAGCACAACCTCACGTCTGCTGACGGTCCGGGGAAGTTTGTTCAGCCACCACCTGCTGAATCATCCCCTGTGACTTCTACACCGTTGCCTGCATCCACATCACCTCCTGCAGCATCACTGCCCGCAGCCGTCCCGCTGCCGTCAGGTCCCGCAGCCGTCCTGCTGCCATCAGGTCCAGCCTCCGTGCCTTCATCCACGCCTGGTCCAGCGTCCATGCCTTCATCTGGTCCGGCTCCGCCTTCATCTGGTCCGGCTCCGCCTTCGTCTGGTCCTGCCTCGTCTTCGTCTGGTCCTGCCTCGTCTTCGTCTGGTCCCGCGGTTGCCACACCGCCATCAGAGCCAGCTCGACCCGTTCTGCCTCGCCTCTGCCGGCTGTTTTCTGGGCCTCTAAGTTGGCATCATGGCCTTCAGGGACGGCCTCCGGAAAGAGTTCGTCGCCGCCGCTGGCATCGCGGCCGACCTCCGGACCTGGTCAGTGGCCGCCACTGCCTTCCAAGTGGTCGGCCTCCAGAACTGTTTGCCCGTCGCCGCCATTGCCGTGTGCACGGTCGGCCTCCAGAACTGTTTGCCCGTCGCCGCCGTTGCCGTGTGCACGGTCGGCCTCCAGAACTGTCTTGGTCCTTGTGTTGTCGACCCCCGGGTCGACCCCCGGGTCAACCCCCTGAACTTTTCTTGGACTCTTGTTGAGCTTTAGTTTGGTTTTGTTTTTGATCTATTTTCCTGTGTTCTTGGACTGTTTTCTTGTGTATTTGGACTCTTGTGCTCCTTGTTTTTTGTTTCGGAATGCACATAAAGTCTTGTAGTGAACAACAGCCTAAGTCATCAAAAGATCAACATGCAGTATTCTACTATATGCAAACTTATATTATTAAAAGATTATACTGACTACTAAGTACAATTTTCCATTGACAGGTGCCCTCGGCCTCTTGGCCTGGGGCTCGGTCACTCAGGCACAGCTGGCTGCAGGGCGGAGCTCACGGGCACGTCACTGCAAACTCCCCCTGGCTTCTGCTCCGTGGCTGCTGAGTGACCCCTCATGTTGGGCTCTCTTCAGCTCTTTCTGGGATAGTGGCGCGGCTGCCCCTCTGTTGGTCTTCCTTGGTCTCTTGTGTTCTGAGGGCCTCTGGATGTCTGGAGTTTTGATCTCCTCCATACCTGCTTCATGGCCTGGTGGACGGGGCTGTGGCTCCCCACACCCTCTAGCAGATCATTACATGAAGGAACCTTTTAAAAACAGGCGCATTCATGCTCACAGGTGTACACACGGGTGCTCGCACACACAAACGACACCCTTTTTGGCTCCTACCTCAAAGCACACTGTGCGCTGTCGATCTTATGTGCTGGACAATAATGTTTAATATTTAGTATCCATCCATCTATCCATCCATCTTCATCCGCTTTGTCCGGGGCCGGGTAGCGGGGGCAGCAGCCTAAGCAAAGAGGCCCAGACCTCCCACTCCCCAGCCACCTCCTCCAGCTTATCCGGGGGAATACCAAGGCGTTCCCAGGCCAGCCGAGAGATGTAATCTCTCCAGCGTGTCCTGGGTCTGCCCCGGGGCCTCCTCCCGGTGGGACATGCCTGGAACACCTCACCCAGGAGGCGCCCAGGGGGCATCCTTGTCAGATGCCCGAACCACCTCAGCCAGCTCCTTTCGATGTGGAGCAGCAGCTGCTCTACTCTGAGCCCCTCCCGGATGGCCGAACTTCTCACCCTATCTCTAAGGGGGAGGCCAGCCACCCTTCGGAGGAAGCTCATTTCAGGCCGCTTGTATCCGCGATCTCGTTCTTTCGGTCACTACCCACAGCTCGTGGCCATAGGTGAGGGTAGGGACGTAGATCGACCGGTAAATTGAGAGCTTCGCTTTTACACTCAGCTCCCTCTTCACCACGACGGACCGGTGCAGCGTCCGCATTACTGCAGCTGCAGCCCCAATCCGTCTGTCGATCTCCGGCTCCCTTCTCCCATCACTCGCGAACAAGACCCCGAGATACTTGAACTCCTCCACTTGGGGCAGGAACTCATCCCCGACCCGGAGTGGGCACTCCACCCTTTTCCGGCTGAGAAATAAACATTTAGTATTTACAGTTATATTCCCATATATCATCGTGATGTTGTTTACTCTATTGCTCTCGTTTTCTTCTGCTTGTTTTCTTTTTTTCATTCTCAACAGGTGAAATTAAAAAAGTAAAAAAAAAAAAAAAAAAAAAGCCTAAGACACAGATTATTTCCTGTCTCAAGGAAGGTCGATACGTTGGGCTTTACCCAAAAGCAGACTCAATTAAAAAAAGAAAAATCTTTTAACAGGAAGGAAAAAAAAAAAAAAAGAGAACGGTGGGAAATAAAATAAAACCGGAATATTAGTAGGGCAAAAGACAGGGCTGGTCATTGTTGGGTAAAATTTAACAAAAAAATCTATACAAACAGAGTGTGTGTGTGTCTCCTGTTGGCACCTTCAAAACATCACAGAGTAGCACCAACCTTACCAGCAACTGGGAGGATTAGACTGTACGGTAGTGGTATTTTATACTTTCTCCATAATACTGTATATACTATGGCCGCAAGTTTGCATCATGGTGCTGATCCAGAATCCTTCCCTTAATGTTTATTCCTAGTGCTATAATAATAAAGTAATAAGAATAAATTAATTAATATAAAATATTGTATTTATGAGGATTCAATTTGTTTGTCTGTCCCCTCTGTGCAAGGCAGAAATCTTATTAAATGTTTCAGTTGTAGAGATACAGCAATTTTGTTGGTCTAAAATCAGCATTTTGTCATATTTGAAATTTAAATCTAATTTAATCTGTTTCTTAATGCATTTTCCTTAAAATGTAGTTTGTGTGTTTTTTCTCGCAATTATAATAATCCATAATTATGTGGATATGCAAATTAAATAGTTTTTAATGAAATATAAGCCTTCCAGAAAGGCAAGAAAAAGCCCTGTAACTTACTTTAAAACTAAATATGTTTCCTAATGTCGTGGACAGAGCTACAGACCCATGACACCCTTACCCAGTTGGCTAGTGGCTAATACCAGCACTATTTGTGCAGTTAATAAAAGGACAGGTAATGTTTTGTCGTGCAGTTGCCCACACGGCATGCTCATTTGTTTCAGTTTGTCAGTTGCCACAAGACAACTTAACAATGTGTACATAATCACCTAATACTCCTGGATGCTATAGACTACAGTGTACGCTGTACACCCTACTTACTGGTTTTTGTTACATCAGTCTGTTTCTCCCAATTAATTTGTGTGTTTCTCCTGCAGCTCCGCACCGCCCAGGCGGCAAAAAATGCACATGCTCTTTGTTTGGTTTTGAAAGTGACAATGAAGGAAAGAAGCTGAGAGTGGATGACGAAGCCATGTTCGTATCCGACACTGGAGAAGAGGACTTTGGTGGTTTTAGTGCGCAGGAAGAAGAGAAAGATGGTGGTGAATGACTGACTTTTCTTCTTGTTAAAGCCGTGTCACTGCACCTGAGCCTAAAAGGTAGGCCGGATCTATTTTTCTGGTGTGATGTAGGTTATTGTTATGTACTACATTTATTACTCATTTATGAAGCACAGTACATGTTTCGTACTTGTAATTACCGCTACTTGTACATATACCTAAAAAGTTATGTACCCATAACTTGTTTTTCAAAATATTAATAAAAGGGGTGTGTCTCCAAACAGCCATCTCTTTCATGACAATTCCCTTTGTGCATATTCTCTTACATATGATAAGTCAACATTGAAACACCTGTGGCTTTTAGTCAGGTGCGACTAATGCATGTACAAAACAGGATTTTCCCCTGATTTTAGCTTGTGCGGCTAATATTCAGGTGCACTTTGTAGTTCGGGAAATACGGTAATAGTTAAATGTTATAGTTGAGGGGCACAGGCGCAACTCCACATGCACACTTGAGGCACCAAGGAGGAAAGGGGCAGGTGCTCAAGGTTCCCTCCCAACTTCTCCACATGCCTGGCCAGGCAGTATTTGCTCTGTTCCTTCTTGCACAAAGACTCAGTTAATGTCTTTCTACAGTCATGTCCCATCTTTCTTTCCTCGTGTAATAGCCTATCCTCTGGCATCTCTTTAGACTGTGCTTGGAGACACAGCAAAGCTTCTTGCAACTACACCTTTGGATGTGCCATCCACGTGCCACTATAATACTTGTTTGCTGTTTCACAGCAAGACTAAACAGTACTTGTTGTCATCTGCACCTAGACTGAAACATAACTTTTCTGTTTACATGTGTCCAAACATTTTTGTGTCTCAAGCACCAGGGAAACTTGTCATGTGGTTTAATTGCTAGATGTTTTTCATTTTGATTCTCTTTGTTTTTTATGGTTAATTAAAATATATAGAGACAGACAACCCTTCACACTCACATTCACACCTACAGGGAGTGCAGAATTATTAGGCAAATGAGTATTTTGTCCACATCATCCTCTTCATGCATGTTGTCTTAATCCAAGCTGTATAGGCTTGAAAGCCTACTACCAATTAAGCATATTAGATGATGTGCATCTCTGTAATGAGAAGGGGTGTGGTCTAATGACATCAACACCCTATATCAGGTGTGCATAATTATTAGGCAACGTCCTTTCCTTTGGCAAAATGGGTCAAAAGAAGGACTTGACAGGCTCAGAAAAGTCAAAAATAGTGAGATATCTTGCAGAGGGATGCAGCAGTCTCAAAATTGCAAAGCTTCTGAAGCGTGATCATCGAACAATCAAGCGTTTCATTCAAAATAGTCAACAGGGTCGCAAGAAGCGTGTGGAAAAACCAAGGCGCAAAATAACTGCCCATGAACTGAGAAAAGTCAAGCGTGCAGCTGCCAAGATGCCACATGCCACCAGTTTGGCCATATTTCAGAGCTGCAACATCACTGGAGTGCCCAAAAGCACAAGGTGTACAATACTCAGAGACATGGCCAAGGTAAGAAAGGCTGAAAGACGACCACTACTGAACAAGACACACAAGCTGAAACGTCAAGACTGGGCTAAGAAATATCTCAAGACTGGTTTTTCTAAGGTTTTATGGACTGATGAAATGAGAGTGAATCTTGATGGGCCAGATGGATGGGCCCGTGGCTGGATTGGTAAAGGGCAGAGAGCTCCAGTCCGACTCAGACGCCAGCAAGGTGGAGGTGGTTTGGGCTGGTATCATCAAAGATGAGCTTGTGGGGCCTTTTCGGGTTGAGGATGGAGTCAAGTTCAACTCCCAGTCCTACTGCCAGTTTCTGGAAGACACCTTCAAGCAGTGGTACAGGAAAAAGTCTGCATCCTTTAAGAAAAACATGATTTTCATGCAGGACAATGCTCCATCACACCAAGTACTCCACAGCGTGGCTGGCAAGAAAAGGTATAAAAGAAGAAAAACTAATGACATGGCCTCCTTGTTCACCTGATCTGAACCCCATTGAGAACCTGTGGTCCATCATCAAATGTGAGATTTACAAGGAGGGAAAACAGTACACCTCTCTGAACAGTGTCTGGGAGGCTGTGGTTGCTGCTGCACGCAATGTTGATGGTGAACAGATCAAAACACTGACAGAATCCATGGATGGCAGGCTTTTGAGTGTCCTTGCAAAGAAAGGTGGCTATATTGGTCGCTGATTTGTTTTTGTTTTGTTTTTGAATGTCAGAAATGTATATTTGTGAATGTGGAGATGTTATATTGGTGTCACTGGTAAAAGTAAATAATTGAAATGGGTATATATTTGTTTTTTGTTAAGTTGCCTAATAATTCTGCACTCCCTGTACGTAACACCGGTACATGTATTCTGTTACTCCCCAACACTGGCCAAATGACAGTTCAGAGTACCCGGCCTTCTTCGAGTCACTGATTGGGTTCTTGAGGGTGCTTTAACTCTGCTCTCCCTCATTACAGTGACTCTGTGAATGTAGCTACGTAATCCTTCTCCTGCCCCGCAGCTCAGGGTGTCTGTTCTGGAAAATGCCCGGTGTCGGGATCCCTGGCTGCTTCCCAAGCCTGCTAAAGAGACTTTTTCCTTTTGGACTCCGCTACAGTTCTCTTAGTGTGACTCTTGTTTCATGCTTTCATGTTTTATGACTGAGTGAATTGCTGAGATTGCTCTAGTATAGTTTAGTGCTTCATAGTTCTACTCTTGTTCATAATGTCCCATAGTAATATTCTAGGTTTGTATCTAGTGACTCTGAGTTTCTTTCCTGCCATAGTGTGTACTCTGTCTCTTAGTCCCCTGAGTTTGTAGCATTTCATTAGTTTTTAGTTTGACAGCCTCGCCTCTGTCAGTGCGCCCCAGGGTGGCTGTGGCTACAATGTAGCTTGCCATCACCAGTGTGTGAATATGTGTGTGAATGGGTGGATGACTGGATATGTAAAGCGCTTTGGGGTCCTTAGGGACTAGTAAAGCGCTATATAAATACAGGCCATTTTAGTTTGAGTAACTCCAGAGGTTAGATTTATTTCTCTTGCCTTTTGTTCACGTTTAGTGTTTTTGAATGTAATTATTTTCCCCTGTGTGTCACCTTCAGTTGCTGAAATAAAATCTTGCTTTTCACAGATCCTAAGAGTGGTGTCTGCACCTGAGTCCTTTAACCTGTGTTGGCCGCCCGGCCGTGACAACAGCAAATCGAGCCAATTGAGGTGGTTTGGGCATCTGATTAAGATGCCTCCTGGATGCTTCCTTGGTGTAAAGTGTAGGAGGTGGGTTTTTTAAAAATCGTTTTCTAGATTCAAATTGAGTTTAATTTTAATAATGCGATATTGATTGATTAAATCCTGAATCAATTTTTTAAAAATGTATTTTGCCAGAAACACCAGAATCTCAGGTTAAAGCTCACAAAACTATCTCAACAACCACCAAACAGCTAAAACAGCAAATCAGAGCAGGGAAACATACTCCGCACAAAGATGTGAACACAGAGCACGGACTCCTCCCCCCATTCCCCCATACGTACCCAACGGGACATACGCAGACATGCCATCGGATGCTGAAAAATGACATTTCTGAAGCTGCAGGTTTTGTCACTCTCCGACCAAAATTAATTGAACCAGCAGCAAAAGAAGATCCAAACTAAGCTTCACATTTGAAAAAGATTGTCATGAATTCCCTCTTATTTTTTACTCCTGCACAGCTCTCTCTCTGTGTGCTCAGAGACAAGTTTACCATCAAAAGTTTTTCTTGCTTATTACACACCAGTCTACTGTTGTGTGCTGTCAGCCACTTTTTTTAAATGACCTATGACAATAAAGCTTCATTTCTGCTGTTCAATACTGAAGAAATTAGAATTTTTACAAATTATGCCAAATTGCAAAACTCCTAGCTATGTCTCTAATAAAACATCTGTAACTTTGCTTTGCTTTACTTAAGAAAACCATGAATCAATATATGAACGTTACCTGATGCTGCTTAAGTTTTTAATCTATTGCAGAAGATTTTCAAGGTTATTTGCTATAAAAAGTCAGGCCAGGAAAATCTCCATGTTGTTCAGTTTTTTATCCTCAGTTACTTTGACACAAAGGCATCCACTTTGATTCTTACACCTCTGAAGTCTCATAACTGTCAGCTTTGTTTTTATACATAGACAGTCAGAAATATTATAATTCTGATGATTTATCAGTAAATATCCATATTTTTAAATCTGAATCAAAATTGAATTGAATCAAATTGAATCGAATCAGTTATTGAAATATTGTGGCTAATGTTTTGGCTAATACATACTGATGTCATGAAAGTCAGGGACATTGCCTCTGGATTGGACTGCAGTGGTGGTTTCTCTCTTCAAGAAGTGGAGCCAGAGAGCGTGTTCCAGCTTCAGGGGATCACACTTCTCAGCTTCCCTTGGAAGTCTATTCCAGGGTACTGGAATAGACTTCAGGTATTTTACTATGGTCCTCATGGTATCCGGTGGTGAGTGCTTTAGGAGCATTGGGTATCAGGCCCCTTGTTGTGCACTACACCTGCCCAACCCAAATTTTAATTTTTTTACGTAGGGCCATACAGGAAATTAAATCTTGTTTTTATTATTGTTGTATAATATTAAAACTTGTTTGATCTATGACAAATATGCAAAAACAAAGGCTATCCAAACCTACCTGGTCTTGTGTAAAAATATTTCCCCAGAAAACTAACTGGTTGTGCCATCCTTGTCAGCAAGGACTGCAATCAAGCATTTGCAATAACTAGCAATGTCTTTGACATTGCAGTGGAGACATTTTTAGCCTACTCTTCTTTAAATGAATTGTTTTCATTCAGCCACACTCAGGGCCTTTTGTGCACGAACAGCTTGTTTAAAGTAAGGCCAAAGCAACTCAAGCAGATTTACAGTGGCTTGCAAAAGTATTCGGCCCCGTTGAACTTTTCCACATTTTGTTACATTACAGGCACAAACATGAATCAATTTTATTGGAATTCCACGTGAAAGACCAATACAAAGTGGTGTACACTTGAGAAGTGGAACAAAAATCATACATGATTCCAAACATTTTTTACAAATAAATAACTGAAAAGTGGGGTGTGCTTAATTATTCAGCCCCCTTTTGTCTGAGTGCAGTCAGTTGCCCATAGACATTGCCTGATGAGTGCTAATGACTAAATAGAGTGCACCTGTGTGTAATCTAATGTCAGTACAAATACAGCTGCTCTGTGACGGCCTCAGAGGTTGTCTAAGAGACAATTGGGAGCAACAACATTATGAAGTCCAAAGAACACACCAGAGAGGTCAGAGATAAAGTTATTGAGAAATTTAAAGCAGGCTTAGGCTACAAAAAGATTCCCCAAGCCTTGAAAATCCCACGGAGCACGGTTCAAGCGATGGGTGGGGGGCCTGGGCCAGCACCTCCTGATCATCCAAAAGAACATGTGCAGGTTTAAGTCTGTCAATGGAAACAACCTCCTGCCGACCCCCAAACTCCAGAAGGAAATGCTTCCGGCCCGGTTGAATAACCGTAAATGGGCCGTCATACAGGGGACGCAGCGGAGGCTTATGAGCATCATGCCTGAAGAAAACAAGCTGAGAACAGTCCAATGACCTCGGAACAAAAGTATCGGGCAGACAATGGTGCACTGGGCCAGGAACAAAAGATGAGTCTTTTGGGGGACTGAGAGGTAGCACAGAGGGATTGAAGCACGGGGACGGGCTCTTGGGCAAGAATTCCCCGGGGACACGGAGGGGATGCCAAGGATGACTTCAGCCCTGGAAACCCCGAGGTCTTCTTTAACCGCACAGCGCAACTCCCTCCAGTAAAACCCATGGAAGGAGGTCAACCCAGTTGCCATCTGTAAGAGTAGCACGGAGTGCGACCTTAAGCGACCGATGGAAACGGTCGCACATCTCATTGGCCTGCGGGTGGTACGCAGTGGTTCGGTGGACCTTGACCCCCAAACCATCAGCCATAGCAAGCTTTGAAATGAACTGGGGACCGAAATGCGAAACCCACGTTGACAAAAATGCCCTGGCCACCGCTGCTGCTGTAGTGGATGCCAGAAGCACTGCCTCGGGCCAGCGGGTCGTGCAGTCCACTACAGTCAAAACGTGCGTGAAACCTTGTGACTGCGGCAGAGGACCAACCAGATCCACGTGCACATGATCAAAGCGCCTCTCTGGAACGCGGAAGGATTCGAGGGGCACCTGCGTGTGCCTATGTATCTTGGAGCGTTGGCATGGGATGTAGGCCGCTGCCCAGTCTTTCCCTGATGCCCGAAGGCCTGGCCAAACGAACCTAGAGCTGACCAGCTTGACTGAGGCCTGGACGCTTGGATGAGAGAGGGTGTGTACTCAGTCGAAAACGCGACAACGCCACAAAAGAGGAACCACGGGATGTGGACGGCCGGTGGAAACATTGCAAAGCAGGCTAGGCCCGCCATTCCACAGAGGTCTGTCCTCCAGTACTCTGCCCGTTTGCGCAGACTGAAGGGCAAGGACGTCCGGGTCGGCGCACTGGTCAACGCACTGGTCAGCGGCCATAGCGTCAAAGTCTATGCCAACATAAGCAGGAGAAACCAGCGCGCGGGACAGGCAGTCAGCAACGCAGTTGGACTTACCAGCCACGTGCTGAATGTCTGCCGTAAACTCGGAAATGGCTGCCAACTGGCGCTGTGGGCGCACGCTCCACAGGTCAGAGACCTTGGACATCGCAAACGTAAAGGGTTTATGATCGACATACGTGGTAAAGCTACGACCCTCGAGAAAAAAACGAAAACTCTTCCCAAGCGACGGAGAGTCTTGCGGGGTCGAGGCGGCACGCGCGCATGAACACCGGGGGACCGACTGTCGGGATATAAAGCTCAACCCCGTGCTTCGTTGCCGTATTCGAGAAATTAGGAACAGTCAGTGAAGGGAATTCAAAAAGCAAATGCTGAAAAACATTCTCAGAAGTCACTAACTTAGCCCAATTCAGGGGCTCGATGTCACGAGTATTGAAGAAAAGGACAGGGCATCGATTAAGCCTCTGTTAGCGACATCGACCAGCAGTCCATGGGCACAAAGAAAATCGGTGTCCAAAATAGGCACAGAGCTAGTGGCAACAACAAAGTTCCACTGGAAATCCCGACCATGAAAACAAACAGTCACCAACCTTCCCCCGAACGTCGTGATGAGAGAGCCATTAGCTGCGAAACTGTCGGCGCTGGTCGGGGGAAGGAGGCTCTTCTGTGAGCCAGAGTTGACCAGGAAACGTCTCCCGGAGCACGAGTCTTCTATGAAGAGCATTTGTTCTTTGTCTCCAGCAGTCACGGCCGCTACGATGCGCTGCCGGAGCCCATGTCCCCGGCTGGAAGGAGGCAGCAGGCAGCGGCGCGCTTCGGTGCCAAAACACAGATGGTAGAAACAGAGGTCCTGTCCGCAGTGCCACTGTACCGTGATCTTTGCCATCAGAGAAGGGTTGGATACTCCAGGGCAGGCCGGGCGGGGCATGGAAGGTGCCGCCGGCAAGGCTGGAATTAGGTCGTGATCGTGTAAAGTGCGGGTAGCCAGGAGAATACGATCTGCTTCCTCAACCAGGGAGCGATAATCCTTCGCGCCGAGAAGCGGAGAGTTGGCGAGGCCGGCAGCTGTCGGAGGAAGATGTGGGCGAAGAAGAATCCCCCGTCGTCTGGTCTGAGCAAGGATAGCAAGTGCTCCATCAGTTCGAGAGCTGTACCCCACCAAGGCCTGAGAGGGAGAGGAGCTTTTTGGCTCGCTCGGCATCAGAGAGGGCATAGCACCGAAGAAGCTGCTCCTTAAGGGCGGCGTATTTCCCTTGGTGGGTCCCGGAGGAGAGTCAATGCACGACGGGTGGCTAGCGGGTTGAGCAAGGGCACCACATGGTGATATTTTATGTCATCAGCCGAGATGCCCTGAAGGTCGAACTGAGCCTCCATGTGCACGAACCACGACAGGGTATCGTGAAGCCAAAAATCCGACAGCTCAAGCGCCACAGCAAACGTACCTGCAGCAGGAGGCAGAGGGCTGGAGGCCGCTGATTCATCCAGAGCGGAGCCGGAGTCACCATTGGGCTGTAGCATGTTCGAGTCAGGGGTCACCAAAGTGGAGGTAAACACAGACATGAGAGCACTTGATTAACACTCCTCGTTTATTGCTCATCGCCATAAAACTGAATACTTTTCCCTCCAAAACACAGCAACAACACTGCCTGTAAGCTGGGTGTGAGTGGAGCCCTCCCGTGGTCCACCACAATGTTATATTAAGTAATCTGTAAAAGTGCCAAACATAAACAAACCTGGGATGGTAAATGTTTGGAAACTACAGAATAAAAATAAGGTATGGCTAAATCAAAACAAGACAAACATGTTAACTAAGAATAGCAAGCCTAAACTCTGGGCAAATGGTCTTCTCACCCACTTTCTCACAGTTGTAATGAGAAAAGCAGGATTGATGTTTACCTGCAAAGTTGTCAAGGTTTATTTGTTAAAATTTCAGTCCAGTTGAAAATGGCGGCATTGGAAGGTATTCAGAGAAACGTATGAATGGGGATAGGCACATACTCATTGAGGCTCCCTCGGAGATTGACTTCTCCCCTGTCAAGTCTCCTTTGAGGAGACTATGGTCCAAATCCAATAAGAAAGCTAGATGCAGCTCGTCTACATTGCACCTGCAGCTGGGGCTATTGAAAGTGATATCTGAAATTAACTTTCATTCTGGCTGGCCGACATCCCTTAAACAAGCTACTGCTGTGTGTGTGTGTGTGTGTGTGTGTGTGTGTGTGTGTGTGTGTGTGTGTGTGTGTGTGTGTGTGTGCACGCGCGCGCATGTGCGAGTCTGTGTGCTACAAATTCAAGCAGACAGACACTCTCATTGAGCAGACAGCCTACTACTGCTGCTGCCTTTTCCAGCCTCTTTTTCTTCCCAAACACAAGAAGACACCTAGAACCAGCTCACAGCTGATAGCCTTTGGCTTTTTGCTCTGGGTTTGCTTGTTTTTTTTTTTAGTGGTGGTGGTGGTGGGGGGGTCTTTAGTAAGGTATATAAAGGGACAGAACGTAGAAATTTAAAGCAATGCATCGTGAAAACTGTAACATTTTGAGCACACCTGCTTTCTTGCTTTGACAGATAAAACGCAGATGGGCTCGAAACTTTACAGCTTTCATGATGCATGTGTAATGTTGAGTTAGTATCTGCCCCCTTCTTATTTTGTTGTGAATGTATTTTTAGTATATATTTTATACTGATTTTTACACCACTGGTCCATTGTGAATTTTGCAGACTGTTTCATTTTACAAACATAAAAGTCCTATATTGAGATTTTTCTGGGGGTTTTTTTCTATTCCAAATCCTATCCCCAATTTTGGCTTTTTTCTATGCTACAATACAATATGAACAGTGTTCAGCTGCATGTCCAGTAATGGTGCTGAAAGTATATACAGCCTCTCACTACAGCTATAGCCATTTGGTTCATTTCTGTGTCACCTGAGGGAACAATCCCTCAGGTGACACAAAGTGCTTTTCAATCACAATTAATGTGATTGACTCAACTTAATGTCCTGTGGTCCAGGAGGCATCAGGGTGAGTTCCTGCAGTGCTCCATGAAGCACATCAAACTAGATTTACTCTGTTACATCTAAGTAAATCAGGAGCATCTTGATGTCCAAACTCTACAAATCCTTTACGATGACAGCTGTAACAGTTTCACCACCTTTGCTTCTTTTGTTAGCACAGCATTGACAGATGCAGCCAGGAGACTTCAAAGAACTATTGCTTTCAAGCTGGTTGGCCTTACAGATCCATGCCATTAGGATCCATCCCATCCAAATACATCGGAGTGAATGCACGATGAGTTTCCTTTGTGTTGAAGAGACTGGAGCCCAGATGATTAGTAGTGCTGTCAGATCAGTTACCAGTGGCACACCAGCAGAGAGAGCCAAGAATGCCTTTGTTTCCAGAACCAATTGAACTATTCCCTACTCAAACTTCTACATACAGTGGGGCAAAAAAGTATTTAGTCAGCCACCGATTGTGCAAGTTCCCCCACCTAAAATGATGACAGAGGTCAGTAATTTGCACCAGAGGTACACTTCAACTGTGAGAGACAGAATGTGAAAAAAAATCCATGAATCCACATGGTAGGATTTGTAAAGAATTTATTCGTAAATCAGGGTGGAAAATAAGTATTTGGTCACCTCAAACAAGGAAAATCTCTGGCTCTCACAGACCTGTAACGTCTTCTGTAAGAAGCTTTTCTGTCCCCCACTCGTTACCTGTATGAATGGCACCTGTTTGAACTCATCATCTGTATAAAAGACACCTGTCCACAGCCTCAAACAGTCAGACTCCAAACTCCGCCATGGCCAAGACCAAAGAGCTTTCGAAGGACACCAGGAAAAGTATTGTAGACCTGCACCAGACTGGGAAGAGTGAATCTACAATAGGCAAGCAGCTTGGTGTGAAAAAATCAACTGTGGGAGCAATCATCAGAAAATGGAAGACATACAAGACCACTGATAATCTCCCTCCATCTGGGGCTCCACGCAAGATCTCATCCCGTGGGGTCAAAATGATCATGAGAACGGTGAGCAAAGATCCCAGAACCACACGGGGGGACCTGGTGAATGACCTGCAGAGAGCTGGGACCAAAGTAACAAAGGTCACCATCAGTAACACACTACAACGGCAGGGAATCAAATCCCGCAGTGCCAGACGTGTTCCGCTGCTGAAGCCAGTGCATGTCCAGGCCCGTCTGAAGTTTGCCAGAGAGCACATGGATGATACAGCAGAGGATTGGGAGAATGTCATGTGGTCAGATGGAACCAAAGTAGAACTTTTTGGTATAAACTCAACTCGTCGTGTTTGGAGGAAGAAGAATACTGAGTTGCATCCCAAGAACACCATACCTACTGTGAAGCATGGGGGTGGAAACATCATGCTATGGGGCTGTTTTTCTGCCAAGGGGACAGGACGACTGATCCGTGTTAAGGACAGAATGAATGGGGCCATGTATCGTGAGATTTTGAGCCAAAACCTCCTTCCATCAGTGAGAACTTTGAAGATGAAACGAGGCTGGGTCTTCCAACATGACAATGATCCAAAACACACCGCCCGGGCAACAAAGGAGTGGCTCCGTAAGAAGCATTTGAAAGTCCTGGAGTGGCCTAGCCAGTCTCCAGACCTCAACCCCATAGAAAATCTGTGGCGGGAGTTGAAAGTCCGTGTTGCTCGGCGACAGCCCCAAAACATCACTGCTCTCGAGAAGATCTGCATGGAGGAATGGGTCAAAATACCAGCTACTGTGTGTGCAAACCTGGTAAAGACCTATAGTAAACGTTTGACCTCTGTTATTGCCAACAAAGGTCATGTTACAAAGTATTGAGTTGTATTTTTGTTATTGACCAAATACTTATTTTCCACCCTGATTTACGAATAAATTCTTTACAAATCCTACCATGTGGATTCATGGATTTTTTTTTCACATTCTGTCTCTCACAGTTGAAGTGTACCTCTGGTGCAAATTACTGACCTCTGTCATCATTTTAGGTGGGGGAACTTGCACAATCGGTGGCTGACTAAATACTTTTTTGCCCCACTGTATCATCATCCCTACCTTGTAATATATTGTAATACATCATCACATAAAGGACTTTAACTTAATGCTGCATGTGCTTCATGTTGCAGGAATATTGTTATTTTACCCTCTTTTAGTGTCATTCCAAACAGCCATCATAGATGTGTGTGTTGGAAGATACAACATTTCAAAAAGGTAAAATAAATAATATTTGTTGTTATAAAAAGTTGGAAAATAAATAAATAATTTGATCATTTGGAAACAAAACATAGAGTCATTTCAAATTTTCAATAAATGTATAATATTACAAACAATGATTACATCAAGTATTCCAAATTAAATATTTGCCTGGAAAAGATGCCTGACATTGGGGCTAAAAACATTTATCTCGGACTTCAGAAATTGTAAAAGGTAATTTTGTGTTAAAATTAATGCTTTGGTAAGGTTGTTAACATCCATCACTGTTATACTGCAGGCAAAACGTTATTTTTATATACCTGTTATATACATACATAAATGATAATGTCATACTATTTTCAATAAACAACTCAACAATTTAGATAGTCATTTATTTGAGAAACATTTTCTAATAACACATATATGTGATGTGAATCTCAGGGATTAGCATTTAATTTGAATATGAAGATCCCAATCAATGGATGGACATTAGACTTTTTTATTATTATTAAGGAATCTATATGGAGTTTATAAATCTATGACTAAATAACATACTAAATAGCATATGACTGATAGTGTGGTTTAATAGTGTGGTTGTGAACAGACATCCGCAGAACATATTTTGTGTGTTCACAAACTAGTAATACTGAAGCCTTATAAGCTATTTACTGTTTTGCACTATTAACTTCTATTTTATTTGTCATATATTGAACTTAATGCATCAAACTCTTACAATTATTCCCTCCCTGTCTGAGATGTCAGAGATTCAAGGTAGTGATGTGTTGGTCGCGAACAAAATGGCTCTTAGAGCAGAATCTTTGAAGTGAACGAGGCGACCCGTGGGTTTGTTTTTTCTTCTATCTCTCACCCTCTCTCTCGCACTTTTTTCCGCTTCACTCCACACACGAGCCTTGTGCTTTGCGCTGGGAAGAGGGGGGAGGGGCGGTAGTTACACTCGCAGTAGCACAGGAACAGAGCGGAGGGAAAGACAGAGAAAGAGAGCCAGGGACAACTGTCATGTCTGAGTGTGGGCAGGCAGGAAGAGAGGACCCAAAATGCAGGACTCACTGAGGCGGAAGTAATTCAAAACACACAGCTTTATTGCTGGTAAGAAGCAGAACAGAAAAACACTAACTAAACTGGAAGAACGGAATAAGTAGGCAGGAAGGCTGGCTGGCAAACGGAGCACACAGAGGAAGCGAGGGTGAACAGACGTTAACGATGCGACACCGAGTAGGGGAAGACACAGACACTAAATACAAGAGGTGAACGGAGCAAAGAGGAAACAGCTGGGAGACACGGCTGACGTTGATTACACTGACGAGACAGGCAGAGCACAAAGCTGAACGCACTGACAAAGGACACAGACCTACAAAATAAAACAGGAAGCACACGCCAGACAGAGACAGACTCGTAAACAGGCATAATGACGTCATGGACAAACAGAGGGACATACGGGCAGAGAAGACTAAGCACAGGCAACCTAAACCAAACATAAGGGCAAGATAACAAAACCTAAACCAGAAATAATCATCATCGTCATCAACATCATCATCAGATAACTAAAGAATCAGAATATAATTTTAATCAAAACAGTATCACCAGAGAATAACTCATCCATAATGCAAAAATAAACCAAAACATAAGAAACTCAAAATGCTGGGTCGACCCGACCCAGGACCGTGACAGTACCCCCCCCCCTCAAGGGCGGGCCCCAGACCGCCCAACAGAAGCACAAAAAACGGCCAAAAACAGAAAACAACCCAACCAGGGCGGGTGGCGGGGGACCAGGAAGGAGGGACAGAGCCCAGAAAGACCCAGAAGGTCAAGTTCAGGGGGCCGACCCGGAGGCCGACAGCGCAGGAGGCCAAAACAGTTCAGTTCTGGGGGCCGATCGTGTGGACGGCAACTGCGGCGACGGGCAAACAGTTCTGGGGGCCGGGCACGTGGAAGGCAGTGGCGGCGACAGAGCAGATCCGGCGGCCGGCCACGCGGAAGGCAGTGGCGGCGTTCAGGAGGGTGTTCAGGAGGGCGTCCACGGTGGCGGAGATGCCCAAAAAGCGGCCTGGCAGATGACCGACGATGTGGAGGCGGTAGTAGGGGACCTGAAGGCTGCGTGGCCCCTGCAGCCCCAGGCGAAGCGAAGGCTGGACCAGACGAGGCGGAAGCGGAGGCTGGACCAGACGAAGCTGATGCTGAAGTTGAAGGTGGACCAGGCGACGCTGATGAGGATGCGGAGGCTGGACCAGACGAGGATGATGAGGATGCGGAGGCTGGACCAGACGAGGATGATGAGGATGCGGAGGCTGGACCAGGCGAGGCTGATGAGGATGCGATGGCTGGACCAGGCGAGGCAGCAGCTGATGAGGAGGCTGAAGCTGGGCCAGGCGAGGCAGCTGATGAGGATGCTGAAGCAGAGGCCGGACCAGGCGAAGCTGAAGCAGAAGCCGGACCAGGCGATGCTGATGAGGATGCTGGAGCCGGACCAGGCGATGCTGATGAGGATGCTGGAGCCGGACCAGGCGATGCTGAAGCAGAAGCGGTGGCTGGACCAGACGAGGATGAAGCAGTGGCTGGACCAGGCGAAGCCGAAGACTCTGAGGCCGCAGCAGGCGAGGACGATGAAGCTGCAGCAGCCGGCGGCGTGGGCGAGGCTGCAGCTGGCGGCTGGATGGGCTCCTCGGGCCCCCCCAGCTGACGAGGCAGAAGGCTGGACGGGCTCTTCGGGCCCCCCAGCTGGCGAAGCAGGAGGCTGGACGGGCTCCTCGGGCCCCCCAGCGGACGAGGCAGGAGGCTGGACGGGCTCCTCGGGCCCCCCAGCGGACGAGGCAGAAGGCTGGACGGGCTCCTCGGGCCCCCCAGCTGACGAGGCAGAAAGCTGGACGGGCTCCGCGGGCCCCCCAGCAAAAACAGTCTCAGAACCAGCGGGCACCGGGGCCCCTGGCACACACAGGACTGAACCAGCAGGCCCGGGGACCTCTGGAAAACACAGAACAGAACCAGCAGGCCCGGGGACCTCTGGCAGGCACGGAACAGAACCAGCAGGCCCGGGGACCTCTGGCAGGCACGGAACAGAACCAGCAGGTACGTGGACCTCTGGCAGGGAAAAAACAGGTAGCGCTGGCTTCTTTACATCCAGGGGGCCAGAGTTAACTGAATGCTGACATCTAACCTCTGGGGAGGCCCTGGAGAGAGCAAGAGTCACAAATGTAGCCAGGTCTTGAGGAGCAACAAAAGTCTGTGTGCGGCTATCCTCCTCCTGAAAACGAGTGGGTGGAGATGGTGGCTGAGGTGCAGGCAGTGCTAGTGGCTGAGGTGCTGGCAATACAAGAGAGTGCACTGAACTCGACTGAACTGACTGGAGAACAGGAGGAGACTGAACTGACTGGAGAACAGGAGGAGACTGAACCGGGGACCGCCGGGCAGCTAACTGAGCTTCTGGCTGAAGAGGTGTTTGTAGCAAATGTAAAGAGGGTGGTGGCCTATGTTCTCCTGAGCCTCCAGAGCACAGTTTAACCCGCTGGATGGGCTCAGAGAAAACAGTTTTCCTTGGGCTCCCCTGCTCTGAGTGAGCAGGTAAAAAACAGTCTTTAGCAGGCAGGCTGAGCACGTCTGGGCTCTTAGTAGTAATAGGAGGCAAAGACAGCTCGGCTGAGCTGCCAGTGGGGGGAAGAGCAGGCTGCACTAGCCCAATAGGGTCAGGAGACGCTAGTTTAGCAGCAACAAGCGCTTCTCTGGAATTTTTAGTCTCTGAGTTAACCTTCGGTTTGTCGTGTATGGTTCTAAGCTCCAAAGGAAAATGAACAAAGTCCTTTAAATCCCCTGAGAGGGAACAGCCCCCCTCAGACGAGACAGAAAAAGTGTTCTTGTCACTCACCCCAGCCGGCTGCTCAGAAGTTCCCGAATCCAGCTGAGGTAAGGGGTGCCGGCGGCGTGAGCGGCGTTTTCTCCCAGACGAGGGAACGGAAGTGGCGGAGGAAACTTGTGATGGCGGAGGGATGACAACTTGCTCCTCATCCTCTGACCACATCGCTGCCAAGAAGGAGGCCGGTGAATTTGGCTCGGAACAGCACGCGGAGGAATCCCGCGGCAGAGGAGTGGAGACGCCTCTCCCCCGTGACCGTCGCTGCTACGTAGCGGGAGGCTTCGGGTTAGCAAACTGGGAGCGGGCAAAAGCCGCGAGTTCCCGAGCTTGTAGCACCTCCTGGGCTTCGTGCAGCTGGTCCATATAGCCCATAAATCCTCTCAGCTGGCGCAGGTGAGGATTTCCCTCCAGGACGGCTTTGATAGCGTTAATCCCAACCACCATAGTCTTAGTGTCTTTGGTGTGGGAAATCCGCTTCATCAAACCTTGGATGCGGGAGAGGTCACACTCCCGGGACGAGTCCACTGGGTCCTGGTTGTGGTCGCATCGTTCTGTCATGTCTGAGTGTGGGCAGGCAGGAAGAGAGGACCCAAAATGCAGGACTCACTGAGGCGGAAGTAATTCAAAACACACAGCTTTATTGCTGGTAAGAAGCAGAACAGAAAAACACTAACTAAACTGGAAGAATGGAATAAGTAGGCAGGAAGGCTGGCTGGCAAACGGAGCACACAGAGGAAGCGAGGGTGAACAGACGTTAACGATGCGACACCGAGTAGGGGAAGATACAGACACTAAATACAAGAGGTGAACGGAGCAAAGAGGAAACAGCTGGGAGACACGGCTGACGTTGATTACACTGACGAGACAGGGAGAGCACAAAGCTGAACGCACTGACATAGGACACAGACCTACAAAATAAAACAGGAAGCACACGCCAGACAGAGACAGACTCGTAAACAGGCATAATGACGTCATGGACAAACAGAGGGACATACGGGCAGAGAAGACTAAGCACAGGCAACCTAAACCAAACATAAGGGCAAGATAACAAAACCTAAACCAGAAATAATCATCATCGTCATCAACATCATCATCAGATAACTAAAGAATCAGAATATAATTGTAATCAAAACAGTATCACCAGAGAATAACTCATCCATAATGCAAAAATAAACCAAAACATAAGAAACTCAAAATGCTGGGTCGACCTGACCCAGGACCGTGACAACAACAACGTCACATTAGAAAGGTGATGATAAAGGATTCAGAAAGTTTATTCATGCAGGCCCATATGACAGAGAATGTGCATCTTCTTTTTGAGTTCATATTTTTTCATATTTATATTTAATTGTGTTGTGGTTTGCAGTGTTTTGTGTTGTTTCACTTTAAATTTGTTTAAAAGGAAAAAGCAGAAAATTTAAATAGTTAAAAGTTGAAATGTAAAATAGTTGGTTTTTGTATTATATGATTTATTTATTACATTTTATGTGGAGTGAATAAATAAAAGTATATCTACGGTGGCCCCTAGAGACAAAGCACGTACAAACTCCAAAACACATAAAAACTCCAAAACACGTACAAACTCCAAGGCACGTACAAACCCTGAAGCACGTAAAATCTCCAAAACACTAAAAACTCCGAAGCACGTACAAACTCCAAAACACGTACAAACCCCGAAGCACGTACAAACTCCAAAACACGTACAAAACACAACAGAAGTCCTCCAGGATGGTAGGGGCAGTGTTGAGCTTTTGTTACCTAGTGGCTACACAAGCCAGGAAGTATGTCTGTGAAGGTTCTCAGGTCATCGTAGTCAAAGGAGCTTGCAAAGAAAAGCGTCTGGACTTCTTTAAGTTGCTTGAAGACGTTTCACCTCTCATCCGAGAAGCTTCTTCAGTTCTAAGGTCAAATGGTGGAGAGTCCCAGATATAACCTAGTGGGAGTAACCCCCCACAGAGGGACAAAAGGACCCCCCTGATGATCCTCTAATCGCCTGAGCCAAGGTGTGAAACTGAGTGTGGGTCCCAATCAGCCAGAGTTTTGGGTGTGTGTTTTGGGTGTGAACACCCAAAACTCCTGCAAGCTCCTTTGACAAGCCAGGAAGTACCAACGACCGGATTTGGTGTGTGGTAGTAACAGGTAAATGAAAATTTTTTTGAATTATTTGAATATATATGAGTGCCTGTGTATGAATACACAAACAATACACATATGCTTTCAATTGTGTAATTTAAGTGATCTAGGTAGCTCTGTTTTGGAAGTTCAGTTAACGCTAGAAGTGTGTTTTGGAGTTTGTACGTGTTTTGTCTCTAGGGGCCACTGTATATATTTATATATAAACATATATGAATAAAACCACAGTTTTTTTTTTTTACATTAGTAATTCCTTTTGTGCATAATTTTATATTGTTGTTAATAATAAATTAATTAAAGCAACAAAACAACCCGAAGAGCCGGTTGGGAGCCGGCTCTTTTTAGTGAGCCGAGCCGAAAGAGCCGGTTCTCTAATAAGAGCCGGAAATCCCATCACTAATTCAAGAATGCTGCCTTTCACAGCGCAAGTCAAATGGCTCACAACAATAAGTCGTAGATTTAAAAGTGAGAGGATTATGGCATTTAATCACACTTGAGGTGTTTTTTTTTTCTTTTCATTCTTTTTCATTCAATTCTGAATTTAATAGGGAGTCAATGAAGAGGAGCTTACATCAGAGAAATGTCGTCTATCTTTCTACTCCCGATGCATACTCTAGCTGTAGCATTCTGGAGAAACTGAAGGCTTTTCAGGAAAGTTATAGTGCAACCTCATAATAAGGAATTACATAATTCTGAGTAATAAATGCCTGAACAATTTCTCAGAGGGTGTCACATCATCATGTACAATTGGCAGACCTTCGTGAAAAAACCTGATCAGGAGAAATTAGTTTTACCACAGAGTCAAGTAACTCTGATTTGAAGCTTTCATTTTTAGAGAAGCCAAAGTATTCAGAGTCATATGCAGTGATGATGTAACACTTTTAATCCATTATTGTAAAATTAAATATTTTTAAAAAAACTATTCAATAATTAGGGCTTTCAGGGAATACTGTTAAATGTTCAGATTTATGCCAGAAAAAGGTCCAGAGTGCACTGAGAGATTGCAGATCTGAATACGGAACAAGCTTTGTTATGAAAATCTGTTACACAGAATTTTCAGTTTTTTGTTTTGGGTGCAACAAAGAAAGTGAAAAAGGCTTTAAATACCTTTAAATCACAAATTGTAATTTTTAGGTTTCTTTCAGTGTGGTAAGCATTACATACCCCTACAATGCTTTGTACTTCTGCTTGAAGTATGTGATCTCCTATGCCCTTAGAAAGCTACTTCACTCAACATGCTACATTTTCAAGTACAAATGCAACAAATGGAACAAAGCCAAATCACACTGTAGATAAGCTTGATGATCAGTATGAATCGTGGAAGAAAACTACTAGAACCCATTAACGTTTGAAGCGTTGTTTGCAATGTAAACCATTAATGAAATGCATCTCAACAGTAATCCTAATGGGTTTTTTTTTTTATCTCATTCAAATGGATCTAAGTGCCTATTACGCCAACAATGCATTATTTTACAGCTCAAATTAGGCATCCTGTTCCAATGTTCGGTGCAATTACAAAACTGTTTAAAACACTAGAGCTTTTTAGAATCTTCTCCAAATATTCTGCCAGACAGTTGTTTTAAGGGTCTAGGGCCGTGGCTCAACACTTCTTACATGTACATCGTATTCTCCTTGCCATTCAGCTTGCACCTCAAACTTTGATATTTTTATCATTTGAAATCAACCAACTCCCCTGAGAAGAGTTCAAACCCCTACAATGCTTTGTACTTCTGCTTGAAGTATGTGATCTCCTATGCCCTTAGAAAGCTACTTCACTCAACATGCTTGATTTTCAAATAGCAATGTAACAAATGGAACAAAACCAAAACCTACAGTTGAATTTTTGAATAGAATATCTGTCACTCGGTTTGTCTATACGTGGCTCAGTCTGTGAATCAATGAGAGTTTGAATCTGTCAAACTATTTATTTGGATGTCTCAGTTAGTGGAAGAAACTACATCGAGAGTTTTGTTTAGTTTTTTTGCTTTGGGTTGTTTTGTTTTGTTTTTTTGTTCTGAAATTTGACGATGCCAAATGGTTGTCTAAATTATGTTTGCTTCATTAACCGCAATTCCACGGTGCTTTAATAATGAAAAAGTTCTTTTTTTATTCCTTCTCATTACTTTGCACTGGAACTTGACACAACTTGAGACACTATATTAGACAGATTCGACTGACATTTCATGAATACATTCATGGTACTAACAGATAAACATTTTTGTAGCCACAGTACAATTTAAATGAGGCATTTTGTTGGGCAGTGCAAACAGGACATGCAAAAGGCAAATTGTATAAATGAATTATGTTTCAATTAATTTTCCCTTCCATTTCAAGGTTTATTAATATCGTGTATTGTTGTTTACTCTTGTGTCTTAGTTTCCCTGTTTAGTTATTGTTACTCATTCCCTGTCTTAGTTTGGTAGTTACTGGTCTCTAGTTGCTTGTATTTAGTTTTACCTCTTGTGTCTCATTGTTCTTGATTAGTTTCAGTTCTTGTTCCTAGGTGTTTCAATTCTATTGATTAGTTATCATTGTTTCTGTGTGTATATATACCCCAGTTGAACCTTTTTCTTGTTCCTGTTGAAAGACACCGTTGAAGCCATTTCCACAACTGCTTTCCCAGTCACTAAGAAAAAGGGAGCATGGTTCATGGAAATGTGCATAACATTTCAAGGGGAACCTAATTCAGGACTACCAAATTAACCTTAAATAATAAACAAATGACATCAACACACAAGAAATCAAAAAATGCTGGGTCAAAAGGATCCAGAACCATGACATCTCTCTCTCTTTCTCTCTCTCTCTCTCTCTCTCTCTCTCTCTCTCTATATATATATATATATATATATATATATATATATATATATATATATAATGTATATATACATACACACACACACAGGGTGGGCCATTTATACGGATGCACCGTAATAACATGGGAATAGTTGGTGATATTAGTCCTTTTTGTGGCACATTAGTATATTTGAGGGGGGCAAACTCCTCAAGGTGGGTGGTGACCATGGTGGCCATTTAGAAGTTGGCCATCTTGGATACAACTTTTGTTTTTTCAATAGGAAGAGGGCCATGTGACACATCAAACTTATTGGCAGTGTCACATGAAAAACAATAGTGTGCTTGGTTTCAACGTAACTTTATTCTTTCATGAGTTATTTACAAGTTTCTGACCACTTATAAAATGTGTTTAATGTGCTGTCCATTGTGTTGGATTGTCAATGCAACCCTCTTCTCCCACTCTTCACACACTGATAGCAACACCGCAGGAGAAATGCCAACACAGGCATCCCGTATCCGTAGTTTCAGGTGCTGCACATCTCGTATCTTCACACCATATACAATTGCCTTCAGATGACCCCAAAGATAAAAGTCTAAGGGGGTTAGATCGGGAGACCTTGGGGGCCATTCAACTGGCCCACGAAGACCAATCCACTTTCCAGGAAACTGTTCATCTAGGAATGCTCGGACCTGGCACCCATAATGTGGTGGTGCACCATCTTGCTGGAAAAACTCAGGGAACGTGCCAGCTTCAGTGCCTAAAGAGGGAAACACATCATCGAGTAGCAATTTCATATCCAGTGGCCTTGAGGTTTCCATTGATGAAGAATGGACCCACTATCGTTGTACACCATATACCACACCAAACCATCACTTTTGTTGTTCCAAAAGTCTTGGAGGGATCCATCCAATGTGAGTTAGTGTCAGACCAATAGCGATGGTTTTGTTTGTTAACTTCACCATTCACATAAAAGTTTGCCTCATCACTGAACAAAATCTTCTGCATGAACTGAGGGTCCTGTTCCAAGTTTTGTCTTGTTCATTCTGCAAATTCTGTGCGCCGATCTGGGTCATCGTCGTTGAGATGCTGCAGTAGCTGGAGTTTGTAAGGGTGCCATTTGTGAGTAGCTCATATCCGCCGAAGGGATGTTCGACTAATGCCACTCTCCAGTGACATGCGGCGAGTGCTACGCTGTGGGCTCTTGCTGAATGAAGCTAGGACAGCCACTGATGTTTCTTCAATAGTGATAGTTTTTCCAAATTTTGTAACACTGAACCAGTTTCACGAAACTTAGGAAGCAGTTTGCTAACTGTAGCATGGGAGACGGGTGGTCTCGTAGGGCTTGCATTGAAATCAGCTGCAATGTCCCGGTTACTGCGTTCACCAGATATCAACACAATTTCGATCCACTCCTCACGTGCTAACCTCTTCGACATGTCAATGGCTGTGAACAAAGAGAAACTTGTAAATAACTCATGAAAGAATAAAGTTACGTTGAAACCAAGCGCACCATTGTTTTTCTTGTGACATTACCAAAACGTTTGATGTGTCACATGGCCCTCTTCCTATTGAAAAAACAAAAGTTGTATCCAAGATGGCTGACTTCTAAATGGCCACCATGGTCACCACCCATCTTGAGGAATTTGCCCCCTTCCCTTACATATACTAATGTGCCACAAACAGGACTTTAATATCACCAACCATTCCCACTTTATTACGGTGTATCCATATGTAAATGCCCTCCTGGGTTTTAAATGCACCTTAGAACACACATGCATCAACACTACAATGAGCAGGTGGAGGGAGGTTTGGAGTCTTCTCTCACCCCCATTCTCTGCGACCTGCTGGAGCGGGGGGCTAGGAGGAGGAGTTGGCTGTCCGACTGCGGTCTGGAGTGTGGGGCCTTCCTGCTGCTGCGGAGTCGGGGCGGTCTGCCTCCCCCCACCGCAGGGAAAAGGGTAACACCACCTGGGTCTGGGTGCAGTTCCCCCCTCCAGGGGCAAGGGTACCTAGACCCGGTTTGTAGAGTACGCTTGGGGAGTGTGATCGTGTGTACAGCGTCTCTTTATGTCTGTCTCCACGTTGGTTGAGTGTGGAGTAAGTGCATATGAGAGCATGAGGGTGGGAATGGATGTTTGTATCTGTGTGTGCCTGTATGTCTGTGTGTATATGTCAGGTTGGGTGTCAGGGGCCACCTCTCTGGGGACATCTCAGGCCCTCCAAGGTTTGGAGGCCTATCTCCCCCTACCACCACTTCCCCTGCCAGTGGCGGACTCCCTCAGACATCGGTGCATTGGTGGTTCTTTGTGTCCGGGGATGGGCGTCCAGGTACACACCGGCTCACTCCTTGGCAGCCGCTTATCGGGGCCTGGAGCCTGGGGCTCGTTCGGGCCACTTCGGAGGTGGGGTGCCCCCGGCCTCTCGGCCTGGGGCTCGGTCACTCAGGCACAGCTGGCTGCCGGCAGAGCTCACGGGCGTGTCACTGCAACTCCCCCTGGCTTCTGCTCCGCGGCTGCTGAGTGAGCCCTCATCTGGGACTCTCCTCAGCTCTTTCTGGGACAGTTCACGTCGCGGCAACTCTGAAAACCGGCTGTGGAGGGATACTTCCGGGTTCGACTCCTGCTGTGGCTGTGAGCTTATGGCATTTAGAGCGGTATTGGAAAACAAAGCGTTTTCTCTCCTCAATTCATCTTTAAACTTTAAACTCAGCGGTAAGTGTCCTTAATATCTTACAACCTTTGGTTGTCAGTAACCAGCCGATCGTTTTCGCAATTAAAAAATGACTTTGTGCGGCGGCGTTCCCACCGCGAGCAGAACTTCGGTTCAAAAACCGCTGTTTTTGAACACTTTTGTTTGCTTAAGCATTTTTATGGGCTTACTTTGAAACAAAGTGCGATTGAATGATTATTGTTATGTGTTGCCTTGAATTCGGCTATGCTGTCTGTTAGACAGTTGTTTTTCTTTATTGTTGTTTTTGTATTGTTTGTAGCGAACGCTACTGGAATGTATAGATTAAGCTACGTAGCCAAGATGATTAATGATTTAACTGTTGTACATTGGTTGATGATGATTTATGATTAGCATTGTTACCTAGACTTGCAGAAGAATATATTTGTTTACCGGTAAACTGAATTGAACTTGATGTGCTAATGGACATTTTTCTGACCTACAGGTCAGGTTTTTTTTCCCCTTTGAGTTGATCTTCTTCATATTGAAGTGGCGAGCCGGTAGGACCATTCTTTGTTTTCCCCTCTTTTCCCCCACTTAGCCGTCTTTGGATTACGGACATATTTCCCATTGTATGAAGCTGGACCCTAAGGAGGAATACCTTAAAAGTGAACTTTGAAAAGAAAAGGACCAAAAAAAAGGACTCTTAGCAAAAGGACTCTTGCACAGAAAAATCACAGCACTGATTTATTATTTAATTGTGGACATTTACGTTGTGTGTTGTGTTAAATATTTTGTTCCATTTCCCCTTTCCCCTATTTATTCAATATATTTTTGGTACAAGACATGACAGTCTTTGGTCTCATCATTCACACCATCTAGGCTCCATAAAGAACTATTTCTTCTGCGCGTAGGTCAGTAAATTCATCCATTTGCCATAAACTAGTCCTTAAAATAACTTGGCGTTACATGTTGTTTATTCTAGTACTCTTGTTCTCTTCTGCTTGTTTTCTTTTTTCTTTCTCAGCAGGTGATCCAGGTGATCGATATATACATTTTTTTTTCTCTGCCCGTTCTGTTGGTTTATGTTTTTTGCCCTTCTCCCCCGTCCCTCTTCTCAGGTGTTTCTCTTTCCCTCTTTCTTTCTCCCCTTCTTTCCCCCAGTCAAGTCTGTCCCGTATTCAGTAAGTGAAAATAAAATAAACAATAAAAGGTGAATCAAATGGACCATTACGGCAAGGCTGCGATGGTCAATTTGGTAAAGTAAATCCGTTGGGCATCTTTCTTTGCCTTTAGATAACAATTCTGATGGCAAAAGAGCCAAACGGGACAGGCAAAAAAAAAAAAAAAAACTGGGTGAAGCTGACTATAATAACAAAAGAAACACAGAAAACAAACCCTGACAACCGGGAATGAGGAGCCTGAGACACGAAACGCAGAGGAAACGCAGGGGATGATGAACAGAGGTAACACAGACCAATCGACAAGGAACAGAAGAAAGCACAAACTATAAATAGACACAGAGGGAAACGAGGAAATGGCACACAGGAGGGAGACACAGATGAACCTGATTAGACCTGACGAGACAAAGGGAAAGAGGGAGACTCTCCAAAGTAAAACAGGAAGCAACACGAACATCGAACCAGGAACACTAGACACAACACAAGGTACACAAGGGAGGCACAGAGACCACCAAAACACTGGAAATCATTAACAAATAACCAGAAAACTAACTAAATCAATGAAGGTTAATAAACACAAACATGGACATGGAGTCACTAGACTCCGTACCATGACAGCACCCCCCCTTAGGACTGGCTTCAGACCAAAAACAATACTTTTTCCCAAAACAAAATAAAATACCAGAGCAGGGTGAGCCTGAGGTGTCCAGGAAGGCGGGCTCAAAGCAACAAGAAAAAAAACCCAACATTAACCACAGAGTCCAAAAAAAATTATTCTGGGGCCAACCCTGGGGTCGGCAGCAAAGGAGCCCAGGGAAAAATAGTTCAAGGGGCCGACCGCGTGGAAAGCAGCGACGACGAAGCTCAGTGACGAAGGTGGCCAGTGATGGTGAGGTATGATGACTGAGCGTGGACGAGCAGGAAGTGGACCAGACGGCGCAATGACCTCTGGTGGAGACGAGGCAGGACCAGACGAGGCAGGGCCAGACGACTGCGTGTCAGCCCCATGCAGTTGATCTGGTGGTTGTGCTGATCGTGGTGTGGCTGCCACAGGAGGTTGATCTGATGGTTGAGCTGATGGCTAGACAGACTCTCCAGAGCCCCCAGCAGAGACAGATAATGACTGGACAGACTCTATGGCCCCGAGCGGTGACTGACGATGGCTGGACGGACTCTCTGGAGCCGCCAGCGGAAACAGATAGCGGCATGGGAGCCGTGAAGTGCTGGAGCGGCTTACCAGAGCCCCCAGCAGACATGAGGGAGTGCTGAAGTGGCTCAACAGGCTCAGTTTTGCAAGGCCCAGCTGCATCAGCTTTCCCACTGAATCAGATGGGAAACCTGGAAAGCTGGCCATGGCAGAAGAAGACAGTGAAGCTGGTGGATAACAACTACCCCGATCTCCTAAAGCCCTTCTCTTTGCCTCTTTCATTATCAATTGTAATGATTATCAATTCTAATGGCAAGATCAACTTTCCCTAATGAACTGTGAATAAGAGAGCAGCAGAACACAGGACTCAGCCCACGTCTGAGCTTGAAAATACCAATTATATGTGCAATATTGCAATAATCATTAGAAAAAAAGCTCTAAAGGCATGTTGAAACAGCAAGGCGCACTGAAGCATTTCAAACAGTTCTAAAATGGGAGGGAGCTGGATCACACATAGATGTGGGAAGCAATCCCACGCCAACAGAAGCTACAGGGGTGGGAAGAGCAGGTGTGTGCCTAGACTAGGCTGGGGAACCATTTGGGAGAGTTTATCCCAAACATCTAACAACGTTGTGGCGGGGCGTGGCCTGCGGTGCCGTGCAGAGGAGGCGGACGCACCTGCACGGCATCCGCAATCACGCCCCGCCGAATTAAATATTGTACTGGGTCCTGTGGTTGGGTTGTTGTGATAGTGTTGAGCGGGCAGCGGGAGAGCTGCAGCTCTGTGAGTATTGTGGACAGCAACCGTCAAAGCTTTAATAAAAAGCATCAAAATGCCACTGGGTCTGCCGTGGTCGTTTACAGTGGTGCCGAAACCCAGGACGGGAGGCACGGCAGATCCAGGAGTGGGCCAGCAGAGGGAGGAGCTGGCGAGAATGGTGGCCGAGCTGGCGGCCACGCAGCAGGAGCAGGCGGCGGTGTGGCGCCGCAGGCGGGAAGAGCTGCAGGACCAGACTGAACGCCATCTGCAGAGAATGGAGAATCTGGCGGCGCTGATCCGGTCCTGCCCGACACCACCACCACCCCCACCGGCGCTCCCCAATGGCGCTGGAGTGGAGGAGATCCAGTCCGTGCAGGCGCCAGTGCCGGCCCCCAGGTTGCGACCAGCTAGCACGCAGCCTGCCACAGCGCCTGTCCCCACACCTCGCGTAGGAGCCGCTGGGGCTCTGCAGGGCCCGGTGCCCGTTCCTGCGCCCCGGAAGAAGGCGGCGGAGCCGGCAGCGGTGGAGGCGGCGCCCGAGGAGCCGCTCCAGCCGGGAGAGACAGCGGCGATGGCGGCGCCCGAGGAGCCGCTCCAGCCGGTAGGGGCAGCGGCGATGGCGGCGCCCGAGGAGCCGCTCCAGCCGGTAGGGGCAGCGGCGATGGCAGCGCCCGAGGAGCCGCTCCAGCCGGTAGGGGCAGCGGCGATGGCGGCGCCCGAGGAGCCGCTCCAGCCGGTAGGGGCAGCGGCGATGGCGGCGCCCGAGGAGCCGCTCCAGCCGGTAGGGGCAGCGGCGGAGGCGCAGCGAGGGGAACGTGAGCTGCTCCCACCGGGAGGGGCGGAGAAGCCGCGGGATAAGTCGGTGGTGCCCGTGCTAAGGGAGTCCGCGCCACCGAAGCCCGAGGTTAGCAGGGTGAGCAGAGCGGCCTCACCTCCACCAGAGGCCGGTGCCTGCCGGACATCTGCCCAGCTGCCTGCGAGCCGGGGCGCACGACCGTACCGACCGCGCCGCGTCCACCTGCCACGCGGCCGACCTCCGGACCAGCTTCGCCGACGCTGCTGGGTTCGCAGGCGGCCACCTGAACTCACAACTCCCCGTCGCTTGGCCAGGGCCCGGGGGCGCCGACGGTCCGGGCTGATCCCCTCTCCCGCTCGCGGTGGGGGGAGTACGTTCGGCCGGATGGTTCCCCGGCCTCAGTCGGGCGATGGGGGTATGTGGCGGGGCGTGGCCTGCGGTGCCGTGCAGAGGAGGCGGACGCACCTGCACGGCATCCGCAATCACGCCCCGCCGAATTAAATATTGTACTGGGTCCTGTGGTTGGGTTGTTGTGATAGTGTTGAGCGGGCAGCGGGAGAGCTGCAGCTCTGTGAGTATTGTGGACAGCAACCGTCAAAGCTTTAATAAAAAGCATCAAAATGCCACTGGGTCTGCCGTGGTCGTTTACAAACGTATTATTTACCCTATCCTATCCCGCCCACTGCTCTGACTCCCAAACGTATTGGGTCAAACTCTGAAAGAAATACTCATTCGTGAGCAATGCTTCTTGGTGTACAGTAACAGATTGCACAGTTCTCTTCCTCGTGTCTCCCTCACCTTACCCCTAGTCGACTCCTCCTCAATGAGTCTGGTGTTGTTTGAGGTATCTTCCTGTTAAAAGGAAGTTTTTCCTTCCTACTATTACCAAAGTGCTTGTTCATAGGGAGTCATCTGATTCTTGGGGTTTCTCTGTATTATTGTAGGGTCATTACCTTGCAATGTTAATCGCCTTGAGATGACTGTTGTTGTGATTTGGCACTATATAAATAAAGCTGAATTGGATTGAATTTGAAGTTAATTACCTTTTTGTTAGCATTATATCCATTACAAGGTACAATTTAAAGTGAGCTCACCAAACAGCAAAAATTTACTTGGATTAAGTAAAGTGCTGCCTGATCCTAGGGAGACCCAGAAAGAGATCCATTTCCCTCCCAACTTACTGCATAAACACCCCTTAGTGTCACACTGAAATGTAGTTAAATTAATGTTAATGCAGGATTAATATTTTTGAAGGAGCATATTTTAATAATCATCACCATATGTGAATGAAAGTTAAGTAAAAGGTAAAAACACAAAGCTGCCAAACCCCTTCCTACCACCTAATGTGGACTTAGCTAGAAGAGAGTTATCTTTAGGCATACAATAGGTATGGCTGCTGCACCACGGCACAGATGTCATTTAGAGACATCAATTGCGTGTTGGCCAGTCCATGCAAATTTATTGTTACCTCTCCAACTTTATTGTTATCATTACCTTGTGTTACTAAACTCCTAAAGCATGATGTGGCTGAACCAGAACTAAAGGCAACTATATTTATATTTTTTTACATTTATTTAGGTGAATACGTTATATTAGTTTTGTCTAAGCAAACATGGCAAATATATACATGTTTTGGATAATCCAAATATTGAAATATTTTTATTTCTTAATGGATTTATAGAAAAAGACAGACTGATAGTTATTACAGACAGACATTTGTTCAATGCCAATTTCGAATATTCAATGTCTGGAATTCTGAAGGCAGGCAGCAGCATGCATTTACTCTTGTGGTGTCCTCAGGTAGATGGCTTTTAAGCAGCCATTGTGAGTGAGCTGCAGCAGTGAGTCTGGATATGACCAGTGGAACGTTGCTAATGGACCTGCAAGAGCACATTAGAAAGCATGGGTATTCTTAACTGTCCATAAAGAGAGGTGGTGCCATTTGAATAGCACTTGTGGTAATTATCGTCGGCAGCTCACTTTCGATCAGCCTTGTGACTGATTCTGTCTCCTTCTTTCAATTTCCTGCCTCGTTGAGGATGTCAGCAGATATGCGAAGAGGACAGGGCCCGCAAAGTGATGAAGTAAAGCACTGTGTAATTAAAAGAGTTTGAAAAGTAAGGGTAGGAGGAAACACTGTTACCTTAGCTCACCTCACTTTGGGAAAGAAAATTATACAATAATAAAATTGAAGGAAAGAAATTTAAATAATATATATATGTTAAGCACTATATGCATGGCAAATATAAATAAATAAAAAAATCAGGAAGGGCGGGGCAGGAGGGATTCATCTTCAGAGCTCTCTATTTTAGCAAAAAGTGTTTTTTGCATGGTTATTCAAGCTGAACTTGCTAGGAACTACAGTTCTGCCACTCAAATCATTGTTTTAGTTACTCGTTTTCCTATATATGAGACAATGTCACTTTGCAGAGAAAAAACTGATGAAATCATACTGCTAAACTAAAGTGAAGTGTGCCTCCATTGCCCCTGAATAAAGGCACCAAGGCAAGTCATTCTATAAGGTCTTCCTTTTGGTCACATGGCTACTCCTCATGGGTGTGTTTTAGGTGAAAAAATATCTGTATAATAATAATCTTGCACAAATCTCATCAGTCTTGCACAACAACAAAAAAAATCTATTTATCTAAGCAGAATATTGATCCTGCACAGTGATATATTTTCAGTGGTGTCATGGTTTGCAGTATTAAAGTGGTGGAGTCCTAAATGCTATATATATATATATATATATATATATATATATATGTGTGTGTGTGTGTGTATATATGTATATATGTATATATATATGTATATATGTATATATATATATATATATATATATATATATATATATATATATATATATACACTCAACAAAAATATAAACGCAACACCTTTGTTACTGCTCCCATTCCCCATGGGATGGACGTAGAGACCTAAAATTCATTCCAGATACACAATATAACCATCCCTCCCAAACAGTGGTCACAAATCAGTCCAAATGTGTGGTAGTGGGCACATCTGCTATATTGAGATAATCCATCCCACCTCACAGGTGTGCCACATCAGGATGCTGATCTGACATCATGAGTAGTGCACAGGTGTACCTTATACTGCCCACAACAAAAGGCCACCCTGGAATGTGCAGTTCACAAATGGTGGCAGCAGTGGCTCCAGGCCAGTAGGTAGCAGCAATGCAGAAAGGAGCCAGACCAAAAAAGCACCAAGTGCCAATGGACTCTGCAAGTGAGGAGCCTCCAGTGCTCATTCAGCTAGAGGAAGCAGAGCAAGAGCAAGGTACTGAACTGCATAACCTCGCTGACATCTTAGGTCAACTGAACTCCTCCTCCTGCTGTTTAGATGTCCTGCCAACAAGTTTTTTCAAAAAGGTCTCAAAGACTTTAGAGTCAGACCTGTTACAGATCGTCAACTTTTCTTTATTATCAGGTGTGTTTCCAGAATCACTAAAAACTGCTGTAATCAAACCTATACTGAAAAAGGACAATCTTGACAAGACACAAATGAACAACTACAGGCCGATCTCAAATCTCCCGTTTTTAAGTAAGATCATTGAAAAAGCAGTTTCTCAACAGCTCAGTTACTTCTTAAAACAGAATAATTGCTACGATGCCTTCCAGTCAGGTTTTAGACAGAACCACAGCACTGAAACCGCTCTGACCAAAGTGTTTAATGACATATGTCTGAATACAGACAGTGGAAAAATGTCAGTCCTAGTATTACTGGATCTCAGTGCAGCATTTGATACAGTTGACCACAACATATTACTCAAACGACTGGAGAACTGGACAGGTCATGCATTGAGGAAATCAATGACTGGTTGTGCCACAATTTTCTCCAGCTAAACAAAAACAAAACTGAGGTAATAGTCTTTGGCGCCAAAGAAAAACGATTACAGGTCACCAGAGAACTTCAATCTATACATCTAAAAACCACAAATCAGACGAGAAATTTGGGTGTAGTGATGGATGCAGACCTAAACTTAGAAAAACACATTAAGACAATAACAAAATCAGCTTACTATCACCTCAAGAATATTTCAAGGATAAAAGATCTGATGTCTCAACAGGACCTGGAAAAACTAGTCCATGCATTCATCTTTAGTAGGCTTGATTACTGTAACAGCATCTTTACAGGTCTACCTAAAAAAATCAGTCAGACAACTACAGCTCATTCAGAACTCTGCTGCTCGAGTCCTCACTAAGACCAAAAAAGTGGACCACATCAGTCCAGCTCTGAGGTCCTTACACTGGCTGCCTGTCCGCCAGAGGATAGACTTTAAAGTTCTGATGCTGGCCTATAAAGCTCTGAATGGTTTAGGACCAAAATACATCAATGACCTCCTGACCCAGTATGAACCATCCAGATCCCTCAGGTCATCTGGATCCGGTCTTTTATCAGTTCCCAGAGTCAGAACCAGACACGGAGAAGCTGCATTCAGCTTTTATGCTCCTTATATCTGGAACAAACTCCCAGAAAGCCTCAGATCAGCTGAAACACTCAGTTTATTTAAATCCAGGTTGAAGACTCACCTGTTCTCAGCTGCATTTGAATAAAGCACCAAATCCACACTTTAAGCTTAAATTTCAAAACTTAAATTTAACTACTGATTTTATCTACTGTTCTGATTTTATCTGTTTTGATTTTATATACTGTTGTTTGTTTGTTTGTTTGTTAATTAGTTAGTTAGTTTATTTGCTTGTTTTATTCAATTTTAAATCATGCTTTTTATTTGTTCTTGTTTCTAATGTCTCTGTAAAGCACTTTGAATCACCTTGTTGTTGAATTGTGCTATACAAATAAACTTGCCTTGCCTTGCCTTGCCTTGCCTTGAACTTTCAAACCTCCTGCGTGGTTTTATGAGGCAACAAAGTGACAGAGAGGCCCAATGGGAACTGGAGAAGCAGCGGCAGGAAGATCGCTGGCGGAAAATTCAGCACCAGTTCACTCAGCTCCAGCAGGAAGTGCACTCAGAACGTCGAGAGCACCAGCTGTTGGTGGAAGGTGCAACGGCAGATACAGAGACACGTTTGAGGCCTACTGCGGAGCATCCAGCAATGCCTCAGTTACAATCTAACGTCATGGAGGCCGCAACAGCATCTCAGTCTGCCTCCTTAACAAGACCACCAGCTTGGAAAGGGCCTAAAATGCAGCCTTATAATGACGACGAAGACATTGAGCATTACCTAACAACTTTTGAGAGGATCGCAAGCGGGTGCCAGTGGCCACACGAGGATTGGGCATTACATCTTGCTCCACTTCTCACTGGTAGGGCACGAGCTGCTTTTGTAGCCATGGACATTGATGAAATTATGGACTATGTGAAGGTGAAGAAAGCTGTTCTTGAAAAGTTTGAAATATGTGCAGAGACTTACAGACTCCGATTTCGCTCCACTACGTTGGGCGATGGCGAGACACCTAAAGAGTTAAGGACACGCTTGAAAAAACTGTATGATAAGTGGATAGTTCCAAGAGAAAACTCCAAAGATGAAATTGGTGATGTCATTGTTTTAGAGCAGTTCCTGAGAGTTCTCAATCCTGAACTGCGCACGTGGATAAAGGAGCATAACCCAACCACGTCTAAGCAAGCAGCAGAGCTGGCTGACGCTTTTCTTGCAGCCCGTCAGCCACTAAAGAACTATGCAAGTCCCAACCAATTAGCCCCTGTAATAGCAGGTAGGACAGAGAGTGGTAACAGTCAAAAAACTAGGAATTTCAGGCAGGGCCCCCATAATTCCACTAGTAGTCGGGCTAGGGAAATCAAGCAACGTGGGCCTTTAGAGTGTCACTCTTGTGGTCAAACAGGTCACTTTAGGGCAGATTGTCCAAGTCAGACTGTCAGTAACACATATATGTGCTTTTCTTCAAGGGGTGTCGAAGATGAAGTTGAGTCTTCAGCGCCCTCTTCTCAGCATGAGCGCACCACATGCGTTTTTATTGAGGAAAAGCCATGTGTGGCTCTTCTGGATTCAGGAAGCAGCCGTACCTTGGTTAGGCAGGAATATCTTCCTAGGGATGCTACATTTTGTGGCAAGGTAAAAGTTTGGTGTGTTCACGGTAATGATGTGGATTACCCAATTGCCAACATTAATATTCAGATTGACGGCAAGCTGTATTTACTTTCCGTGGGAGTTATGAGTAAACTGCCATATCAGGTTGTGTTGGGCCGTGATCTTCCCATTTTGCGAGATCTGATAGCCAAGGGAGAGGAAATCAACCCAAGTGTTACAGCTGAGTCCATGGTAGCAGTCACCAGGTCAAAACATAAGCATCACGCGGAAGAAGGTTTAGGTTGGGGTGAATTTCCTTTCGCTAACAGTGATGTTCCTGATTTTGAAGGATTAAGTCAGGGTCGCATAAGAAAGAGCAGAGCCCAGAGGTGACAGGCTAAGCTGAGGGGGACAAAGTTCACTGAACCAGTTCCAGTGCCACAATGTGATGAATTACCAGTCGTACCTGATGAAATAGCTCAGCTTCAAAGAGAGGATCCATCTTTAGCTCCCCTGTTTTTAAAGAGTGTCACAAACGCAACAGAGGTCACTGAGAGAGGCAGAGAGCTATTTTTCCTAAAGGGCGAGCTATTATATCGCCGCAGTAGGGTCAGAGACCAGTTGGTTGTGCCTAAGAGTTTAAGATCCACAGTACTGCAGTTAGTTCACTCAGTCCCTTGGGCAGGACACCTGGGTCAAGCCAAAACCTTCTCTCGTATGTCAACTAGATTTTACTGGCCACAGCAGTTTACAGACACTGTGCAGTTTTGCAAGTCTTGTCCCGAGTGTCAGTTAACAGCACCAGGAAGGAAAGGTGACAGGGCTCCCCTGATCCCTATGCCAGTCATAGACACCCCGTTCTCTCGTGTTGCGATGGACATCATAGGCCCATTAGAGAGGAGCAGTGCAGGGCACAGGTATGTTTTGGTAGTGTGTGACTACGCTACAAGATATCCCGAGGCTTTCCCCTTAAAAAAGGTTAAAGCTCGTCAGATTGCCAACTGCTTAATACAAATGTTCTCGAGGGTAGGCATCCCAAAAGAAATCATTACTGATCAAGGGTCCAACTTTACATCTAACTTCATGAGAGAAGTCTATAGATTGCTGGGGATCAAAGGTATTAAGACAACTCCCTACCACCCACAAACAGATGGCCTTGTTGAACGTTTCAACAAAACCCTTAAAGCTATGTTGAGGAAGTTTGTGAAAGATACAGGAGCAGATTGGGACCAGTGCCTTCCTTTCTTGCTCTTTGCCTACAGAGAGGTACCTCAAGCTTCCACAGGGTTTTCTCCTTTCCAGCTCTTGTATGGCCACGCTGTCCAGGGTCCCCTTGATGTGTTGAAAGACGCTTGGGAGGCTCCAAATCCCAGAAAACAATGCAATGTTCTTTCGTATGTTCTTTCGCTGCCCTGGATTGGTTTAAATCCTATCTCTCCAATCGGCTCTCTACGGTACATCTGGCTACATCCTCTTCCTCGGCTGTACCTGTTTGCTGTGGTGTCCCCCAGGGATCTGTGCTGGGCCCTACCCTTTTCTCATTATACTTGCTTCCTTTAAGTGCCATCTTTGAGAAATACCATATTGCTTATCACTATTATGCAGATGATATCCAGCTCTATTTTGAGCTAAACGACGATCTTGCTCTGTCTCTGAATAGCCTCCGAGAATGCATGTCTGAGGCCAAGAAGTGGTTGTTGTCGAATTCTCTTATCCTTAATGAGAAGAAAACCGAGATTATGATTTTTGGTAGTAATGCCCTTCGTGCCAAACTCCGGGATGCCTTTGGTTTTCTTAGTTGTTCTCTCTTTGATACTGTCAGGAATCTGGGTGTCTTATTTGACAGCTCCTTTTCACTTGACAAACAAGTGTCTGCTGTTGTCAGATCTAGTTTTTACCAGCTTCGTCTTATCTCTAAGGCTAGGCGCTATATCCCGCATAAAGATCTCGAAAAGCTCATCCACGCCTTTGTAACGTCGAGGCTAGACTATTGTAATTCACTTTATTGTGGTCTCCACTCTTCCCTTTTACAGAGATTACAGACAGTTCAGAATGCTGCAGCTCGCATTCTAACCAAAACCAGCAAGTTTGCCCACATTACTCCTGTCCTTGCCGATCTGCACTGGTTGCCTGTCAAATATCGTATTCAATTTAAAATTTTGTTGTTTACTTTTAAAATTACTAACAACACTGCACCCAGCTACCTTAAGGACCTTTTAAACCCTTATGCTCCTGCCAGGGCTTTAAGGTCATCGTCACAGTTACTGCTGGCTCAGCCCAGATCTCGACTTAAGACTAGAGGTGATCGATCGTTTGCTCTTGTTGCACCTGTGCTTTGGAACAATCTCCCGATTGGCATCCGGGCATCTGATTCTATTCATTCTTTTAAATCACAGCTTAAAACATATCTTTTTAAACTTGCCTTCTCCACCTTTTAATTGCTGGTTTGTTTGTTTGTTTGTTTGGTTGCTGTGACCTATTGACCTCTTGTATTAATTCCCTCCTATCTTTCTATTGGTGTCTTTTATTATGGTGGTACAGCTTTTATCTTGCTATTACCCATGTGCTGTAGTCATTCTTATTGGTAGCTTTTATCTATGAACATAACTCCTTATTTTTATTTATCCGTTATCAATGTTTGAACCTTTTATTGTTTTATGTAAAGCACTTTGGTATGCCCAAGGCTTTTAAATGTGCTCTATAAATAAAGATTGTTGTTGTTGTTGTTCTTTCGTATGTACTGAAAATGAGAGATAAGCTTGAGGAGCTCCAAGAGCTGGCCAATACTCATCTGGTTGGTGTCCAACAACGTCAGAAGCAGAGTTATGACAAAGCAGCTCGTAGGAGGATTTTTCAAGAGGGACAAAAGGTTTTGCTGCTTCTTCCATCATCTGAGAACAGTCTCCTTACCAAGTGGCAGGGACCGTATGTGATCAGTAGGAAAGTGGGTCCAGTTACCTATGAACTGTACATGCCTGAGCGTCGCAAGAAGCATCAGATATTCCATGTAAATTTGTTGAAAGAATGGTGTGATCGGCCAGCATCTTCACTAGAGTGTTGGGCTCGTTCCGTGGTCGAAGAGGAGGAACCACGGGAGCTGTTCTTTCCTTCTCCAGCAGGTCAACAACCAGTTCCTGATGTGAGTCATCTTACTTCCAAACAACAGACAGAGGTGAAAGCAATTATGCCTGCTGATCTTTTTAGCAGCAAACCAGGTTGCACCAATCTCATCCAACATGAGATACGACTCCACTGTCCCAATCAAAAACCTATTAGGGACACCACCTCACGGGTTCCTGCAAAGCTGATGCCAGCGTTAAAACAAGAGGTGGAAGACATGCTTGACATGGGGGTCATTGAGCCATCTAGAGGTGAGTGGTGTAGTCGAGTGGTGCTAGTGCCGAAGAAAAATGACCCTAAACAGAGATTTTGTGTGGATTTCTCTAAACTCAATGCTGTTTCTGCTTTTGATGCTTATCCGATGCCAAGAGTAGAGGAACTGATTGAGCGCTTGGGGAACGCTAAGTATCTTACGACACTAGACCTTTGCAAGGGCTACTGGCAAGTACCTTTGACTGAGTCTTCGAAAGATTTGACAACTTTTAGAGTTCCCAGTGGACTTTATCGCTTCAGAGCAATGCCTTTTGGTCTGCACGGTGCACCAGCCACATTTCAGAGGTTGGTGGACGAGGTTTTGAGAAGTGCAGATGGGTATGCTGCAGCATACATTGATGACATTGTGGTGTTTAGCGAGACCTGGGAGGATCATGTTCAGCACCTTTCTGATGTCTTTCAATGGATTAAGAGAGCCGGGCTTGTCATAAATGCACACAAATGTCACATTGCTAAGTCTGAGGTGGAGTACTTGGGTTACGTCATTGGGGGTGGGGTCATCCGCCCTCAGGTGTCAAAGATTGAAGCCCTGGGTGCCTACCCACCTCCTACGACCAAAAGGAAAGTGAAATCGTTTTTGGGTCTGGCGGGGTGGTATCGCCGCTTCATTCCCAACTTCTCTGCTAGAGCAGCGGTCCTTAGTGACCTTACTCGCAAATCCAGCCCCACAAAGGTTAAATGGACTGCCGAGTGTGATGCAGCTTTTGTTGATCTTAAAAACTGTTTGTGTAGTGAACCGGTTTTGCAGTGCCCGGATTTTACCCGGCCATTCACTTTGCAGACGGACGCTTCCAGAGAAGGACTTGGAGCAGTGTTGCTGCAGGGTGAGGGTGAGGATAAACGACCAGTGGTGTATATAAGCCGTAAGCTCTTTCCTAGGGAAATGAAATAGTCCACTATTGAGAAAGAGGCACTGGCAATAAAATGGGCTCTGGATACATTGAAGTACTATCTAATGGCTGATGAGTTTGTTTTGGAAACTGACCATCGTGCATTACAATGGATGAACAGAATGAAAGACTCTAATGCCAGAATCACTAGATGGTATCTGTCCCTACAGCCATTTCGCTTCAGGATCCAGTATAGACCAGGGCACAAGAATGTGGTGGCCGATTTTCTGTCCCGTTCCATGGAGGAGTGAGTGCCTTAAGGGGGGGGGGGAGTGTGAAAAGTGGAGAAGCAGTTGTAATTCTCTCCATTTGTCCCATATATTTACCTTTTTTTTTTTGCACATTGTACACGTTATTCTGTTTCTATGTATTTGCTATGATTTGCTATTTGTCAAGTAACATTGCTTCACTCACTATCCCGGGTTTGTTTGTGTAAGCGTTTTGTTGCCGACAAATCAAACATTCTGCAAATTAAGACAAATACTAAGTTATGTTTCTTTATACTTTATTATGTTACAGATTAAGTCATTTGTTCATACTTACTCTGTTTGTCTTTTCAGTCATCATGAGTGTCAGGTGTGGGGAAACGCCCGCCTGGCATTTCCTCATTTTAAAGTCCTGATCATGTCACACATGACATCATCAGGTCAAACCAAGTGGAGGGGTTTCTTTTTCTAGAGAGATGCTTCCTTTTGTCTGTGTTAATGTTTAAAGGGATTTGTTGAATGTTTTTCCTTTTGTTAATACTGCCATTTAGTTGTGTAAATGTGCATATTAGAAGTGTGTTGAGGTTTTGTGTTTTTAGATAACCTGAGTAGAGTTTTAGATCCCTCAGTTGAGTGAGTGGTACTGGCTGGGCAATTGGAGGGAAATTGATGGCCCTATTTAAAGCCAGTCTCTACCAGATGCAGGAGAGAGGAGAGGTGAGCTGTGTCACCAGAGCCATGGTATGTTGAGTTTTGTTAAGTTATACATTAAATTAAGTTCACTGTAAATAAATTGCTCACCTTGGAAACCTAAAATGTCTGCATAGTCTGCTTCCCTACCACCTCCCTTGACGTTCGAGTCTGACTACTTCACACGGCTCTCCAACGGTAGATCGAGAGACCAGTGTCAGAGTGTTAAAGAGTAGCTTGAAATTTGGAGCTGCTCGCATAAAAAGAGAAATCGACAATATTCAACATATAGACACCACGGCGCCAGCTGCTCAGGCCCAAGGCTGGAGCTGATCAACAACTCCCTGATAACGACTGTGTGTTGACTATTGTTCCCATCCCATGCAAGGCCACCTGGATTGGCTAGCAGACTGTTTACTTAGCCTGATAGGGCAAAGGACACTGTCTCAGCTGAACTATGGACACGCACACACATACACTTACACTGATAAGCACTCACACATCCCCCATCCCCTTCCAATGCCTTCGATGCTTGTTGCCTCCTGGGAACACGAGGCGGGTCTGAGCACCACAGTCCAGGATGAGACAAGGAACATCCACGAATACATCACAAAGATGGCCCCAACTGACAGCGTGCTCAGTGAATACCTCAGGCTGCAGAAACCCAAGAAAGTGGAGGAAGGCGAGGAACCATCATGCAGGCCCCTGCATGGTATGTACCACCGGCAGATAGAGGAGGTGGCTGATATCCAGAAATCCTACCAGTGGCTGGACAAAGCTGGAATGAAAGACAGCACGGAAGCACTAATCATGGCAGCACAGGAACAAGCACTAAGCACAAGATCCATTGAGGCTGGGGTCTATCACACCAGGCAAGGCCCCAGGTGCAGGCTGTGTAAAGATGCTCCAGAGGCAATCCAGCACATAACAGCAGGGTGCAAGATGCTAGCAGGCAAGGCATACATGGAACACCATAACCAAGTGGCCGGCATAGTATACAGGAACATCTGTGCCGAGTATAACCTGGAAGTCCCAAGGTCAAAATGGGAGATGCCCCCAAGGGTGGTGGAGAATGACCGAGCTAAGATCCTGTGGGGCTTCCAGCTCCCGGAGTCACATGCCATAATTGACGCTTTTACAAGGATAAAGGAGATGCTGCAGGCCCAGGAACTGTCGTGTCATGTAATGGCTTCCAGTCACAGCAACCCCACAACTAGTCGTCTCCGCCGCAGCCTTGCGAGCCCGAGTGTGTTCGTGTTGGCTCACTGAGGTTTGCCACGCCTGCCTCCCTTCAGTCCGCCCCCCAGCTCACCAGTTTCCTCTTCGTCGTCATAGATTAGTCACTCACCCTTGCTGTCTCGTTTGGACTTCACATCTCCAGCCTAATTTCTGGCAAGGTTGTGGTCAGAGGATAAGGAGAAATTTCAAGTATGGAAAAGCAAACAGTAAAATAAAAACTGTCTTTAACGGTAAGGCAATTGTATGCTGTGAGCATACAATTGCAGTTCTGCATGGCTTTCCGCAAAAGTGTTTCTTAGACCATGCACAAGTGAGGAGCACTGCCTTCTTCCAATGTTCATGAGGACCCTCTGAATGACTTTAAAGGTGTACTTTGGTCTTCCTTTAGATACTCTATGTTGAGAGCAAGACGAAGGCCCATCAGCATGGAAATAGCACTCGAGACATCCCTCAGATTAGACAGGACTACTGCCACCTCAAGGACAACCAAAGCATCGATGATGTTGTCTTCTTTCACCATCACAATGCCAACTTTCATCCTCTTAGTAAACGTGTCTTCAATATCTGTGGGCTATAAAAGGGTTCAAAGACAAAAAAAAAAAAACCCCCAAAAAAATAATTTACCATACTTGACTTGGAAAAATACACAATATCCCTTGTGCTTTATAATTCATGTCTTTCCAAAGATGAGCCATACTGATGCCTTGGATGATGGTGATTGGCTTTGGGTAACACTTATTAGTTGTTAAAGTTTTTTGGGAATGAGATATGCACCCCCACATTACAAATCCACTTCTTGCTTTAAACAAAGACCAAGTTCATAAATAACAGAGCACGTCTTCAATTGCAAAATGCAAACAAAAATTTTAATTTAAATTTACTTGTGCTAAATATTGGCTGTCCTCTGAGTTAAATGTGACTGAGAATACATGAAATGTTCAAACTGGAGCTACACTACATTATCAGAATGTGGCTCCACAGACAATGCTTCTTTAATCAGTAACAGTTTATTTTTCCACTTATATCAACAGCATGAAATAAGAACATATAGACATGGCTGGATAGGTTAGAGAACCGGCATTGAATGACAACATCCACCTTTACCCAGCTGCCCAATGACTCTGGGTCAGTTGAACACTTACATCATCATCGAAACATTTTATGAGCCTAGTTAGCCCTCCTATGCCACTCTTGGTTTTGTACAGCTCCATGAACCTCTCCATATCGGTCAAGCCCAGCAAAGAGGGACCCTTTCAGGTCAACAGACATAAGACGGGAAAATTCTGCCACAGCCTGAGCAATGTAAGAAGAGGGATGGGGAGTACAGGCAGATTTTTTTTAATGCTTTGAGACCTAAATTTAAGCAAACCATCATCTGAGGCACAATATTGAAAACACACACACAAAAGCAAACAAACAAAAATACGCACTTTACCTGCCGTTACGAGAACAAGGAAGTTCAGAGAACAATAAGCTCCGTCTTGAAATCTTTTAAAGCAGAATGAGTGTGAAAACAACTCTTATGTGATGTAAAACTGGAGTAAATGTGGGATGTAAAAGAACACTGATTAAAAGGACAACTAACAATTTCCTTATTCCTTAGATGTTTATCTTGATGAGCAATATATTGCTTTAGTCCAACAGCCTCATTAAAGTTACACAACAGGCTTTTTACAATAAAGCCAGCAAGTCCATTACATACTCCTTCTGTGACCCCATGATCTCTTAAATTAACCTGTAAGGCTTTTTTAGATCTGAAATACTGTGCACAGTCTGTGTATATGCAGGTAGTGGACAGCAATGTCTACCAAAAAATGCAATCTTTGCAAGTTCACCTCATTTAAATGAAAAAAAAAACAAAACAAAAAAAACAGATGTGATCATCTAGACCTGTGAAAATAAATTAATGACAAACCTTCAGTTATGGATGTTATTACAACAACAAGAGCCTAAACAGTCTGCTCCATTGCTTTTGTTAATGAATCATTTCTTGGTAAAATATCTGAATATTTAGTTTATGCCACCTGCATGTGATCATCGATAGAGCAATATTACTTCTTAAGAAGTACCCTGACACTACAATCTTTATATCATTTGTTCTACAGAGCTATTAAATTACAATATAATCTGTGGTGTTTCCTGTATGAAAAAATACACAAAAGGTAACTTACCAGTTGACTCCATTGACAAAAATAAATGCCCAGCATCAAGTTTGGCTTCACAGACCTAAAAATAAAAATATATAATAATAATAATGGATTGGATTTATATAGCGCTTTTCAAGGCACCCAAAGCGCTTTACAATGCCACTATTCATTCACTCTCACATTCACACACTGGTGGAGGCAGCTACAGTTGTAACCACAGCTGCCCTGGGGCAGACTGACAGACGCGAGGCTGCCATATTGCGCCATCGGCCCCTCTGGCCAACACCAGTAGGCGGTAGGGTAAAGTGTCTTGCCCAAGGACACAACGACCAGGACAGAGAGCCCGGGGATCGAACCGGCGACCTTCCGGTTACAGATACGCTTCCCACAGATTCCCACAGATACGCTTGTGTTATATATGTTATTATTATATTGTTGTCGCCATAAAGGTGTGTTTGCATACAATTTGCAGCTATAAACAATGTTATTTTTGTTACAACACAGGGAATGCATTTAAATTGAAAGCTAAATTACACCCCCCCCCCAAAAAAAACAAAAAAAACAAAACAAAAAACAAAACAAAAGTAAATGAAATTAAATTAAAAAATCAGAAACAACCCAAGGGACTTCTGCAGTATAGCATGCCAACTCGCACAATTTCATCATACTGATCACAAGAGTTCAAAAATCAGTCCAATGGAGCTGATGTTAAGGATAAAGTATTTCAGGGAAAGAAATAATAGCAAAATATCATTACTGCAAGAAATAAACACACTGGAGGACGATCTGATAAAAACTAATATAACGCTGGTTTGTAGACTATATTTTGTCTCAATCCTCAGTGTACTCTAGCAGCTTAGCAGGCAGCAGTAAATAAACAGTAAGTAAACTTAAGTGATTACATAGGGGTAAACAGATGACAACAAGCATAGCAGTCATAACCTAGTCAATTATTGTAAATATTGCCAAAATGAACTTACACCAAAATACAACAGCCTGTGAACTTGAAAGAAATTTACAAGTACAGAGACAATATCAAATAAGCTAGTCTAATATAGAGTTAGCTTGCTAATATCGCAACAGTGGTTTAATATGCAACCTTAAAGCTAGCGGCACAATACTTTTGATTTGGTCCGTGCTACATAAAACCACAAAAAATATTCAGTTTATTAGGTTAAGTTTGGCCATGACACATAAGCTGGACCTTGTTGGCTAAAGTAACATTAGCTAAAGCAAACATTTCGGTAAAAGAGAAAAACACAAATCATGCCATAAATTCAAAACATTTTCCAAATTTTGTAGCTCTCTTTCCTCATAGTTATAACCAATGTTACTCACCTTGAAAGCAGATTCCAATGTAGATGATTAGAAAATGTCCTAGTAAAGTGAGCATGTTGTTAACCGCCAGTTTCCCATGATGCACCTGGATAGCAGTCACATGAAGAAGTTTTGAACCCTGCTGTGCTCAACTTCACTAAATTGTCAAGTTCACATAAGTTGCTGATTTAGCTGGACATGAGTTTTTAAGTTAGCTTTTTTGCCGTAATTGTTTTCAACTTGTAATTCAGTGCTATAGCAACAATTTCAGTTATCTATTGTCAAACTGATATAGAATAATATGTTACAATAACAAACATCTGGAATTACATTTTACAGTGTGGTGATAAACTTGATTGGTCTCAGACTCCTTTTTTAACAGATTGAGTGACTGCTTTTGCATTTCATGAACCTGCTATAGAGGAGAGTGATGACAATTCTGATTTGCGGCTTTGTGTGCCCAGCTATGAACAAACAGTTTTTGTCAACAAAGAATCAGAGACTGAGGGAATTTCTGGTTCACCATCCAAAGACAAAGAGACGATGAATGGGGCGGCTAATAGTAATACTACAGACGTTGTAATTCAGCAGCAGGGGATGCCCTCCACGGGTTGTTGTATACCTCAGCAGGATTATTTAGCTTCCCTGTGTGTTACCTGTGCTAAAGACTGCTCCATCATTTACCATGACTTTAGAGACACTCATGCTGTGGCCCAGTCAAAGTGTTGTAATGATGAAGCTGTGTTTATCTGTTCAGGGGGAGCATATGAAGAAAAGACCATGTTTCTGCCTCAGTGAAATTAAAGACTGTCTCAAGTGTTGCTCCCACAGCCGCTTCACATGAAGCCAAGGTTCCAGAGGCAGAGACTCATGTTCAGTGTACTTTGGATTCCTGCATCATGAAGGTTGCGTCTGTTTCCGCTAGAGGCTCAGGTGAGCCAATTCAGCGCTCCGTGGCTCCTATGCCACTGTCTGTCTCTGCTGGAGGGTGCGAAGAACCGCTCCAGCCTCATGCCACGTCAGCTGGGGGTTCTGGTGAGCCCGTCCAGCCTCCTGCTCCACCACCTGTGGCTTCCACGCCGTCGCCTGCACCACCACCACCTGCAGTGCCATCACCAGTAGCTTCCCTGCAGTCGGCTGGTCCTGCCATGCCTCAGCTTGAGGACGACGCCTCCCAAGCCACGTCCACACTACCATTGACCACCCGTTGACCACCCGCCAAGCCACCCGAGAGGTCTCGTCGCCACCATCGACTGCCAGCCAAGCCGCCCGAGGGTCTTCATATATGTCCACTTCGCCGCCACCCAAGCCATCCAAGTGTGGTCAGCCTCCTGATCTGCTTAGTCACCACCGTTGGACTCGTGGCCGGCCCCCTGAACCTTTGAACTATGAACTACTGAGCCGTTGGCCTCCTGGTCAGCCACCTGAACTGTGTAAACTCTTGTGCTGCTGTCGTCCGGGTCAGCCCCCTGAACTAATGAACTATGGACTGTTGTACCGCCAACCTCCGCGCCAGCCTCCTGAAACTTTGAGTTTTGGACTTTTTGCCTTGTCTTGTGGACTTGTTTTAGTCTGGGGTTCCATGTTGAATTTTTTTTCTTTGTTCATTATATTTAGTTTCACCTCCCCTGTCCTGTCATTAGGCTCATGTCAGTCAGCTGTTCCCCCATGTGTTCCTGAGTACCCTAATCACGTCCTGTGCATTTAAGTCCTGTTTTCAGTGTGTCACTGTCAGATCGTCTGCTTTGTTTCCAGGCAAAGAGTTCGTGTCAAGTTTTCCCATGTCAGGTCCATGTTCCTGTTGTAGGTTTTTTTTTTTAAATTTAGCTCACCCAGTTTAGTTTATTGTTAGTCTTACCTTTTGCCTTTTGTTTGCAATTATTTTGCCAGCCTCAATAAATGGCTCGTTTTTTGTTATTCAAGTCACGTTTCACATTTTGTTTCATCAGCATGTGGGTCCACATTCACTCTACACACACTCAGCCCCGCTGATTGTGACATCAATTCAGTTTTATTTACAGTGGGGCAAAAAAGTATTTAGTCAGCCACCCATTGTGCAAGTTCCCCCACTTAAAATGATGACAGAGGTCAGTAATTTGCACCAGAGGTACACTTCAACTGTGAGAGACAGAATGTGAAAAAAAAATCCATGAATCCACATGGTAGGATTTGTAAAGAATTTATTCGTAAATTAGGGTGGAAAATAAGTATTTGGTCAATAACAAAAATACAACTCAATACTTTGTAACATAACCTTTGTTGGCAATAACAGAGGTCAAACGTTTACTATAGGTCTTTACCAGGTTTGCACACACAGTAGCTGGTATTTAGTATTTAGTATTTAGTATTTATTTATTTATTGTCATTGTCAAGAACAATGAAATTGCGTTTGGGGCTTCCATACAACCCAAAAAAAGAAGAAAATAATAAATACCCCTTAAAACCCAAGTGTACATATTTAACCCAGTGTGACTCCAATGCAATAAGACAATCCTTAGCAATAATGTTCGTAGAAATTCAGACAAAGACCTGAGAAACATGACAAAATACAACAATGCAACCCATTCAATATTATTGTACTGTGAGATATGATATCAGATATTATAGTTATCTATTTAAGAAAGGGGGGGGGGGGGGCAGGAGGGGGAAGAGAATAAAGATATGATGCACCAATGCAGACCAGTTCATTGCTATTAAGAAGTTGGATATGGTTATTGTCCGTGAGAGGGGGGCAGAGAGTTCAGGAGCCTCACAGCCTGTGGATACAGGCTGTTGGCCAGTCTGGATGTTCTGGCCTGTATAGACCTGTACCTTCTCCCTGAGGGCAGCAGATGGAAAAGGTGGCGCGCAGGGTGATGTTGGTCCCGCAGGATACTGTGCACCCTCCTCAGACAGCGAGTGGGGAAGATATTACTGATCTCTGGCAGACTTGTTCCAATAATTCTGCCAGCTTCTTTCACCACCCGCTGGAGTGCTTGCTGATTGGCCTTGGTGCAGCTGGGGAACCACACTAGAAATCCATACGTCAGAACGCTGCTGATGGCACAGTTGTAGAAGTTCAACATCAGAGATCTGGGAATGTGTGCGCTCCGCAGTCTCCTCAGGTAGTAGAGGCGCTGTTGGGCCTTCCGTACAACTGAGGTGATATGGTTGCCCCAGGACAGGTCCTCGGTCACAGTTACCCCCAAGAATTTAAAACTGTTCACCCTCTCCACCGCCTCACTGCCAATGAAGAGAGGCAGATGGTTGTTATGGCCCCTCTTCCGGAAATCTACAATGATCTCCTTGGTCTTTTTGGTGTTTAAGACCAAGTTATTGTCGTGGCACCATGACTCTAGTTGTTGCACCTCTGTCCTATAGTTTGTCTCATCATTGTTGGATATAAGTCCGAGCACTGTAGTGTCATCTGCAAACTTAACAATGAGATTGGACGCGCAGGAGGAAATACAGTCATGGGTGAAGAGAGTGTATAGCAGAGGGCTCAGAACACACCCCTGAGGGGCACCGGTGTTGACCACAAGGGTGGAAGAGGTGTTCTTACCCACTCTGACACTCTGTCTACGGTTAGTGAGGAAGTCCACAATCCGGTTGCACAGAGAGGAGTTAAGTCCCAGTTGGTGGAGTTTGGGACGGAGTTTGTATGGCTGGATGGTATTAAAAGCCGAGCTGTAGTCTACAAAGAGGAGCCGTGCATAGGTGTTCCTGTGTTCCAAGTGCTTCAGTAATGAGTGCAGCACTGTGGCGATCGCATCCTCGGTTGACCGGTTCTCCCTGTATGCAAACTGGTGCGAGTCCAGGGATGGTGGAAAAGCAGCTCTGATGTGTTTAATGACCAGTCTCTCCAGGCATTTGGCGGGAATGGGGGTGAGTGCCACAGGTCTGAAATCGTTCAGACATGTGACATTTGACTGTTTTGGGATGGGAACGATGGTTGCTGCTTTGAAACAGGATGGTACCAGTGAACAGGACAACGAGGTGTTATATATAGAGGTGAAGACGTCCGCCAGGTCCGCAGCACAGTCTTTTAGCACCCGGCCCAGCACTCCATCCGGCCCGGCCGCCTTCCTGGTGTTAATGCTCCGGAACACACGCCTCAGCTCATGAGTGCTCAGGACCGGAGCAGGGTCGGTTGAGGGGAGAGGGGACAGGACAGGGTCGGTGTTCTCCCTGTCAAAACGGGCATAAAAGAGATTTAGATCCTCAGCCAGAGTAGAACTGTCGGCTGAGGGTGATGGTGTTCTTCTTTTGTAGTCCGTGATAGCCCTGATGCCCTCCCAGACCTGCCTTGGGTTTGTGTTGTTCTCAAACCTGGCCTCGATACGCCTCCTGTGCTGCTGCTTGGCAGTCTTGATGCCTCTTCTCAGGTTGGCCCTGGCAGCACTGTATGCCTCCTGGTCCCCGGATTTGAAAGCGTTGTTCCTTGTTCGAATAAGTTGTTGAACTCCGTGTGTCATCCAGGGTGGATTATTAGGGAACACACGGAATCGTTTCCAAGTTGTTACATTGTCCACACAGAAACAGATGTAGTCCAAGACAGTGGAGGTGTAACTGTCCAATGCGACACGATTGTCAGTGTCCTGCACCTTGAATACATCCCAGTCTGTGCAGTGGAAACAGTCCTGAAGCATCGGAATAGCGTCCTGCGGCCATGTTCTCACGGTTTTGGTTGTAATCCCAGTGCTCTTGACCTTTTGTGTGTATATTGGGTGTAGCAGAAGGGAGAGATGGTCTGACAGACCCAGGTGGGGATAAGCCTGGGCTCTGTACGCATTCGCCATGTTGGTGTACACCTGGTCCAACGTTCTATTTTGGCCCATTCCTTCATGCAGATCTTCTCGAGAGCAGTGATGTTTTGGGGCTGTAGCCGAGCAACACGGACTTTCAACTCCCGCCACAGATTTTCTATGGGGTTGAGGTCTGGAGACTGGCTAGGCCACTCCAGGACTTTCAAATGCTTCTTATGGAGCCACTCCTTTGTTGCCCGGGCGGTGTGTTTTGGATCATTGTCATGCTGGAAGACCCAGCCTCGTTTCATCTTCAAAGTTCTCACTGATGGAAGGAGGTTTTGGCTCAAAATCTCACCATACATGGCCCCATTCATTCTGTCCTTAACACGGATCAGTCGTCTTGTCCCCTTGGCAGAAAAACAGCCCCATAGCATGATGTTTCCACCCCCATGCTTCACAGTAGGTATGGTGTTCTTGGGATGCAACTCAGTATTCTTCGTCCTCCAAACACGACGAGTTGAGTTTATACCAAAAAGTTCTACTTTGGTTTCATCTGACCACATGACATTCTCCCAATCCTCTGCTGTATCATCCATGTGCTCTCTGGCAAACTTCAGACGGGCCTGGACATGCACTGGCTTCAGCAGCGGAACACGTCTGGCACTGCGGGATTTGATTCCCTGCCGTTGTAGTGTGTTACTGATGGTGACCTTTGTTACTTTGGTCCCAGCTCTCTGCAGGTCATTCACCAGGTCCCTCCGTGTGGTTCTGGGATCTTTGCTCACCGTTCTCATGATCATTTTGACCCCACGGGATGAGATCTTGCGTGGAGCCCCAGATCGAGGGAGATTATCAGTGGTCTTGAATGTCTTCCATTTTCTGATGATTGCTCCCACAGTTGATTTTTTCACACCAAGCTGCTTGCCTATTGTAGATTCACTCTTCCCAGTCTGGTACAGGTCTACAATACTTTTCCTGGTGTCCTTCGAAAGCTCTTTGGTCTTGGCCATGGCGGAGTTTGGAGTTTGACTGTTTGAGGCTGTGGACAGGTGTCTTTTATACAGATGATGAGTTCAAACAGGTGCCATTCATACAGGTAACGAGTGGGGGACAGAAAAGCTTTTTACAGAAGACGTTACAGGTCTGTGAGAGCCAGAGATTTTCCTTGTTTGAGGTGACCAAATACTTATTTTCCACCCTGATTTACGAATAAATCCTTTACAAATCCTACCATGTGGATTCATGGATTTTTTTTTTCACATTCTGTCTCTCACAGTTGAAGTGTACCTCTGGTGCAAATTACTGACCTCTGTCATCATTTTAAGTGGGGGAACTTGCACAATCGGTGGCTGACTAAATACTTTTTTGCCCCACTGTATATAAGGCACAATAGCAGTTTTCTCAAGGCACTTTTTTATTTTAAAGTTTATTTATTTTGGTCCTTAACACAGCTGTTCCCAACCACGATGTCATGTTCTGTGTGAGGATGCTCTCCACAGCGCCTGTATAGAAAATCCTGAGGATCTTTGGAGAGACCCTGAAATTCCTCATTTGTCGTAGGTGATACATGCGCTGCCTAGCCTTTTTGGTCTGGACCTGAATGTGGGCAGCCCATGTCAGGTCTGAGGAGATGTGGACACCAAGATACTTGAAGGACTGCACCCTCTCCACTGGAGCTCCATTGATGATAATGGGCTTGTAGTCTCTGTGCTGACTCCTTCTGAAGTCCACCACCAGCTCCTTGGTCTTGCTGACGTTCAGCTGGAGGTGGTTGTCCTGGCACCATGATGCCAGATTCTTCACTTCATCCATGTAGGCCGTCTCATCATTGGTTGAGATGGCACCCAACACCACTGTGTCGTCAGCAAACTTCACAATGGTGTTGGAGCCATGGGTGGCCACACAGTCTGAAGTGTAGAGGGAGTAGAGCAGTTAAGTCAATTGGAGGTCACTAAATATTAAATGGGTGGGTAACTTTTGCCAAAACAATGCCGGACTCTGTAGTTTTCTCTGGTCCCCTCCCCACCTGGACCTTGGAGCAAATGTTGTTGGGATTTGGCACTATGTAAATAAAATTGAATTGACAAGTGAAGCAGGCAAATCTTTTGTTGTAAGTTCATCTTGTTTGTTTGGCTCTGGACGAAAGCGGTCGCACTTTTCTCCTCTCCCTTATCTTCTCTGCTTGGCTTCTCAATGTCCTTGTCTTGTCTCACCTGCTTTTTCTACTTTTGCCCTGGAACACTCTCACTGTCTGTTCTCTAAAACCTAAAAGAGGAATTATGGATTTGATTAACTGGTCCCTGAATGCAACTGACACCCTCTTCTCAAGGAAAAGCCTGGGCTCGGGTGAGCCCGAGTGTCCTGGAGGGACGTTCCCTGCCGGATACACGATGGACGGGTGGAAGAACTGGAGGGTCGTGTGCCTGGTGGGACTGTCGATCGAGGACATTGACGACATCTACCTTTTTGGAACCATGATAACATGGTTGTTGCTGATTGGAGCTGGCTTGGCCCTGGCTTATTGAAGATTAAAGAAAGCGGAATCAGCTGTTCAAAACCCCACAAGGCTGCCCGCTGTAATTGAAATGATGGGACGAGTCGCGACTTCTCAAAATGGGCTCATTGAACGCAGCACGGATAAGATCTTGGAGAAGCTCAAGGCTGTCGTGAGCACTCAGACTATGCTCTCTGAGCGAAAATTGGATAACATCTCGGAGAAGCTCACGGCAGTCATGAGTACTCAGACTATGCTCGTTGAGCGCAAGATTGACAACATCTCGGATAAGCTCATGGCTCTCCAATGGGAGATTGAGAGACCAGTGTCGGACTGCTAGATTGGCTGTGAAATTGACATGCAGTTGTTCGCACTAAAGGAATACCACCATCATTTCATGCAGCTACCATATCAGTGCCAGCTGTGGTCTCAAGGCTAGAGCTGAATATAACAAATTCTCATCCTGATGACAGACAGTGTTTAGACTGTTCCTAACCCCTTTGAACACTTATCTCCAAGGCCGAAGTCAAACAGTGGGTCTAAGTCCCAGCGCTGGATTAATAGCGCTTGGCTGGATGGCCGTGGGTAATTTGGCTCACCCCCTTACCCACCCCAGTTGTTTGTCATGTGGTTTATGGTGTTGTGATGTGTATATGTGTGTGCGCTCTATGCTGAGGAGTTGTTTTTTTTTTTGTTCTCATGACCTCCCATATTGAGCCCAACATGACTAGAGGTCTCTTTCTCCCCCTTCTCCACTTGCCCGTTTTATTGTACATGTCATTGGTTTTTTTTTTCCAGATTACTACCTGTCTCTGACCTATCTTCCTATCTTCCCACAACATGTCTTTGCTATGTATGTATGGTTGAGGGGGGGTGTCCAGTTTCATAGCAGGTGTAAACACTGCATGTGACAAATAAAGGTTTGATTGATTGATCTTGAATGTATTCACTCTAACCATGCAAAAATGCCCCCCGAAGGTTTCCTCCCAACCAGTCTCCTCTGCCAGAATCCAAAAAATCAACAGCAAAATCACCCACACTCCTTCTGCCTTGTCAAGGTGTCAGCAGCTTGTAAGCTACTAAGTCAGTAGTAGAGTCTTTATCAAAACCCTGCATCAATTTTTCCAGAAACTCTACACAAGTTATATTCATTTTACCAGCCAACACTACCAGAGCCTTCATAAGCGCTCACAACAAATCTTATTTCAGACGTTTCCAATGAGTAAGCTGTCTAAAATCTTTGAGTAAAGAATCCCAGACACTTTTGCCAGGATGAATCCCTCTGATTTATCAGTGACTGGTGGTGAGGCATTACTGTGGGCGGTGTGGTAGTGGTGGAATCAAAGTTTTAATTTATGGCTCTGATTGTGAATTATACCTTTAGTTTTGACAATCTTGTTGAAGATTTCTTCCTGTTGATGATAAAGATGATGAAGATACCTTATCATGCTCACCTAAGAGCACTCCCTGGCTGGAGAGAGCCTTCTTCAGGGGATCTGTTCCTGCTGCATTGAATGCTCAGTAGATCGTTTTCTTAAGCCAGGAGGAGAATTCTGGACACATGTGCAGAGCACAGAGGTAAGGTTACGATACGGGAATGCTTATGGGGATTTCTTACTAGCCTCTACAGAAGAACCTGTTTCCCTTGAACTACTCTCCCGAAGTTCAATGAATGATCTGCTCCAATACGCTACCACTGAAAGCGGTTATCTGCAGGGCTGTATCGAGAGTCATTAATTTTAATCCCAAGCGAGTAGCAATCTCCTGATCTAAAAAGTTCTGCTCTGCTCGATTAAGGCATTAACTGTTTCTGAATGAGGCACACACACATACCAACAGAGGAGAAAAGAGAGAAAAGGGGAGGGGAAAGACCGAAAGGCAAGTCAAGCCAGGAGTAGAAGGGGACCGTGACACTACAATATGGATCTGCATTGATAAGTGAAAAACAGATTCAGTATTGGCTAATTTCTAAAACATTTAAAAAGCAGACTATGAAGTGGGTGATGCTTATTATAACTGGCTGGAAAATTAGATGCATACAATGCCCCTACTGCTGAAATGAATCAGTTTTTATTTGCCCCAGTGTTGCAAAGTGCCCCAGTACCCTTAGCTCAGGGATAATATTTACTTCTATTTCCTGCCCAGCATGGCTGGCTTGGATGTAGTCAGCATGTGTCCCTTGATCCTGGTGTACACGAATGGGAGAAACTGCTTAGTAAAACGGCAATCAGCTTCCCCTTACATTTACCCATGAGCTTCTCAGCTCCACCACTTCCCTGCAGCTGAGCTAAAGCCACGTCCTGCAACCATAACTGCCTATCATATTTAATTTCTCATTAACTTAAGCAGCTGGAATGTTGTTCCAGCTGGACCATTCCAGCTTAAACGTCATCAAATTTAACCTGCATGTAGAACTGCCAGCTTGTTTAATCTGTTGTATTACATAAACAAAAGGGCTTGCATCTCTGACCTGTTACTGTTCAAGCTTTTCGCAAATGTTCGAGATGCAATGGCATCTCTGCATCTGACATAAAGATATAAAATAAATGTAGCAGAGATCTCCCAACGTCAACATAATTAATTTAATGTATTATTGACCATCCGACTGTCATCAGTCCCAAAGATCATTGTCTACCGGGATAAACCTAATAGCTATGGAGCAGTGCATGAGAAGCTGATGTGAAATGTGACATTTGTGAACCCCTCTGCCTCATTTGGTTTAAGAAATACCTTTGGCAAATTACAGGGAAAAGGGCAACTTTCACAGCTCCTTGAGATGAAAAAGTGCCTTTTTTCAAACGCTGCACAGAAAAACAAACAATTACATTCATGACTGCCTTTATTTACTCCATGATTGAGCAACACAGGCAGACAGTAGCAGGTGGATTAATTAAGTAGTGCCTGAAAACTTTTATTCTTTTCGCATTGTCACATTGATGGATGGCTGAATAAAGTCAATGAGATGGCTATCAATACACCAGAGCAAACCAGTCCAAAAACAGCACAAAAGGGATCTTAGCTAAAGAAGAAAATGCAAAAAACTGACACGCAAAAACAGGTGTGCTGTTGGTGAGATCCCTTTTTAGTTATGGCACAGCCTCTTGATAACAACAAAAAAAGCAAGTAATTGGAAATGAAGAAGGCTGAAAATGCAATATAACATGCCAGCAGCATCTCAAATTGCCTAGCTTTAGCATCTTTTGATGAGGTTTCTCATTAGAGTTCTGTACAGCCCAGAGTTTGGAAATATCACATAATTAATTAAAATGATAGGGATGGAAAAAGTGGGCTGTCAATGATAGGATGGGAGAGGGCCTTTACATATTCATTGTTGTGATCAGAGCCCATTTATCTGCCTATGAATGTGCCTGTTGACAGCGACCATTGCCTCTTATGTGAATCTGGACTCCTGGGCTGGTATCTTGTTTCCAGAGCATTGATAGAGCTTCCAGCTTCTATTGCTGTGGAGGGATTCAAAAGCTTTATTTAGTTGTCTGAGAAATCCAGGGAGAAAGAGAGTGAGACCTTGCCAGGCTGTTTTCATCCCCTTTATCATCTAGTTTTCAGATTCAGATAGTGAGATTCTGGCTGTGTTCATATCTGTTTTTTCTCCTACACATGTCGGCTTACGCATGTCATGCAGAGAAAAGTACAAGAAACTTAAATCTATCGTCTCCCTCTTTATCGGTTTCACAAATACTACAAGTTTATCCACCATTATTACCTCCCCACCATCCATTTATCCTGCATCACTTATCCTGAATTTGTGTAACAGTATAATATAGAAATGTTTATAGAGCAAGAGCAGGTAAAAAAAATGCATAAGTGACCAATTGCAACCAAACAAAAACGTTGAAACAGAAAAAAACCCCAAAAGGCTAGTTAGGATCAGCAAACAAATGTCAGTCACTTTAAAATTAGATGTGGCATCTAAGACACTATTCTGAATAAACTTTTACAGTTTTGTCTATCCTAAAAAGTGAAAGAATATTTTACTGCCTTTATATCTATGTGACATAAGTGTGTAAACAAAGATAATATTTAATCCAACTGAGCCATTTGAAGGTGTCCAGTAGACAGTGTTGGGGAGTAACGGAATACATGTACCGCCGTTACGTATTTAAAATACAAAATATGAGTAACTGTATTCCGTTACAGTTACCGTTTAAAAAGGTGGTATTCAGAATACAGTTACTTTGTTGAAATAAATGGATTACACGGCGGTACTTTCCTGTTTCATATTGTCGCGGGTCAGGACTGTTTGGGTTTTGTTTGACAGCTACGTTCTGTTGTTCCAGGCGGCAGCGTTACGGTTGCCATGGTTACAGGGCGACGCTCTCTCTCTCTCTCTGCGACTGTGTGTTTCCTGGGTGAGAGAGCGCCTTTTCATTGTTGTTGTTGTTGTGCTAAGCTAACAGGCAGAATGCTACAAGCATCGCTCTAAAGAATGTAGCATCATGGGCAGTGTAGTCCGTGTTGCAGGGAGAATGGACTGCCATACACGTTATGGGTCTGTGAGCACGAGGAGGGAGAAAAAGGGGAGTGGAAAGGTACGAGTTGTCATCGAGGAAAAACGGGAGCTGGAAGCATGTAAATATAATAATAACCACTGCAGCCAAGAAGAGTGCCTGACGAGCCCAGTTGTAAGTAAGCTATTAAGACTCGACTGTACACCGTGTTCGTGTTTTCCTCCGAAAACAATAAGTTCCGTTGGAGCAGCCTTTCAACGCCTCTCTCTGTCTCTCGCAAGAAAAGTTGACCAACACAACAAAGTAAAGCTATTTTTCGGCAACGAGCCTACAGGGACCCCGCCGTATTAGTCAGAGGTCCCTTTAGTACAGTTCGGAGTCGCGGACCTTCAGTAATAGTAATAAATCACACAGCAATAGTACATTCACGTTGTTGTAAAAAGCATGATAATATATTAAGTAATCCAAAGTATTCAGAATACGTTACTGTCATTGAGTAATGTAACGGAATATGTTACAGAATACATTTTGGGGCATGTATTCTGTATTCTGTAATGGAATACATTTTAAAAGTAACCTTCCCAACACTGCCAGTAGATGCTGGCAACTTCTAATCTGGAAAGTTGTCTTCAATCTTATTGCTTTAGTTGAAAGTATGAATCAAAACACCTTAAATATCAGTATGACAGCTTTGAAGAGTTAGTTTGTCCCAATTACCTCTCCTGGAAGAAATGCTTTAATATATTAGTTATTTAGTGACAACTGAATAGTAAATGTAATTATTTCACTTTGAAAAGGCAGAGTGTCACTTCTGTGTGGTCACATCACCTGTGTTGCTAACCTAAGTTTTATTTACCTACATCAAATAGCCATTTACAAGTTACTAATAGATAGTCAAAAGTAAACCTAAATGTCATGGAGCAGTAATGTGGCAGGCAAACTGGACCCAAATGCAACCGGAAACTACAACTCAGTGGTAGGCCATGTAAAAAACACAGAGCGCAGTCAGTGGATGCTTAGGTGCATAGTGCAAAGAGGTCACCAGCTTTCTGCAGAGTCAGTTGCTGCAGAACTTCATATGACCTTCTGATCAGCTCAAGAGCAGTCCATACAGAGCTTCATGTAGTGGTTTTGCATGGCCAAGCAGCTGTATCCAAGCCTTACGTCTGCCAGAGCAGTGCAAATGCTGGGCTAACATAATGTTAAACCCTATGGATTAAGATTGGGAGGTCACTCAAGTTCATACATGTTTTAAAGCAGACTAGTGAATACTTCTGGCAATACAGTGTAATATTTCAGTATAAACCTATTTTAACTTAGACAGATTAAAAAAAAAAAAAAAAGAGGGAAACAAAACAAAAAAAAAACCCTAGATAAAGCATTAAAATTCTGTGAGTAAACCAATGTACAATCCTACTGTACGAAAATGTAGCCAAAATTTCCCACTTGTGGGACCTGCCATGTTGCACTTTTGGAGCCAGAGTCTGCATGGTAGTGACTTGAGGTGGAGTGTCCTATCCGCTAACATGGAGGAGGTGGGGTTTATGACCCTATAAACCCCACCACCAGACACCAGGGGGCGATAGAGACATTTTGCTTCAATTTTGGGGCGCTATTATGTCATCCATGTTTTCTATAGTAATTGGAACTGTCATGTGTCATGTGGTCAGTCTCAAAACTGACTCGGGTGCAGAAACCCAGGATAGAGACAGCAGGTAGTTTTAAAATATATTTATTTATTGATTTAGTTTTTGAAAATGTGGCAAGAACAAAAAGCAGTGAAACGTAGAACTTGGCGTGGGGAACGTGGATCTAGCGAAGGGAAATGGGGCCTGAGATGCAGCCTGGAACAGGGCAGTTAGCAGCCACACTAAGGAGAGAGGACAACGGAGTTAGGGAAGTAGTCGAGTGGAGCTCTGAAGTTGGTAATGTTACAAAACCCAACTCTTTGATATTTGGGCTGAAGGAAGAACAACATTCGGTGTTTAATGCTCAAGCAACAATCACTTTAATCAATACAATTCTCTTTATTCTATACAACACTTTGAGCCTTACAAATGTCCGGACGGGAGATTTGCACAGGAAGGTGTCTGGCAAAATCTCGAAGTGTCTGACCATTTCTCCCATTCTTTTAGCTTCAGCCCCCCTCCAAACTAAGCATTCACATTCTTTCCCTCTCATTGAGCCTAAGTTACGACCTTGGTTTCCTGTTCAGTATGTTTTGTTCTCTCTAATCAGATAAGTCCAGGATTCTACACAAACAGCATTTCTTATAAATCAGCAGTATAATGCATCATAATACAGCGTAATATCCCATTCCTGTTTTTCTTCAAAATAAACAATTTTATTACAACTTACTTGGGGAATTCCATAACTCAGCATCCAACATCAAAATCCACTGGGGCAGTCCCAGCAGCACATTAGACTCTCTAGTCTAAACAACAGTGTCTCAGTAACTTTCCACTAGCAGATGGTCCCCTGTTATCTACTCTCTCCTAGGCAAGCGTGAGCGAGAGTCTACAGCATTCTACCCCCCAAGGACACGTAGTCTAATGCCTTTATTTTCAGGGCCACTTAATACTACAATATATGGTTAGATGGCATTTTAGTTAATATAAAGTGTAGAATTGAGGCATTTCAAATAATTCCATCTCAACAGTAAGTATATTATGTAGCTATTCTTACTTGAAGACGGAGGAGAAGAGTGATGAAAGGAGGGTGACGTAAATCCGGGGTGAGCTGAGCAGTGTGGAAAGTCTGACCTGAGATCCAGAGGATCCTGATGGAGTGTGGTGGCAGGAGGGTAGGCAGGTGAGGCACAGAGTGATTTCAAAAATGTTGGTTTGGTATCCTGAGTCCAAGACGGGAGCTTAAGCCAGACGTTTGAGACAAGGTGAGTCCAGGAACTGTAGCACAGGAAAGTATCGTTAGCAAGCTAAATCACAAAGAGCACTCGAAACATGAGAGCCAGCTACCAACATGGGTTGATTCATAGGCTGCATCCTTTGGAGGACGCATTTGAAGGCAAATTACATCACAGCCAGGCGATGAAAGCTGTCCCAATTCAAAGGCTGCTCCAAATGCGTCCGACAAACGTGTCTCTCATTTCGCCGAATTTCAAGGATGGGTCGGGTGTATCCTTTGTGGTGCAACCTATCCCAGAATTCATAGCCAATTTCAGTTTTCAACAATGGAGGAGGCTACTTAGTTTTAAAATGACTGTTATTACTCTTTTTAATACTTGTTCCTGAGTAAATCTGTTTGGCTGAGATTAGAGTTATAGTTTTCTCACAGCTGAATAAACATCAAACAGAAAACTGAGATGGTAGAGAATTTACTCCAGAGTTTATTAAACTCCACCGAGACAGCAAGTGACGCAAATCTGAAGTCTAGACTGTCCCATTTCACAGCCTCGCACTTCCGGCCTTCTCGGTCCTTGGAGGAACTGGCCCACACAGACTGCGAAGGCCGGGTCCTCTGAAGGATGCAGCCCCTGAATTGGGACACACGTGAACTTTTTATGTAGCCCGCCTGCTCCAGTTTATCTGCTGGTGGGTTTATTGCAACTGACGACCTGGTAAATTAGGGTAAATACAATCATGTCACTAATATGAAAAAGACATGCAGCCTAACATCTTATAGTTCTACTACATCTAAAATCACTCTGCTGTTAATTTGTTTGCTGGATTAGCCATTACCATACACACTGTGTTAGAGGCTTGTTGCTAGCTAGTTAGTGATGCTACACACCTGTTACTCTAATACTCTGTATTTTTGAATAATTCTGCAGTTTTTGTTATCCATTTTTAGACAGAGGTGACATCAACTGCACACTCCACAGAGGCCCAGAGTTACTGTTAATATCAGAAATGTAATGTTGTTCTTTGAGATTTCAACATCAGACTGAGGAGGATATAAAACTGAAGATTTAAACAGTTTTAGATCCATTACACTCACAGAGCACTCTACAGCCTGCTAACATGGAAACTTTAGATAAAAACAGAATTGGTTGCGTTTATGGTAGCGCCTAGTCTACAGTGACTGTAGACTCTGTAGACTCTGGCTAAACTGAGTGCTAAAAAATTAATCAGTGGAAAAATTAAACATAAATTTTAACTTAAGCTGCCAAACGAATGTAGTTGGTTTTAGTACATAAGTATTGGGTTTTGTAATTTTAATCAATAGTTAATGATTAATGAGAGGTTACTGAAGTGCAAGCTTTTTTTTGGTGTTACATTTGGTGTTACTGTCTTTCCATATGTGGCAAGAGACACAATACATGCTGCTCTTTGCACATATTTAATAATCAGCTTTGCACAGGAGCTTAAGCGAGTCCAGCCTGTTGCTCTTAAAGTATAATCCTCATAACAAAAGTACAGTAACAGTAGTTAGTGACTGAGAAGCCAGGTGCTTTCCTCTTGATTTATTTAGTCAGGGTAAATTCATTCATTTGCATGGATTAGCTAAACAAACTTTACAAAATCAGTTTTCCGAACAGCCGAATTTTCATCTTTTTTTGTTGTTGTCCCGTTTGGATCTTTAGCCATCAGAATTGTTGTCTCAAGGCCAAGAAAGATGCCAAGCAGATTTACTTTACCAAGTGGATCATCATGGCCTTGCCATATTGTTCCATTTGATTGACCTTTATTATAATTATGTATTTATTTTATTTTATTTTTGGTTGCTGCAGACGGGACAGACATGACTGGGGGATAGGACAGGGAGAAAGAATAAAAGAAAGAGAGGGAGAGAAAGAAAAACAGAGGGGAGAAGAGACGGTGAGAAAGGGGGGAAGAAAGAAAGAAAAACAAACAAAACACCTGGATCACCTGTATGGAGAAAAAAAAAAAACAGAAGAGAAAAAGATCTTGGGCCATCTTCGTCAGCTACATGTTCTTGACCTTCTGTTAGGATAAGAGTGAATTTTAAGACGTTTTGAAGAACCCTGGCCTTTTGGACAAAAAAAATATCTAAATATTTGAATTCGATACAAGTGTAACTTTTGTCACAAAAACCTTAGAATATAATTTTGGAATGTGACAACTATAAACTGGACAAAAATAACTATTTACCTTCTGACTCATAAAGCAAGTCCTGAATGAAGTTAACCAGGTCCACGCCAGCGGAGCCCGGAACCAGATAATGGATGGATGAGAGTCTTGCAACATTGCCGTAGCGCAGGTGATGAAGACTGCATCCCAAGCCCGATTAGTTATGGAGTCTTTTAAAATGTTTTCCATATTTTTGGGGAAGGATCAAATTGTTAATATTACTTTACCTTTCGAAGTAAGTTTCAGCCGAAAATGATAGCGAGGTGTTTCTGTTGAGCTAGCATTTCAGCAAAAAACGTTATAAAATAAAAAAACAGAATAGCCGAAAAATTAACCATAACAATAGCCACGTCTTAAATTCGTAGTATTCACAGACTGCAGTGTAATTGTTCCAAACTTAAACACTCACCTGATTGTTCGCGCCAGCAGTGTTGTTGGAAGACGACGCCATCGTTCACTGAGGGACAAGTCAACAGCAGCCCCCACCCGATACAATGCGCGCTACTTTGAGAGCATGGGAAATGACCACTTCTCACTTAGTGGCTGGGAAAACGTCTCATAATTGATCAGTTACGGCGTAATTTGTACACATTACTGCTTGAAAGAGCTTTAGTAACTGAGTTTTAGCAGTTATGCATGACATGTTTTCTAAACATTATCAAATAATACAGTGCAGGAGGTGTTTGATAAATTATGTTCATTCCCAGGTTTCCTGAAGGCAACATGAAAAATGGACCATCTTGAGCCTGCAGCGGTCTGCTTTCACTCATGATTCCCCGCCTCTTTCTGTGTTGCCACGCCCACCAGGCCAAAACAGGGCCAAAAGTCTGTAACTGAAAAATAGAGATCTGAAAGTGAAAAAAAAAAGCTGAGAGAAAAATCCAAACCTGAAGAATTTTTTTTTGTACATTAATTTAAAAGATCTGAATCTGAAAAAATGTAATCTGAGACTGAATAGATTTTTTTAAAAATAATAATAATGAAAAAAAGATTAGGGGAGAGTGAGGTAAGATGAGCCAGTGGGTAAGTTGAACCACCCCTTGTATCTAGGTAACTGTGTACATGTTTTGTCATGTGACCATAAATCCAGGAAGCACTCATCATTTCCATCCTGCTATATTAAAGAGGAGCACATTGGAGAAGGGGTAAGTCTGTATTACACAAAAAAATGTTTTTTGCTTGTCAAAGTAAAATTTCTGCATATCAGGTAAATTGACTGTAATATTAAAACAAACGTATCTGTGTCTAAAATGATATATTATACATGTTGGTGGGTTTCTAAAATATAATATCATCTGAAGAAGTTTTCTAAAGATTAGCCTAAATTGCTAAGCTAGCCCGTTTTTTTCAAAATGGTGGCTATGGGGCAAAGTGAGCCAAAGGCTATGGGGTAAATTGATCCAATGGTTCAACCTACCCCACCATAAGGCACTGAAATTTATTTAAGGCTCTGACTTATTAAATAGTATTTTAGTTCAGTATACTGAACCCTTTTGTTGTATTTGTCATATGTTAACTATTATAGAAAAGATATCATGCCAAGGACCTACAGACGGAAGACCAGCTGGGGCTCAACACCCCTGGAGGAGATTGAAAGGGCAGCGAGTGAAGTCAAGGGAGGAAAGTCCATAAGATCAGTGGCTAAAGAAAGACAAATTGACAGGTCAACCCTCAGGAGATATATTAAAAAGAGGGACACATAGGAGGTCAAATCGGTTGGCTATAGTGGAACAGCTTCAGCAAAGAGAGTCTTCTCTGAGGAGGTGGAGAAGGAGCTAGCAGAGCATATCAAGAAGCTTGCAGAGCAGTTCCAGATTTTTACCAGACCCTGTACATGCATGTGGTTCACGAAGTGACCCCAACCATGCTCGATATGTGTCTCCCACTGATATTCTACCCTTACCCAAAAGTCAGCAGCCCAGGAAACAAACAAATCGAAAGCGTGTGAAGACACGAATCCTGACTGATACACCTGAAAAGCAGGCAATTGAGAGAGAGCCCATGAAGAAAGGACAAATAAACTGAAAGGCAAAAAAGAAATAATCCACAAAAAGCAAGGAATGTGGAAGAGGAAACAAACCCAGACAAAAATTGCAGTGGAAAGCAGCTCTGAGGAGAGTGATGTTCCCATCCCATTTGAAGACACTTCTGAGTACACTTCTGACACGCTGAGTTCCAGCGATGAAAGAAGTGAACCAGATGTCTCAGACCTGGTAGTTGGTGACTTTGTCATCGTAAGATTTGCATCCAAATCCAGGAGCCACCATTACATTGGCCTGGTTGACAGCTTTGCAGACAACGAAGTGAGTGCCAGATTTCTCAGAAGAATCCGAGGGATCACTAGCAGTAAGAAACCCACGTTTGTGTTCAAGGAAAATGATGAGGCATCTTTCCCACGCAAGGATGTGCTGAAGAAGCTACCTCAACCTCAACAGGCTGGAGGAACTGCAAGGAGGGAGCAACAGTTCATATTCCCCTGCAACCTTGATCATTGGAATATTGAATAGTTCTTTTGAATAAATGGTTTTGAACTGGTGGTTTGTTTAGAAACCACCAGTTTCCAGGTTTGTTCTCACAGGTTTACAACTGTTAAAATGGTTTGTTTTCACAATATGATCAGTTTTACATTTTAAAAACTACATGGTCAGTTTGCCCCAAGATGGCTCAGTTTACCCACTGACTAGGTTCAATTTACCCCTAATCTGGGGCAAGTTGAGCCAAAGGAGCATTTTTTTTTAATAGGTCATTATTTTGGGCAGCGTCATCAGACATAGATTCTGATCATTACATTTGAAAGGAGACATCCTGAAATAAAGGAATATGTTATCATTCTATTTCTGTGTCATTTTTTCTCACATCCAGGGCAACATGAGTAAAAAGTGGCTCATCTTACCTCACTCTCCCCTACTGAAAATTTTTAAATAAAGTTTACTCAGAGAAATTATAGATAAAAGAACCATTGGGTTTTCAGTTAATACAAATATTCAAAATGTTTGATTTTATTTTAAATCCAACTCTTTCTTTTTCAAAGTTCACTCTAAAAATGGTACTTTTGCTTTCAGTTTACATATTTTCGATTTCAAATTTTTCTTTCAACTACACAAACATTATGGCCCTGATTTAACTCCATACTCCCTTCCTGTGCTGAATCATAAGCGTAAGCGAATCACTCAGGACTCGCTCACCCCCTCCCTCCTGTGCTGAATCATAGAGCGAGCGAACGAATCACTCACTCACCCCCTCCCTCCTGTGCTGAATCATAGCGCGAACGAATCACTCACTCACTCATTCACCCCCTCCCTCCTGGCTCACATCTTCTTCTTCTTCTTGGTTGGCAGCCAATGTTAAGGCGCATTACTGCCCCCTGGCTGACAGCTCAGTGGACATTTAGATGAGAAAATATATATTTGACACATTTGATGAAAATACTAATAAAATAAAAATAAACAAAATAAATGTTTATTAAGCAATTTTGATAGGAAATTGCTTAATTTTAGAAATGTTTTTGCTCTTTTTTGCTATATAAAATAGTTGTTTTGTTTTTTTAGAATCATTCATCTTAGCAGTAGGATTTACATGAAAAGAGAAACAAATTAAGTTTGAGTGAAAATGTACATTTTTTGCACTCTCTGGTCAACTGACTCAGTGAATCAAATGACTCAAAAAACCTGATTCACTTTGGTGAGTGACTCATTAAAACTCGATTCAGTAAAAAGAATCAAATTTACCATCACTAGTAACAACCCCCTCAGCTCAGCAATGAGCAGAGGGGGGAGGGGCGCAAACGCAAGGCTCTGTTTGCCGTCTCTGCTCAGTGCAAACACAAGGGTGACTTGGAGCATGAAGCGAAAAAAAGTGAAAGAGAGGGCAGGAGAAAAAAAACCTCCCACGGCTCCCAATAAGGAGTCGGCTCGCATCGTTCACGTCAAAGAACCGGCTCTAAGAGCCATTTCGTTCGCGACCGACCCATCACTAGTAAACTGGACTACCCGACAGAACGACACGAGGACCCTTGGCAGTTTTTCGGTAAGTTAAACGTGTTTGTAAGCTAATCGATTACCACTGTCCTTAGCTTGGTCCTGAGTCCTAGCTAGCTAAGATGAGCACTCGGCTGTCGGGGAAACTTGTTTTGTAAAGTTCGTTTATGAATTTACCCCGACTAAAGAAATCAAGAGAAACGCCCCGGGCTGCTCAGTCACTAATTACTGTTACTGTACTTTTATTACAAGTGTTATACTGTAAAAGCAACAGGCTGCACTAAATGTGCACCAACAGCATGTTTTCAGTCATTTGACACATCTGTAAAGACAGTAACACCAAATTTAAAAAAAAAAGCTTATACTTCAGAAACTCCTCCATTAATCAGTAACTATGGATTAAACTGTAGAACTGAAAAAATTGTAAGAGAAGAGCTTCAGATCCTGGGTGTGTGAGGACAGAGAAGGATCAGCTTTATTTCAGATTTGAGAGACAAACTTTATAATTGAGTTTGTGATGATTCTGTTCTCTTTGTGATTACAGGAGCTGCCCTCAGATTCAGACCTCAGCACCACCCAGTGACAGCAGAATGATCCTCCAACATGTTAACTGCAAAATGAACTGATGAAAACAGTACACCGGTTTAAGTACCACATGTGCTGTCAGTGAAAGCTGCAGCTGTTTTATTGATAAAGTTAAAGACAAAAAGTCAAACGGATTAATCACTCATGTAACTGTGTCACTATATATCAGCATTAACAGGACCTCAGTTTGGTGTTTCAGAGAGCTGCTGATCTCAGACCTGCACAGCTTCCATTTTAAACACTCGATGTACTCAGCTGCATGAAGAGCACATTTGATTTTCATTGACACAGTTAAATAAAACCTGATGAAGGTCAAAGGCCTTCACTTGTATGTTGAATTACAAACTTGTGATCTGGAATTCCTTTACAGTTTTTTGTCGATAGTGTGTTATTTACCATAAAGTGATTCAGAGTTGTTCATACCAGAGTAACCAGAGAGGATAATATATTTTTAAATATATAACTTTCTACAGGACTATCTTTATGTAAAAGTCCAGAGCCTCTGGGGAGTATCCGAGTATTTATAACATTACCCAAACCAAAGGTCTCCATCACAGTGTTCATGAAATGCTGGGTTTATCCATCTTCTGGACAGCCCTACATCGTCGTGTCAACCAGGACACGCCTCTGCAATGTTGCGTGGAGATCAGGGGCAGTACCTGTGGACTGGCAGACCAGGGTGGTGGTCCCCATCTTTAAGAAGGGGGACCGGAGGGTGTGTTCCAACTACAGGGGGATCACACTCCTCAGCCTTCCTGGGAAAGTCTATGCCAGGGTGCTGGAAAGGAGAGTTCATCCGCTAGTCGAACCTCGGATACAGGAGGAACAATGCGGTTTTCCTCCTGGTCGCGGAACACTGGACCAGCTCTTTATCCTCTCGAGGATACTTGAAGGTGCATGGGAGTTTGCCCAACCAGTCTATATGTGTTTTGTGGACTTGGAGAAGGCATTCGACCGAGTCCCTCGGGGTGTCCTGTGGGCGGTGTTGCGGGAGTATGGGGTGTCTGGCCCATTGCTACGGGCCATTCGATCCCTATACAACCGTTGCAAGAGCTTGGTTCGCATTGCCGGCAATAAGTCGGACTCGTTCCCGGTGGGTGATGGGCTCCACCAGGGCTGCCCTTTGTCTCCGGTTCTGTTCATAATTTTTATGGACAGGATTTCTAGGTGCAGCCAAGTGGCGGAGGGCTTTCGCTTTGGTGGGCTCAGAATCTCATCTCTGATTTTTGTGGATGATGTGGTTCTGTTGGCTTCATCGGGTGAGGGCCTCCAGTTCGCACTGGAATGGTTCGCAGCCGAGTGTGAAGCAGCGGGAATGAGGATCAGCGCCTCCAAATCTGAGGCCATGGTTCTCAGCCGGAAAAGGGTGGAGTGCCCACTCCGGGTCGGGGATGAGTTCCTGCCCCAAGTGGAGGAGTTCAAGTATCTTGGGGTCTTGTTCGCGAGTGATGGGAGAAGGGAGTCGGAGATCGACAGATGGATTGGGGCTGCAGCTGCAGTAATGCAGACGCTGCGCCGGTCCGTCGTGGTGAAGAGGGAGCTGAGTGTAAAAGCGAAGCTCTCAATTTACCAGTCGTTCTACGTCCCTACCCTCACCTATGGCCACGAGCTGTGGGTAGTGACCGAAAGAACGAGATCGTGGATACAAGCGGCAAAAATGAGCTCCCTCCGAAGGGTGGCTGGCCTCTCCCTTAGAGATAGGGTGAGAAGTTCGGCCATCTGGGAGGGGCTCAGAGTAGAGCCGCTGCTGCTCCACATCGAAAGGAGCCAGCTGAGGTGGTTCGGGCATCTGACAAAGATGCCCCCTGGGCACCTCCCGGGTGAGGTGTTCCAGGCATGTCCCACAGTGAGGAGGCCCGGGGGCAGACCCAGGACACGCTGGAGAGATTATATCTCTCGGCTGGCCTGGGAACGCCTTGGTGTTCCCCAGGATAAGCTGGAGGAGGTGGCTGGGGAGAGGGAGGTCTGGGCCTCTTTGCTTAGGCTGCTGCCCCCGCGACCCGGCCTCGGATAAAGCGGATGAAGATGGATGGATGAATGGATCCATCTTCTGGGGTGGGCCTACAGAGTAGTGATGGTAAATTTGATTCTTTTTACTGAATCGAGTTTTAATGAGTCACTCACCAAAGTGAATCAGGTTTTTTGAGTCATTTGATTCACTGAGTCAGTTGACCAGAGAGTGCAAAAAATGTACATTTTCACTCAAACTTAATTTGTTTCTCTTTTCATGTAAATCCTACTGCTAAGATGAGTGATTCTAAAAGAAAACAACTATTTTATAGAGTAAAAAAGAGCAAAAACATTTCTAAAATTAAGCAATTTCCTATCAAAATTGCTTAATAAACATTTATTTTGTTTATTTTTATTTTATTAGTATTTTCATCAAATGTGTCAAATATATATTTTCTCATCTAAATGTCCACTGAGCTGTGAGCCAGGGGGCGGTAATGCGCCTTAACATTGGTTGCCAACCAAGAAAAAGAAGCTGTGAGCCAGGAGGGAGGGGGTGAGCAAGTCCTGAGTGATTCGCTTACGATTCAGCACAGGAGGCAGGGGGTTAGTGAGTCCTGAGCAATGACTGTATAAAAGATGGACGACGCGACACCGTCTCCTCCCATTGTGCAAAAATGAAGCCAAAATATCCCGCTTGTGGAGGCTGCTATCTCTCAAATTTGGAGCCAGAGTCTGCGCAGTAGTGACTTGAGGTGGAGTGACTGTGTAACACTCCAGCCCACATGACCGCAAACACGCCCGCTACACTTTTTACGTAGCCCGGCGGCTCGAGTTTTTTGCTGGTTTACCGCGACTGACGACTCATTTAGTTAATGTATATTCAACCATGTCACTGTTATAAAAAAAGACAAACAGTTTATCATCTTATAGTTCTAAAATCGCTATGTTGTTAATTCGTTTGCTAGATTAGCTGCTAGCATACGCACTGTGTTGGAGGTTTGTTGCTAGCTACTTAGTGATGCTACACACCTGTTACTCTAATAGTCTGTCTTATTGAAGGATTCAGCACTTCTTATGTTTTTTTTATCCATTTTTAGACAGCAATGAGATCAGCTACACACTCCACAGAAGCCCAGAGTTACTGTTAATATCAAAAATATAACGCTGTCCTTTGAGATTTTGACATTTAAGACTGTGAGTGTAATGGATCTCAAACTGTTTAAATCTCTACAGCCTGGTAACATGGAAACTTTAAAAACATCAGCATAAGGTTTCAGTAGTGTAGTCTAATTTGTTCTTTTCATTTAATAATAATCCATATTATGTATAAGAGCTACATTCAACCTGGAGAGAAACTAGTGAGGGAGACCATCAGGACCAAGCTGGGTTTCTGCGTCCAGAGGTTTGGAGAAACTTCTTCCCTTTCTTTCATCACAGCTGTCCTGTGCCAAAAGTTCTGTTGACCCACTGAAAGAGGCATCATTTAAGAAACACCAGGAACACTGAAGCTCATTGCATAGGACAGCGGCGACACACGACGCATGTGGCAGGGCTTACAAGCCATCGCTAACTACAGGACGACACCACCTGCCTGTGACAGTGACGGCTCCCTCCCAGATGTGCTTAACAACTTCTATGCTCGGTTCGACAGGCAGAACAACGTGGCGGCGAGGAAGACCACCCCTCCTCCGAACGACCAGGTCCTGTGTCTCACTACAGCTGAGGTGAGGAAAACTCTACGCAGAGTCAATCCACGTAAAGCTGCTGGACCAGACAACATCCCAGGCAGAGTGCTCAGAGAATGTGCTGATCAGCTGGCAAATGTTCTCACCGACATCTTCAACATCTCTCTGAGCAGTGCCGTTGTCCCCACGTGCTTCAAGGCCACCACCATCGTCCCCGTGCCCAAGAAGTCTTCTGTGTCCTGTCTCAATGACTACCGCCCTATCGCACTTACACCCACCATCATGAAGTGCTTCGAACGGCTCGTCATGAGACACATCAAGACCCTGCTGCCCCCCTCACTGGACCCAATGCAATTTGCATACCGCCATAACCGCTCAACGGACGACGCCATCTCCACTGCACTCCATCTTGCCCTGACACACTTGGACAAGAAGGACTCACACGTCCGAATGCTGTACATAGATTTCAGCTCAGCATTTAACACGATCATCCCCCAACAACTGATCGGAAAGCTGAGCCTGTTAGGCCTGAACACCTCCCTCTGCAACTGGATCCTGGACTTTCTGACCGGAAGGCCTCAGTCAGTACGGATCGGGAACTGCACCTCCAGCACCACCACACTGAGCACTGGGGCCCCACAAGGCTGTGTGCTCAGTCCTCTGCTGTTCACACTGCTGACTCATGACTGTGTAGCAACACACAGTTCAAATCACATCATTAAATTCGCTGATGACACGACCGTGGTGGGTCTCATTAGCAAGAACGACGAGTCAGCGTACAGAGAGGAAGTGCAGAGACTAACGGACTGGTGCAAGGACAACAACCTGTCTCTGAATGTTGACAAGACAAAAGAGATGGTTGTTGACTTTAGGAGGACACGAGGCGACCACTCACCGCTGAGCATCAACGGCTCCTCTGTGGAGATCGTTGACAGCACCAAATTCCTGGGCGTACACCTGGAGAAGGACCTCGGCTGGTCCCTCAACACCAGCTCCCTGCACAAGAAAGCCCAACAGCGTCTCTTCTTTCTGAGAAGACTGAGAAAGGCCCGGCTTCCACCACCGATCCTGACCACCTTCTATAGAGGAACTATTGAGAGCATCCTGAGCGGCTGCATCACTGTCTGGTTTGGGAGCTGTGCCATATCAGACCGCAAGACCCTACAGCGGATAGTGGGAACAGCAGAGAAGATCATCGGGGTCTCTCTACCCTCTATTGAGGACATCTACACCACACGCTGCATTCGCAAAGCCACCAGCATTGTGGCTGATCGGACACACCCCTCTCACACACTCTTTACACTCCTGCCATCTGGAAAAAGGTACCGAAGCATTCGGGCACGCACATCCAGACTGTGCAACAGCTTTTTTCCACAAGCCATCCGTCTCCTCAGCAAAAAGGGACTGACTGATAAACACGCACACACACACATACACTAACATTATCACTCAGCTTAACTCAAATACCTCAAAACATTGAGACTGGACTGACTAACCAACACAAGCGCAAACACACTGACCTACACTACCAAACCATCGCACACACCAACCTGTAAATGCTCTTTTGCACAATATTATTACTAGATATATTATATATTATTGTTTTTTTTTTGCACTAACTTGTCTTGTAGCACCTTGGTTCCTGGAGGAACGTTGTTTCGCCTCACTGTGTATTTTTAAACTGTATATGGTTGAAGTGACAATAAAGTTGAACTTGAACTTGAACTTGATCAAGCAGAACTCATGATCTTCACCAGCAGCTCCCTCACAGGGAAATCTTCAGCACTCCTCTGTAGGCCCACCCCAGTAGATGGATAAACCCAGCATTTCATGAACACTGTGATGGAGACCTTTGGTTTGTGTAATGTTATAAATACTCAGATACTCCCCAGAGGCTCCGGACTTTTACATAAACATAATATATTCAGTCCTGTAGAAAGTTATATATTTAAAAATATATGATCCTCTCTGGTTACTCTGGTATGAATAACTCTGCATCACTTTATGGTAAATAACACACCATCTGCAAAAAACTGTGAAAGAATTCCAGATCACAAGTTTGTAGTTCAACATACAAGTGACGACCTTTGACCTTCATCAGGTTTTATTTAATTGTGTTAGAGAAACTCAAACGTGCTCTTCATGCAGCTGAGTACATCAAGTGTTTAAAATGGAAGCTGTGCAGGTCTGAGATCAGCAGTTTTGTGAAACACCAAACTGAGGTCCTGTTAATGCTGATATATAGTGACACAGTTACAGGGGTGATTAATCCTTTTGTTTTTTTGTCTTTAACTTTATCAATAAAACAGCTGCAGCTTTCACTACAGCACATGTGGTACTTTAAACTTTGTACTGTTTTCATCAGTTCATTTTGCAGTTAACATGTGAACATGTTGGATGATCTGTCTGCTGTCACTGGGTGGTGCTGAGGTCTTAATCTGAGGGCAGCTCCTGTAATCAAAGAGAACAGAACCATCAAACTCAAATATAAATTTTATCCCTCAAAATTGAAATAAAGTTGATTCTTCTGTCCTCACACACTCAGGATCTGAAGTTCTTCTCTTACATTTTTTTCAGTATTACAGTACACTACAGTACTTCAATCCATAGTCCCTGATTAATGAGGAGCTACAAGGTACAAGCTTTTTAAAACAATGTTACTTGCTTTACAGATGTGGCAAGAGACTGAAAATATGCTGTTGTTTGCACATATTTAATATTCAGCTCTGCACATGAGCTGAAGCAGGATGCAGCCTTTTGCTTTTACAGTATAATACTTGTAATAAAAGTACAGTAACAGTAATTAGTGACTGAGTCGCCCAGAGCGTTTCTCTTGATTTCTTTAGTCTGTGTAAATTCATTCACCTGCATGAGTTAACTAAACTAACCCTGACTGCCGAGTTCTCATCTTAGCTAGCTAGGTCTCAGGACCGAGCTAAGGACGGTAGTTACGGATTACAAACACGTTTAACTTACCGAAAAAGTGCAGCAGGGCCTCGGGTCCTTCAGTCGGGTAGTCCAGTTTACTGAAGAACACCTCAGGCTGTCAGGGTAAAACAATGTCGTGTTTTCGTAGCGTAAACGCTGGCCCTCCTCTCAGAGCCTACGCTCTATCTGCTATTCCTGAACAGAGATACGCACGTTTCTCCGTGACTGCAGCTGCCAGTCAAAGCTGTTATGATGACGTTTCACCCCAATTTAACATCACCGCGGTAGGAATTAGAATCAGAGTTATGGGAGAGGAGACCCCTTGGATATCAATCAGCGAGATGAGAACTATTGAAGACAAAAGAAAGAATCTTTGGAAAAAAATTATCTGAGGAGAATAAATTAATTTTAGTCTGACCCCAGTCCCATCTGCTAACATGGAGGATGGGACTTTACTGTAGCCAGACACCAGGGGGCGATAGAGACGTTTTGTCTTCATTTTTGGGGAGCTGCCGCGTCGTCCATGTTTTAAACAGTCATTGGTCCTGAGTGATTGCTTACCCTACGATTCAGCACAGGAAGGGAGGGGGTGAGTAGCTCAAATGTGCTGTTAGCATGTTAGCAGAGCGATGCTACTGTGAACCGAGGAGCTATTGTCTTGATGTGAGCTTCTACTCAGGGTTTTTTCTTCCAGTTAAGAGCAGAATGTTTTTTGTTAAGATACTGGATGTTGTGTTTTTCTCCACAATTTTAATTATAAGCTAGATATATTGCTGCTAACAGCAACAGGGATGAGTCAGTGAGTCAGTTGGGCTTGTGAATCATGATTCATGAGTCAGTAAAGTGATTCTCGAGTACTGAACGATTCGTTCATGATTCGCGCATCACTACTACAGAGGAGTGCTGAAGATTTTCCTGTGAGGGAGCTGCAGGTGAAGATCATAAGTCCTGCTAGATCAATGCCATGAGCTTCAGTATTCCTGGTGTTTCTTAAAGGAAGCCTCTCTCAGTGGGTCAACAGAACTTCTGGCACAGGACAGCCGAGATGAAAGAAAAGTTTCTCCAAACCTCTGGACCCAAGAAACCCAGCTTGGTCCTCATGGTCTCCCTCACTAATTTCTCTGTGGAGTGTGCAGCTAATCTTATCGCTGTCTAAAAACCTAAGGAGTGTTGAATCATTCAATAATACAGACTATTACAGTAACAGGTGTGTAGCATCACTAACTAGCTAGCAACAAGCCTCCAACACATTGCGTATGCTAGCGGCTAATCTAGCCAACAACAGAGTGATTTTAGATGCTTTAGAACTATAAGATGATTGTGACGGAGTTACACCGTCCCGGGCCGCAGACAGCTGATCTGGGCGCATACACGCACCACCATAAGGGGAATGCTAAATTAAATGTGTCTGGCCCAGTGGTCACTAGAGCCCAGGCGAAGGCTGGATGCCAACCCTTGCCAGACTTTGACAGTAGTCTGTGCGAGGGTGGCACTAATGGGCCAAGAAAATTCCGCCGCCAATGCCGCTTTGAGAAGCAGCTATGGTCAAAGGGGCCGGACACTAAGAGCATGAAATGGGATGTACCAGAAAATATCACTTTGTTGCAAAGGGAGGATGAAACGTTGAAAGTTTTGTTTGCTAATGTGACTGAAGGGGGAACTGGAAAATGGGGTGGGAAAGAGAAGTTCATTGTTGACAAAAATGTGTTGTATGCAGTTGACGGTGACCACCAACGGCTTCTGATACCTTCTAGTTGTAGACCCCTCATTATGCACCTAGCACATACCCTCCCCTGGGCAGGTCATCTGGGTCACCAAAAAACCTATACGTTTCTTTTGGCCGTCAATGTACACAGACATACAAATATATTGCCGTACATGCCCTACCTGCCAGAAAACTTGTCCAGCTCGCAAGTCAGACAGGGCCCTGCTACAGCCACTTCCGGTCATCTCCACCCCCTTCTGTAGGATAGCTATGGACATTGTGGGTCCTCTGGTAAAAAGTAGTCGGGGTCATCAGTACATTTTGGTGGTGTGTGATTATGCCACTCGTTTCCCAGAAGCGTTCCCCCTGCGTGCGCTCACGGCACCCAATGCTCTGCGTGCACTGGTACAGCTATTCTCCCGGGTGGGGATACCAGATGAGATTTTGACCGACCAAGGGACTAACTTTACCTCTAGGTTGATGCAGCTCTTCCACAACCAGCTAGGCATCTCTGCCATCAGGACGTCACCCTACCATCCACAGACAGATGGGTTGGTGGAGAGGTTCAACCAAACTGTGAAGAGGATGCTGCAGATGTTTGTGTCAGACACTGGGAAAGACTGGGACCAGTGGCTACCCTTCCTGCTGTTTGCGTACAGAGAAGTTACCCAGGCTTCCACTGGTTTCTCACCATTCGAGGTACTCTATGGTTGGGATGTGCAGGGGCCGTTGGATCTCTACCGGAAGGGTTGGGAGTCTCCTGCTTCTGCTCCAAATGATAAAGGAGTGGTGTAATTTGTGCTGGAAATGAGAGATCGGTTGGAGAGATACCATGAAGAGGCTGAGGTCAACCTGCAAGACGCTCAACGAAGCCAGAAGACCTGGTATGACCAACAGGCCCGGCAACGTGAATTTCAACCTGGTCAAAAGGTGTTGTTACTTCTCCCCTCAGCCAACAGTAAACTTCTGGCGAAATGGCAAGGGCCATACATAGTTCTTCGCAGAATGGGGCCAGTGACCTATGAGATTCATCATCCTGAAAAGAGGAAACCGAAGCAGACTTACCATGTGAATCTCCTGAAAGAATGGGAAGAACGTCCCCACCAGGCCCCTGCGAAAGCTCTGATGGCAAGAGAAGTGCCAAGAGAAGGGAAGACAGAACCCGAGCAGGGAGCCGATCCAATGTCTCCGGTGCTGACTCATCTTACCCCACAGCAGGCTGCTGAGCTACTCCATCTCTGTGTTCAGTTAACCCCGGCAGGACCACCCTTGTCGAACATGTGATGCGCCTAAAGGATGGACATCCCATCCGCCAACGTCCATACCGGGTTCCACAACACTTAGTGGATAAACTGCGACAGGAGGTGGAGAAGATGCTGGAGCTTGGGGTGATAGAGCCGTCCTGCTCAGAGTGGTGTAGCCCGGTGGTCATCATCTTCAAGAAAGATGGCTCCCTACGCATCTGCATTGATTTCCGGAAGCTTAATTCCATTTCAGAGTTTGATGCCTACCCCATGCCTTGAATCGATGATTTGCTGGAGAAGATCGGACCGGCCAGGTACATCACCACCTTGGATCTGTGCAAAGGTTACTGGCAAGTGCCACTGGAGGAGTCTTCTCGACCGTACACCGCCTTCAGGACACCTGCCGGCCTGTTCCAGTTCACGGTGATGCCATTTGGCCTACATGGGGCACCGGCCACCTTCCAAAGGCTGATGGACAAATTACTACAGGGGTGTGACCCCTATAGTGCTGCCTACCTGGATGATGTAGTGATCTTCAGCAACACCTGGGAGGAGCATCTGCAGCACCTGTCCGAAGTCCTGGGAAGAATCCATAAGGCAGGGTTGACCCTCAACCCCTCTAAATGTGAGTGGGCACGGAAGGAGACCCGCTACCTTGGCTACCAAGTGGGCAGAGGTGAGGTGCGCCCGCAGATGGATAAAGTGGAAGCTATCCAGAACTGCCCTCGGCCTCTCACCAAAAAGGAAGTCCGGTCTTTCCTGGGGCTGGTTGGCTGGTACCAAAGATTTGTGTCCCAGTTTGCAACTATTGCGGCCCCTCTTACTGCTTTGACCAGAAAGGACCAACGGAATCCTGTCACATGGACAGTGGAATGTGAACAAGCCTTCAAAGGGCTGAAAACCTGCCTGTGTACGACCCCAGTTCTCAGGAGCCCAGACTTCAGGAAGAGATTTCTGGTCCAGGTGGATGCCTCCAAAAGCGGCCTGGGAGCAGTGCTGGCCCAAGGGGACCCTGGAGAAGAGCATCCGGTCCTATACCTAAGTCGCAAGCTGCTGCCACGGGAAACCAACTACTCAACGGTGGAGAAGGAGGCCTTGGCCATTAAGTGGGCACTGGAGAAACTCAGGTATTATTTACTTGGAAGGGAGTTTGAGTTAGAAACTGATCATCGAGCGCTCACCTGGATCCATTCCATGAAGGACCATAACAGCTGAATGACACGCTGGTACCTTTCACTGCAGCCTTTCCGATTCACCATCCGTCACAGACCAGGCAAGCTCAATGTAATGGCAGATTATCTCTCCAGGTTGCCGCACAACGCCAACCTCCGGGTGGAAGGGGATGATGTGACGGAGTTACACCGTCCTGGGCCGCAGACAGCTGATCTGGGCGCATACACGCACCACCACCATTAGTTTCTACAATTACCGTGGCTGCGCGTCTTTTTGTCGACCGGGCAGATAAAAAATAAGGGGTGAGAGGTATATTTTGAGCGGCGCAGAGGGTGGCCAACATATTTTCCCATTTACCTTTAATAAAGCAGGTCGCGTAGACTCGCTGTGATCGCTAACCCCCCGATTATACGGGGGTTATGCAAGCCGATGGTATGGTGTTCCGGGGTTTAAATAGTGGGTTTGCGCGCGCTTGATAGGTCACGTGAACTCCATTATTTTTTTTGTTTGTTTTTTTGTTATTGTAAACACTGTAGGCTGCCTGGAATTGGCCATAAATGTCTGTATATACATATATGTACTGTAGGAATACAGCTGGAAATAAGCTGAGGGGGAAAGATTGTTTGGTAAAAGAAATAATAAAGAGATGACTATTATGCCTAGTGGGAGGGGCCATGGGGTATAAAAGAAGGCTGTCAGGGCCTACCTGGGTTCTTTTAAGTGAGATGTTACAGAGAGGGTAACATGCAGACTGTGGTTTGTATATAGATGTTTGTTTTGTGTTGACTTAAGTTAGTTTCCTATTTTCTTTGTAAATAATCTTTTGTGCACCTGGGAGGCCGGCAGAATAAATTATCCACACTAAATGCTTCCTGACTACACCTGCATTTGTTCTGGAGAAGTTTAGGAGAGGACCCCGCGACAATGATAATCTGTATGTCTTTTTCATAATGACATGGATGTATTTACCTTAGTTGAACGAGTCGTCAGTCGCGGTATACCCATCAGCAAATCAACTGGAGCAGCCGGGCTACATAAAAAGTGTAGGGGGGTGTGTCATGTCCAGCGGGTGTGTGGGCGGGAGCATGACACAGTCGCTCCACCTCAAGTCACTACTGCACAGACTCTGGCTCCAAAAATGCAAGATGGCAGCCTCCACAAGCGGGATATTTTGGCTTCATTTTTGCACAATTGGAGGAGGTGCTGTCGCGTCGTCCATGTTTTCTACAGTCATTGCTCTAAACATATTGTGCGTTGTTGGTCTTGTGTGCTACCCAGTAACATTCAATGTTTTTTATTTAGTTGTACTTATGCTTATGATGGTTGTTGCTGTGGTTTCCCTACTGTGTTTTTCTCTTTTGGTTGTTTTTTTTTTCCCAGCAGGTGATCAAGTGGAGTTTTATTGTCTCTCTGTCTCTCTTCCCCTCGATTTTTCTGTCCCTCTCCTTGTTTGGAGCTTTGTCTCAACTTCTCGTCCTCATCTTTCTTTTTCGTATCCTCGGTTCCGATTGTAATGACTTAAAAGTTAAAAAAAAGTTCGAACAAACTATGATAATCAAGTGGAAATTGGATCTTTGGAAAAAAAATTAGGAGACAGGGTTTATGACCTATACTGCAGCCAGAAACCAGGGGGCGATAGAGACATCTTTGCTTCATTTTTGGGGGAACTATTAGGTACTGTTTTCTACATTAACTGAAACTGCCATGTTGCACTTTTGGAGACAGAGTCTGCACAGTACTGACTTGAAGTGGAGCTGGTGGCGTTATTTTTGTGCCTCCATTCTGTTCACACCTAAATAATTTTTACAAGTACAAATGTTACATTTTGAGGAGAAAGTTATTGTGAGCAAAGAAAAACTTAATTTGAGTGAACAAAATTGACTGCTGTGTGCAAGAAATATATTTCAGTGTTTGTTACTATCCATACAGACACACAATAACAGCCCCTTTTGCTCAGTTGTTGGCATTTGCTCTTGCTCAGATCTCTGCTTTGTGTGCTGACAGACATCCGTGGACCTGCTCTCAGTGTGTCGCTCCATGCACGCTGAAATCTTTCTGTACACTGTTATAAATGTGCCACAAAACCAACCAATCACACACTTGGATGCAAAAATTCTGATTGGCTGTTTTAGTCTCCAATTGGCTAACTAGCTACTGCATTCCACAAAATCCAGTGGAGTGGTTTGGTTTAAACTAGATTAAAACACATTTTTGGTTAGTATTTTTATTATTTTATTTTAAAATATATCATTTTTGTTTGTTGGTGTAGTATAGTGCATTGTTTTGACCTAAGTTCTGGTGCCACCATCCTCACCTGACTCATTCTTTGGCTAGCTCTATCTTATGTCTTCTAATCCTGAACAGCAACACGAAAATAGAATGTCCCGGCCACATGTAACGCGTTACTATAATCTGATTACTTTTTTCAAGTAACGAGTAAAGTAAGGGATTACTATTGCAAAAACGGTAATTAGCTTACCGTTACTTTCCCGTAGTAACGCTGCGTTACTGCGTTACTAAAACCGTGATTTTTTGCGAGAATGTCTCATGACAGTGACGTAAGCGAGTGCGCCGTTAGTGACAACAGCTGTGTGCAGATCAACAGTGGATCATATATCGATTGTGGGAGAGAGTATGAGCGTGCAGCGTTTAAAGCGTGGAAGTACTGACCTTACTTTGAGTTTGATTCCATAAAAAGTGACAAAAACATTAACGTCCATTGTGCGTGGGAAGAAAACGTCTTTTTACAGCGAAAAAACCCCCTAAACTTCCAAGCAAGCACCGAGTGCGCAACGACGTAATGGGAAATTCACAGAGAAACTTGCGGATTCTTCAACTGACCGCGGCACACCTGCACCAGGGTAAACCTCCGCCTACCGCAGTCCTGCTTTACAGGTGAAAATAGAGCAACAGGACCGCTGAGTCTTTGACTTTATTTATTTTCTGCTGTGTTTTACTTGCATGGAATGTGTAGAAAATAGATTTAAATGTTAAACTAATTTATTCAAGTCAGAGAATGTTGCATATAATTAAATTTTTGCTTGATGCATAAAGTTAAAAGATTAAAACTGATAAAACAAGTTAAAAAAAAAACTTTTCCATTTGATTACATTTTGTATGATGGATTATGTAGAAAAAGTAGAATTGGGCTGAAAGATCTATCGCTTTATCACCTCTTCAGGTTGTAAATCGTGTTTTTAAAAAGTAACTAAGTAATTAGTTACTTTTGAAAATAAGTAATCAGTAAAGTAATGGGATTAATTCTTTGGGGAAGTAATCAGTAATTAGTTACTGATTACTTTTTTCAAGTAACTTGACCAACACTGCATGTAACATAAAGGGCATGCGGCCTATTACACTAATATTTGCTTGCTAACTGACGCTAGCTAACTTGCAAACTATGTATATGTATTGCTGCAAAGCAGTCAGCAATGCATCATTATATGGTACTATAATGACCTTATAGTACCATGTCACCCCATTAGAGCACTTCACTCTCACACTGCAGGCCTACTTGTTGTTCCTAGAGTATTTAAAAGTAGAATGGGAGGCAGAGCCTTCAGTTTTCAGGCCCCTCTTCTGTTGAACCAGCTTCCAGTTTGGATTCAGGAAACAGACACTATCTCTACTTTTAAGATTAGGCATAAAATTTTCATTTTTACTAAAGCATATAGTTAGGGCTGGATCAGGTGACCCTGAATCCTCCCTTAGTTATGCTGCAATAGGTGTAGGCTGCTGGGGGATTCCCATGATGCATTGGGTGTTTCTTCTTTAGTCAACTTTCTCACTCACTATGTGTTAATAGACCTCTCTGAATTCAATAAAACTTGTTATGAATCTCTGTCTCTCTTCCACAACATGCATTTATCCTGTCTTCCTTCTCTCACCCCAACTGGTCTCGGCAGATGGCCCCGCCCCTCCCTGAGCCTGGTTCTGCTGGAGATTTCTTCTGTTAAAAGCGAGTTTTTCCTTGCCACTGTCGCCAAAGTGCTCATAGGGGGGTCATATGATTGTTGGGTTTTTTCTACTGTATGTATTATTGTAGGGTCTACCTTACCATATAAACCATCTTAAGATGACTGATGTTGTGATTTGGCACTGAATAAATAAAACTGAATTGAATTTAATACCGTATTTCCCGGACTACAAAGCGCACCTAAATATTAGCCGCACAAGCTAAAATCAGGGGAAAATCCTGTTTTGTACATACATTAGCCGCACCTGACCAAAAGCCGCAGGTGTTTCAATGTTGACTTATCATATGTAAGAGAATATGCACAAAGGGAATTGTCAGGAAAGAGATGGCTGTTTGGAGACATCACTTTTATTAATATTTTGAAAAACAAGTTATGGGTACATATTTGCACATGTAGTACATAACAATAACCTACAGCACACCAGAACAATAGATTCGGCCTACCTTTTAGGCTCAGGTGCAGTGACACAGCTTTAACAAGAAGAAAAGTCAGTCATTCACCACCATCTTTCTCTTCTTCCTACGCACTAAAACCACCAAAGTCCTCTTCTCCAGTGTCGGATACAAACAGGCTCATGATGGCTTCGTCATCCACTCTTCTTCTCTCCTTCGTTGTCACTTTCAAAACCAAAGAAATCCTCATTGTCAGTGTCAGAGTCGAACAGCCTCAGAAGGGCCGTGGCGGTGTCCTCCTCTCCATCATGCAGCAGTCCAGCCCTTCAAAATCCGTTGGTGATCGTGGATGTTTTCACACTTTTCCACGCTGTCAGAATCCACCGGTGGAGTTGGGCATAACTTGCTTTTTGGGCATAACTTGCAAGTTTATCGCCGCTCATCATCCACGACTCCCGCTGAACGCGTAGCGCTACTTTGAAGTTTGTTTTTCGCGCTACTTCGTACGGCACTACGTTGCCTGGCGGACGGACATGTGACTAACATACCACTCTTGAACCCCGATCCTTCCGCCAGGCAACGTAGTGCCGTACAACAGCGGAACACACAAAACAAATCGTCTTACGATATGACAAAAATCACGGACAATCCATAGAAAAGCCGCACCTGACTAAAAGCCGCAGGGTTCAAAGCTTGTGCAAAAAGTAGCGGCTTATAGCCCGACATTTACGGTAATTTTTCCTGAGATCAGCTATGCTTCATGGCTTGCCATCAAGGTATTTTGCCCTGATTTAAAATGTTATGGTAGCCACAACTTTAATTAAAGTTACAGTAAAATTTAAAATGTCTTTAAATTTAAATGTATTTACAACATAGAATGACTTTGGCATGATGTCTGGATTGCAGTCACTAGCAAGTACCATGATATTCTTCACTGATTGGATAGGGATGACCTGCTTGACTGTTGCCATTCATCTCTTTAGAGTGTCCACTACATCTTTGTCCCTCGACCCCAGGCAGATCTTGAAAACCTTTGTAGAAAAAAAATATTAATCACCTCAGGACAAAAGGAGGTCTCACACCTGAACATCTCTGGTGGTCTACAAGAGGTGGACGAAGGCAAGACACTTGAGTTACCAGATCATAAAAAGATTATTTTTTTAAAAATTATTTAAGTGTTGAATTTGAAAATATTAGTGAGCAGGTAACTGTTGTCTTCTGACATTAACAAATTAAATACTTGCATTCATATTATGGTACAGAAAGCCCACACATATTTTTTTCAAGAATTTTTTTTGTTATACGGTTTAAAATTTGAGTTGATGAGTTTGTTATGATTCCAGGGTGGTTGCAGCTGTTAATTCTTTTTCCGTGCAATCCCTAATGCATTTTAGCACATCTGGTAGATGTTGCTGGTGATTTTATTCATTCTTGCTTTTTAATTACTACTAATCTAAATTACTGTAAGAATAAAATTAAAACAAAGGTCACCTCTTTTAATGGTTCAATGTAATGTATATGTATTTAGAATGCTTACACAAAGGAACATTACTCCAACAAGTACCTTTTCTGGATTAATGAATATTATGCGTTTGTGGATTTGAAGGAGCTTCAGGATCAAGGCATTGACTGGGAGTGTGCTCTACTGCAAGATTAATCTAACAGCCCAGTTGTGGTTCCTGAGGTTGAGTGCCCACTGGATGAGGAAGCCCTGGAAGGACATCAGAGAACAATGAATCCTTTGGAACATTCCAAGTCACACAGTCGTGACCTGCACATACGATTCTTGCAACAGGTGTCAAACCAACAGTGACACCTAACATGTACTTGAAAGCCAACACTGTTCAAAGTTCTCAAATACTCTCCTTCTTTGCTAAAACATTCAGATTACAACTATACAAGCAAACAAAGCACTTGCTTGGTATCTCAAAATCATTTAGTTAAAACTAAATCCGTTGAATATGTTTTTACTGCAATTTAATTGTTATAGTTAGTTAAAACTGCAACAATTATTCATGAAAGTGGTCACATGGTTAGGATGAACTTCTTCAGTAAGAAAACTATGCCGGTAATTAGTCATAGGTGAACTTCAACCTACAGCTGCATCTGTAACTACAATTTCACAACATATTTAATGGAAGGGACTGCAAATTACTTAAAACACAGCCAAAAATCTGAACTATTATTTTTAATTGTGATGTCCAATGCCAATTGCGTAACGGTCCTCATTGAATTTATACATTAGGACATCTTTCCCTAAAACAGTAAGAGTGATGTATGCACAGGGCATTGTTGCTCTGTTTCCATATCTGGAAGACCCATATTCACAACATGGATATGTAAGTAAAGGGGTCCTTGCAACACATAATTGCCCACAGAAATGTTGATAGCATCGTCAGTCTGCTGGTATTTAATTATATAGGAACATAACTATGATCCAGAGAGGGGTCTAGGATACCTTGCGAAGGGTTAACTGATGGCACGGCCATAGCTGGACTGGCCATCGGCCATTTGCTCAGTGGCCCTGATGATTTTCTTTTTTTTTTTTTTTTTGTAATGGTATAAACAATGAAAGGTGTTGGATTGGCCAGATGCTGGCCAGTGTGTAAAAATAACTCAGTTGTTTGGTGGTGGCATCGCGGAGCTTCCACAGATTCAGTAAAATGAACAAGTGGTGGAGGCCAGCAGGTGGAGGAGGGAGATCGGAGGCAGGACGAGGAGAGACCTGAGGCGGCCGCCGGTCCGAGTGTCAGGTGAACTGAACTTCAGGTAAGAAGTTATGACCTGCAGTCTGGCTGGGTCAGATATAAACCAAGTTTAGGTGTAGTTTATTTTCGTTGTGCTGACTTTTTACAGTCAGTTACAATAACTTGTACTGCGTACTAGCTAGCATGATGGAGTTTCTATACAGCTGAGTGGGTGCTTTGATTTTACTGATGTTGAAATTTATTAAATTCATAAGGTTAGTTAGTAGAGTTGCCAACCGTCCCATAAAAAGACGGTATCCTCCCGCATTCAGAGAAATTATTTCGCGTTTCGTGTTGAGCTGAGAGGGGAGGCAGTTTGTCCCGGACTTCAGCTAGAATGAAAAAAGACACAAAGGTGGAGTTATTCTCTGTCTTTGCTGCACCGCTGCCTCTTCTTCTCTCATTCTCTCCCCTTTTTCTCCTGTTGCTACTTTAATCATGAAACTGATCAATGATCAGCTGATTGGCTTTTCTCTCTTGTTTGTTTATCGCCCACTTTGCACCAGAAAGAGAAAACCGCCGGATGTCGCGCTAAACAACAGCAGCACTTTGAAGCTTGATCAGCTGTTGTTAGAATTTATTTAATATTAATTTCTAGTATCAACTGATGTTTGCTGGAGCCTCAGCTGTAAACCTACTGGTCACGATATCGGTTTGGATATGTGGTGAGAGGGAAACATGAAGATGAAACCAGGAGATGTCCTTACTAAATCATCAGAGCTGAACAGGTGATGGAGAAACAGGTTTACCCTTTAGGTGACATGAATGAGTTGAAGGGAAGTTATCAACTGTTACTGAGAGACAAATAACACCAATATCATTTTCTAAGTAGCTGACAGCTGGTAACTGTGAAGGGGTGGCTCTAGCAAAGTTTTGCCAGGTGGGCAGGTAGGGCATTAACATGGAAAGGGGGGCACAAAGAAATACTTTATTTTCATTTAAAATGTCTGGCTGTTATTAAATAATTATCTGAAGCTTACAACCAAAGTTTTAATCTGATGTAAAATGAATAGAAATCATACATATACCAACAAGACAGCGTACATCACTGTCACAACAGCTTTTGTTTTCATTCAAAGGCTATATGGCTTTAATACCTGGTGGGCCGGTTTAGTCAAAATGCCCGGGTCGATTTTTTTGTCCCAGTCCAGCCCTGGGCACGACATGCAGTGAATTAATCTGAGAAGGTGCATCAAAAAATAAATGGCCGCGCCAGCGGTGCACATCGCAAATCAGACACATTAGTTGTGCCTCTTCTTAATGACGGTATCTTAACTAACAACCCCAACTACCAGATTCAACTTGTAATTGGCTAAAAATAACTTAGCCTACTGGTAAGAGGGATGTTGTTAGCTTTCCACATTCCGACACTTCAAAAGCTTCAGGAGCTGTCTGCTCAACACAGCATCAGCACCACGGAGATACACGGATACATCCGTAGACTCGAGACACAATGCATTTTTGGGACTTTCAGGTGTTTGGACCAATGTTTTATCTTCTGATCAAACCAGAAATCTTTAATGAGCAGCTGGATTTGTCTCGCATTAACTGGCTGAGTTAATGCCAGTTAATGCAACATCGAAGCAGCTGGAATCCACAGCTGTGCGTGTTCATGGAGCTGCATTTTCACCTGCTGGACATCACTACCTGACAAGTTTAACTGTCTTCAGAACATTGCAGAGACCTTATTGACAGTATTTGGCTCTACATATCTGTGTGAGCAGATTTTCTCTCACATGAGTCCTCAGGTAGCCGTCTGAATGCTGGACACTGGGAGACCTGTGTGTCTCAGTGGGAGACCAGAGATCACATTAACATGTGTATCTCTGAATTAACAAACATGCCATATTGGCCCAGTTTATTTTTCTTATCATTGTTGTGAGGAGACCATAAATAGACATTTGCATTTTATGTTGTACAGTTCATTTGCTGTTATGGATAAAAGTGTCTTTTTTTTGTTTCAAATAAAGCTGATAACTATTCGCTGATAGCTGCCAACATCTGCGAACAAATATAATTCTATAAAGTGGTTCTATATAGTGTGTAACTGTTAATATAGAGCATTATTAAATTTATTGCTAATGCAATCATATGGCACACTGACCTCTGAGGAAATTTTAGAAAGGTAGCCGACCCCAGATTTAGACTGATGTAATTTGTAGGCAGGAGTCAAAAAATTGTTTTTTCTTAAGTTGTTGGGCTAGGGCATGGTCGATCCAGACCCCTCACCCCAGATGCAGCGTTATCAGAGGAGGATGTGAAAGCAGCTATTGCTGTTTTGAGAGACTCAAAATAAGACACTATCTGTGGGAACATGAAAGCTACCTTAATTTATCGTCATTCAGTGGTCAGTGATGAAAAGAATGCAGCAAATGTCTTAGTCTTCCCACAGTTTGTGGACACACCAGGACTAGTAAGTCATCCTAATTTGTTGAATGACTGAAATATATCATGCAGCCTGCAGTGTCACTCATCACTCCCCTCTATGTATTGTATTTTTGCATTACAGATAGAACAAGATTTCAGACTCCTGTTTGGTGAGGTCACTGCCAACAAATGCTTGGAGAGGTGGCCCATCGATTTCAAAGCAAAGGTTGTAAAGGAAAGCCATGGACTTCTACCCACACTGAAAAAAATGTTTTTTTGGCCCTGTAATTATTATTTCAATTAGCTATATAAATTTTACAAAAAAATACAAATTCAGTGCTATTACTTTAAAATAGCAGTTTTTCTTGTAGTGCATTACTTGAGGATTGTTTGTAATTATGTGTCCTCAGTTTTGTATGTAAATTGAATCATTCGATCCAAGTAATATTCACTAAACCAATTGGCTTAATTAGTTGACATTTCCAAGTAAAATGTAATGGAGTGACATCAGTGAATATGGCCACCTTCTCTGCATTCAGAGCATGACGTCAAAGCCCCTCCCCACATTTGAGCGGTCTTTCTTCAGACATACCATGGTCCACATTTCGACGGTTGGCAGACTTGACGGAAACGGGAAGAAGTGGAACCATGAATGTAATTTTTAAGCGGAACAAACTTTGTACGTTCCTGTTGGCTCACCTACTTAAGTCAGTTTCTCCGCACTGAAAGCAGCTGCACTAGCAAATAGTGTATTTTCCTGCTAGACTTGCTGACTAACTTTCCTGGCAGGAGGTATGTCCATAATTTCCCACAGCACTTTACAGCTTAGATGGCCACCCAAACAACACACGCCTGCTGCCTTAACTAACGTCTTTATGAATAAAACGACCACGGTTGCTGCACCGCTGCCATGAGGTGTATTTTGAAAAAAAAATTTCACTCGATTTCACTCAAGTCTTCATATTGACCTGTTTTAAATTTGACACCGAGCTGACATATGTAAAAAAAATAAAAATAAATTAATATCATTGTGCATCCTTGAGTTAGTAGAAATTAGTTGAAAAGCATATAAATAACCTTTTTTTTTTTTTTTTTTTACAGAACATAGGACCTTCTGACTGCTAATTTGAACTCCACAAGGTAAGATCAAATTAGTAACGATTAGTTTTAACTTGTCACATAATTTCTTTGTGTGGCAGTTTGGTTTAATTTTGAGATGGTCAATTTGTCTGTTTAAGGTGCCACAACATGAGATGGATGTGTAAGATATGTAGCTTTGAGTCAGAGAAGAGGTTGGGATTGTTAAAACACTACAGACTAAAGCATGGAAATGGTGGTCGCAGCCAGTCAGTCCCTTGTCTTCACACTGATTGCCCTTGCTCGTTTAAAACATTTAATGCCCTTAAGACCCATTTGTCTTGACACCATGTGAAGATGGTCACACAAAGTGGACCTCTTTCATTTACTTGTCTACTTTGCTGCTCTGTTTTTTTTTAATTCAGAGAAGCAGTATTTTGAGCATCTTAACAACCACTTAAGGAAGTTTGAAGTAGTTGCATGTGTCTTCAAAAACTGCAACTTCAGTACAAATATTTATTCCACCTTTGCTACACATAGACACAGAAAACACCAGTCACACACCCTTGAGGATTTTAAAACTGAAGTATTAAAAAGCAAACCCAATGAACCCATGTTTGCTCAGGATGAGACCTGTGTGGAAGAGAGCTTAGAGCTTTGGGATGGGGAACCACAGGAGTTGTCTCAAGATATAAAAGAGAAATTTGGCCATCTATTTTTAAAGTTAGAAAGCATGTTCAATGTCCCAAACAAATGCATTGATGAAATAGTAGATGAGCTTCAGTTTATATCCACCTCTGCATCTGGTCCACTTTTAAGAGATGTGGTGGTGTCCACCTTGAAAAGCCATAATTGTGATCTGGATCCAGCCATTATCTCAGATTTAGTGAAAAATCTTTGTGAGACACACCCTATAAGTACTGCCTTGGGGACAGGTGGCCCTTTCACAACTTATTACAAGAGAAGAGAATTTATGAAGAAGCATTTTTCAGTTGTTGAACCAGAAGAACACATACTTGATAATTAAAAAAAAGGGCAAAACCTTCCAGTATGTCCCAATATTGCCCTCCTTGGTGCAGGTCCTAAGTAAGTCTTTTCAAGAAAACACATTTGAAGTTGAAAAAAAAAACTGAATATGACTTTAAGTACCAGACATTTCGTGATGGATCTCACTATCAAAACAACAAGTTTTTCTCTGTAGAGGAGAACAGAGTGAGTCTCATCCTGTACGTTGATGACTTTGAGGTATGTAATCCTATTGGGACATCTCGAAAAAAGCACAAAGTCACAGCTGTCTATTGGGTGTTGGGAAACATTCCGGTGCAGTTACGTTCCACATTGACATCAATCTATCTTGCAATTCTGTGTAATTCTCATTCCTGCTAACTTTTCGACTCAAAAATCAGTAGGGGGCAACGCACATGAAAATTGGTGCTTATTACGTCTTTTGCCTCTGATTATAGGTTTAAAAGTACCCCAACAAGAGCCTGTATGGCAGTTGCTGATGACACTGAAAGACATTGTGGACCTTGTCATGTTTCGAGCCCACACTGAAGAAAGCATTTGCTATCTTGACAGCATCATTTCAGAACACCGAAGCAGATTCCTTGATGTTTTCCCCCAACATAAGCTCATTCCCAAGCACCATTTCCTTGAGCACAATCCTCAGCTCATTCGGGAATTTGGCCCCCTAGCTGCCCTCTGGACAATGAGATTCGAGGCCAAACACAGTTTTTTCAAGAAGGTGGTCAGACACACTGGTTGTTTCAGGAATATTTTGCTGTCCTCTGCAAATAAGCACCAGCTCATGGTTGCATATCATCAATCACATTCTGTCAAACCATCACTTGCAGTCACAAAAACAACAGAGGTCTCTTTAGATGTGCTTAAGGATGATCTAAAAGACCTGGTGAAATGCAGATTCCCTGCTGTTACAGCTGTGTATGTTGCCAATAATGTGTGCAGTTTAGGCACCAACTATGCAGTGGGAATGTTGTTGTGTTGTGGTTCCACTGCAGGACTGCCTGACTTTTCTGAAGTGTTACAGATAATGGTGATTTGTAACAAACTGACTTTTTTCGTGAGACAACAAAATACATGGTACAATGAACACCTGAGGAGTTATGAGCTGGAGAACACAGGGAGTGTGCCGTTACTTGAGCAAAGAGAGCTTAAAGATTTTTATCCTTTGGCTTCATACACCCTTGCAGGAAGACGCCTGACAACTTTAAAGCACCACATTTGCCTATACTTTTGAAATGTGAGGAGAGAAGCTTGTGAATAAATGTCTGTGTATTTCTCTTCTCTGTTGTTGCAGCTTCTTCCTGTTGATATGGCACCCTCAGCGAAACTGCGGATAATTTTTGGGGAGGATGATGTCCACAAACTACTTTTACCTGCAGGCATCCCAAGCACACTTCAGGACCTCAATGATGTTCTTCAAGAGACATTTGATATTACAGGACCATTCACTATTATGTACCAGGACATGGATTTCGACGGTCAGTTCTTCACTTTGACCTCGATTGAGGAAGTACAAGATAAAGCTAACCTCAAAGTAGTAAAAACTGAATCAGTAATCTTGAGTCTCACTACTGTGGACATGTCAGAAGTCGAATCTCCAGTTCCACTATCTACCGGAGCAAGCTCCTCCTAATCTGTATGCGACACAATCCTGTTGTCCTCCCCAGATGAGAGTGGACCATCCTACAGGTTTAAGCCATGGCCATTTAAGTTTGAAATACTTCTCTTATGATATAGACCTTGCACTGGAAGCAGGAAAGCAAGCTTATGAAAATGATGGCACACAGCGAACGTTGTTGTCCAGATTGGACGGGTACACCACCAAACTCCTGGAGATATTTCGAAGGAAGGGCGGGACTGCAGGGACCAAAATAAAACCAATGTTGGACTCACTGAATAAGGTAAAATTTTAAATTATTTTTATTACATAATCTAATGGAAAAGATGAGGTCATACACACTGAGAATGTATCACTCTTATTTAAAGGACAAGTTTGTTATTTTAAACTTAAAGCTTTGTTTTCAGATTGTTTATGATGAAATCGAACGATTTTGATTGAAATTTGGACACATGCTGCTGGCCCGAGCTTTTTTGGTTTCTGTGGTAGCACACCCCCACCTCCACAATGGCTTCATACAAAGACGTGAAACTCACCGAGTGGTCAGGGGTGTTCACTGATATGTTCACACACAAATCGCTGCAAAAATGCTTTCCAACAGGTGTTTTACCATTTGTTGTAAAACTGTGGACCTTTTTTTTCAAACGCCTCACACCTGTACATTCTTCCGCCGAGAGCTTGAATAATAGAATAGAATAGCGGCGGACTAATACCGTACATCACAGCACATCTAATACAAGTCAATGGAGTTAGACAAAAACTACAATAAAAACCAGTTGGAAAGTATCTTTTGCAGCGATTTTTTGTGTGAACATATCAGTGAACACTCCTGACCACTCGGTGAGATTCACGTCTTTGTAAATGACAGTTTTATGCGTTTTAAGAAGGATTGTTCCAGTGAACCTATGAAGCCATTGTGGAGGTGGGGGTGTGCTACCACAGAAACCAAAAAAGCTCGGGCCAGCAGCATGTGTCCAAATTTCAATCAAAATCATTCGATTTCATCATAAACTGAAAACAGGGCTTTAAGTGTAAAATACTGAACTTGTCCTTTAATCTGATCAGTGTCTGTGTTGGCTGAAACTGTTCTCTTGATCCTGACACTGTGGCCACAATTAACAATTTATGCACATGATTGTCTCTACAAGTGTATACAAACCTGTCTATGGGCAGAAATCTGTGCCATCAGAAACTGAAATTGAATAAGTTAAATTTGAATTTGAATTGCTCAGATTGAATCTGAATTGTAACTTGAATAAATGCTTTTGAAAACGGAATTTGAATTAGTCTAATTTGAAATTGAATTTATGGTTTGAAAATGATCATCACTAAATTGAAATTGAATTTTATATTTTGAAAATGAATTCGTTTGCTTTGAAACTGCATTTTATCCTTTAAAAATTCAGCTCTCGAATAATTTCAGTTTCACTTCTCACCATTCAGTTTCAGTTCTACAATTCAGTTTTTTGGAACTTACATCCGGTTACGGTTCTTGCGTAATCGCGCGCAGAGTAATCAAACTTCGTTTTACTAGCGGACCGCAAGTGGCAATCTACGACATCTTGAGCTGGAGCTGGAGTAATTCTCCTGAAGACATTCGTGATGTCAAATGACCAGTTGAGAAACGCTCAGGTTGGTAATAAATGTATTACATGTATAAGAACAAGCGTCATGTTAACAAATAATACCCGTACAGTAACGTTTATGTGTGTTGTAGCTGTTAGCTAAAAACGCTAATTTAGCGTAGATTGCCCTGGGTTCAGCGTTGACAAACAAATATGAAAGACAGCTTTCAATAGAATCCCAAAGTTGTCATCTTGTAGCCCTCCGGAGTCCTCCACACTTGCAGAGGCCCCTACAGTAGGATGAAGGAAAATTTACAGGCTAGTTTCAGGTGTGAGGAAGTTGCAGCTTTCCTGAAAAGCACTATTAATTAATTAAAGTGCTTGAAATCCATGAAACTGTGCTTATTATTGTTAAATTCTTGTGGATTTAAAATGTGAAGGCAACGTTGATGGTTTGTAATGGCCTTAAGTGACACTTATTATTAACAGTTATCTTAATACTAAATGACGTTGTATTGCATTTCCTTTTTCAGAATATATTCGTGCAGGAGTGCTTGTCCAGATTTAGGCAAAGGCTGGAGTATGTCCTCAACAACGACCCTCTTGACCTTGATTTTCTGGAGTACATTGTGACCCAAGAGAGGACTTTCATGAATGCACTGGAGAATGCTGACCTTCCTGCTGATGTCTGCGAAGCTATAGAAGAAGTGAGCAGCTTGTTACACCAGCGAAACAACCCTCCCCCCTTCAACTCTGTGGTACAGATTATTGGTCCTTATGGGCGTTTTAGGCTTCAGGTCACAGAGAATCACCTCCAAAGTCTTCTTCAGCTTGGTCTACCTGCCACATGTGTAGCAGACCTTCTTGGTGTCTCAAGACGTACCATGTACAGGAGAATGCAGGAGTACAACATGTCAGTTAGGAGTCTTTACTCTACCCTATCTAATGACGCTCTTGATGCCAAAGTGAGAGACATTAAATCCAGACTACCTCATGCTGGATATCAGATTGTCAAGGGTTACCTTCAAGCTGCGGGCCACCGTGTACAGTGGAACAGACTAAAGGCATCAATGCACAGAGTTGATACAGAGGGCATCTTAACAAGAATGTCAACTTTGGGCTGTGTGGTTCGGCGAAAGTACTCTGTTCAAGGCCCACATTTCCTACAGCACATTGACACCAATCATAAATTAATTAGGTTTGTTTTGGCATAGAAAATTAAATGACTAACATAATTCTGAATAATTTTATCCATCAGATGCTTTATGCTTTGCTTGTCTTTTCTTCACCAGATACAACATAGTGATATTTGGCGGCATAGATGGCTACTCTAGGAAGGTAAGTTGCCTACCCAAATACAGCACATATTATTAAATCCACAAAGACTTTCTCACATCTTGTTATCTTTTCTCTCTCCGCTTATGTAATTATACAGCTCACATATTTTGATCATATTGTGTATTATGACAGTTTGCACACTCTTGTCACATGTCCTCCTATAAACATTTTGTATATATGTATGAATTTTTAATGTGGTGGTGTTAATCAATTTTCCCCCGGTTTAGATTATGTACCTTAATGCTGCATGTAACAACACAGCCAGCACTGCACTTGATTTTTTTCTGGACGGAGTTAGAAGATTTGGATGGCCTTACAAGTGAGTAATTCTTCGTTAAATTTATTCTGGAGTTTGTCTCATGATTTGTGTTTGCCATGTTTAACCATGAAATGATCAGGATTTCAGTGCTGTATATAAATTTGCAAGTGTGTCAATCATGTATTTGAATAATTTTTTAGTGTATTTTGTTGTTTCAATACTTATTTTTAAAATCTTATATGGTACAGAGTGAGAGCTGACCAAGGAGTTGAAAATGTCAAGATTGCTGAAATGATGTTCACTGTGAGAGGCACAGGATGTGGAAGCTTCATAAGTGGAAAAAGCGTGCACAACCAGAGGTAATGCTTGTAAGATCTTAAATGGCATAACATTGTTATTTCATCATGATTGACTCCAGCTGAATTGCTGTTTGGCTGTCCTTTGTTAGTTTTTGATTGACCTTTCAGACCTTTTCTGTATTTTTTTTCAAATGTAGAATTGAGCGCCTATGGAGGGACGTTTGGACAGGGGTGACACACATTTATTATGATGTACTACACAGCTTGGAGGAAGATGGATTTCTTAACATCTCAGATAGTCTTCATCTCTTCTGTGCCCATTATACCTTCCTCCCAAGACTCAAGGGGGATTTGGCCAAGTTTTCTGCTGGCTGGAATGATCATTCCATCAGGACAGAGCATAGCCTTTCACCAAACCAGCTGTGGGAACTTGGGATGCTGCAGCACCCCATCAGAGAGCCACGGAGATATGAAGAAAATTTGGCAGTTGAGTATTAATGGCAATGTTTTGGTTTTATTGAGTGCTATATGTAGATTTTTAAAATCATTTACATATGCGCTGCTTTATTTCAGGAAATCCAAATTGAGAGCATTGATTGGGAGAGTGCAGGGCTATCCCATCATAACAACCCAGGTGTTTTGGTGCCAGAAATTGAATGTCCACTGAATGCTGAAGATATTGAATCTCTACGCCTTTCCATAGATCCTCTTGTGCCTTCATGTAGTTTTGGAAGAGACATTTACCTGACCACACTCTCACATGCTCTTCACCTACATCACCATCCATGAAAGTTGCAGCTTGGCCCATCAGAGTAAAATTATAAGAACATGTTATTTTACAAACTGCTAGTGATAGTTTTTCTTTTAAATAATCCCTTTTTCTAAGAAGAATAAGAACCTCTCCTTGTTTTAATGGTAATTTTCATTTTCTTACTTTCTGTTACACTCATGAACCCAAATAGATACTCACAAGCTGACACAGTCAAATGGAGGAGGGAATGAGATCAGCAAGAACTATATTGACAAAAACTTTTTTTTAATAATAATTTCAATGGCAATAAACAGAATGCTTAAACTGTAAAACAATAATAAAAAAAACATCAAGCAACACGCAACGATTTCTTTGTTTTACTAACATTTCATGGAACAATCAAGATGTCTAGCTGGCTGATTATGCTCCTAAATATGAAGAAATGCCTGACCATAGTGGAACGCGTTTGTCATCACATGCTTGAACTCTTCATAAGTTTGCATATGCTGAACAGGTAGCTTGACTGTATTACTACATGCTGTCACGGTTGGGTAGCAAACTTCATGAGCACCATACTGAATATGGCATGAGTGGTTGAACTGCACAGAGACTTTGAAGTTCATCTTCTCATCTGGCAGGACAGGAATGTGGCCTTGTCCTGTGAGCCACTGCAAGAATGAACTTGGGGAAAGGATGACTGGACGGTCACTGGTCTCAGGCTCTTCACCTTTTTAAAAAAAAGACAAAGCAGTCATTTAGATAAAATATTAGATACTGTTTACCTGTAACTTCACAAACACAACTTAAAAACTTAATTACTGACAAAGAGTGAACAAGCACTCATAGTGTAATCTACAGCTGTGGCCAAAGGTTTACAGAATAAGAATTGTTTTCACACATTTTGCTGCTTTTGTTTTTTAATATCTTTTTGTAAAACGTTTTCTGAAGTGTACTCCAGAAACGTCGGACAAAAAGATCTAAAAACACTAAAGCAGCAAACTCCATGAAAACCAAGACTGGCCATTCTCTAAAAGTTTAGCCATTCCTTACATAAAATCATGATTCCAAGTTTAACACAGAAAGACAAAATACATTGACAGTAAACTACATGTGCACTTACGTGATTCCAGCGCTTGCAAGAAGTCCTGTAGATGGTTCATAATCCTCATTTCCACCTGTTCTTTGTTGGAGCCCTTCTCGCTGAACTCAGGATGGCATGTTGCAAAAACAAAGTCAGCATCAGCCTGGTAAGAAAGACAAAGAAAATTGTGACTTTATCTGAATCAAGACTTAATTGTAATTGAGATCAAGGACCTATTATTTTGTCTTTATTCTAAGTAATTGTATTCTTTTGTCACGCATAAAGACAGGGACATAAAACGTCTGTCTCATGCTGCTTGCTAGTTCTTCTCATTTAATCTTATAACTTTGTATAGATCAAGTCTCTTTATAACTCTGTAGGTTACATGTAAATAATCCTTGTTAAAAGGGATTTTTTCATTGCTCCTGATGCCTTGTGTTTGCTCTAAACGGTTCAGGAATATTAAGCAACTTAAGACAATTTTGAATATTCTTTTTCCAGTGCCAGCATTAATTAGATTTTCTACTATAGGACTTGAAGTATATACTGTAAAGTAAAGATAAAGAGCACTTTGAACTGCTATTCACAATTACAAGTGTTATCCCTACTAAAGTCAACATTTACTCACCTTAACTTCCACCCCTGGGACAAACAGCGATTGGCACATGTTTTGGTACTGCTTCAGTAGATCAGTAAGACCATAAAGGTTGAGCCCATCACGTAGCTGGGAGAGGAGAGGCACCAACCGAAGTGTGGCGTAAAGAACAACAGCACTGAAATGCAGAAAGGAAGAAAAAGTCGCATGCTGCTAAATGAAAAAAAAAAAAACAAAACTTTTTTGGGGGGGGAAACAGTAAAACAGTTTTACCGAACAATTTCTTCTTTCTTTTCGACATTAACAGGTCCATGATAGCCACAACTCAAAATTTCATCAGTGAGTTCTGTCATTTTATCTTCTGTTGCCGAATCAACCTTAAAGGACACAAACATACACATTAACATGACCAATTCCAGAGTCCTATAATTTGCAAATAACATAAGGGATGGTAAAATCTGTGCTAAACATGTAATTCAAAACACTGTATAGCAGTGAAACCTTTAAGACTTCATACCTGGGAGATAACAGAAGTGTAATGATCATCACAGACATCCTCTTTCCTAATGTTCTCAATCTGCAGCTGTCCACTACACAAGTACTGGTAACACCAGTCTTTGAGGCAGCAGGGTGGTGGCCCACCTTGCGCCAGACTAACTGCCCAAATTTCACCAGCACTACTGTGAGAGGAGAAGAGATAAATAACATCAATCAGGTAATTTCCAATGCGTGTGTGTGTACACACAACTGCGGACCCCAATGCATGTGAGAAAGGCCTACCGGAAGTTTCCTAGATCGAGATACAGCAATGAATATTTGGGAGCCTTCCCAGTCTGGTCACCCTCAAATAGCCGTTGCTCCAAGCCTGCAACCATTTCTTTTAACACAAATAGTTAGTCCGGTTAAGTAGCCATTTTCACTCCTATCAATTTAGATCACATTTTAAATACGAGTACCTGTGAGGAATTCTTTCCGTAATGCCCCTGTATCAATTCCTGCCTCTCCGATGAATGTGACCCTCAGCTGATTTGTAGGCAATGCCTTTTTTTGCCTCTTCCACTGTGCAAGTCCCCGCTCCACCATATTGGATCTTGAGACAGTGATACGGAATTCTTCCTCTGTATTCACAGCAGTACTTATGGCCTGCAGGATTTCATCCAGGCTAATGGAGAAAAACTCGCAATTACAAACATGATACTGGAAACCATGTTGTGTGTATTCATGTGTATTCGTTAATGTCTTTTAGGTTTTCAAACTGAATTGTGTCACCACTAGCAGTATGTGACTTTGACCTAACAGAAGAAGAAAATGCAGTGGACAGGCTAAGCCTTTAGGTAGCTGGATTCCTTTACACAAAGGGTACTTGGCAGAAATTGTTTGAAAACCACTGTACAGAGCATTGAAGAAAGACTACTGATGTGTACAAACCTAGAAATGCCCATCCTTTGTTGTGAAGGTAGGTTTGCATTGCTGTAATGAAAAAATGCCAGAGTAAAAACAACATCACTTGACCTCAAACATGTACTGTACAAAATCAACAAATAAAACAATACCTTTACAACTTAAAAACTTAAAAGAGAACTTCTTCAACCGTGTTGTAATAACTTCTGTAAGACTTAAACAATTAAAAATGTTACGGCAAGAATGACAAAACCTAATGCAAAAAAAAAAAAAAAAATTATAAGGATCAAAACCAAAGTATAACATACATGGCACAATCACTAACAAAGCATAAAATGCTGTCTATCAAAATATAAATTAATAGGTGGAAAGCAAAAGGCTTGTAGGGAAATTCTCAAACATACGTTGGAAGCCATATTAAAAGACTGCATTACCTCTCACAACACTCGCTTGCATGTGCCTCCACCTCATTCTGAGGAAATGTCTCACCGCAGACAGGGCACACAATCTGTAACAGGAAACAATATCAACGATAGAATCAATAATGCCTCAAAGACAGACATTAAACACGTTGCACTCAACATTACCTTTGCAGTTGAGGACAAAATAATGACATCTTCCTCCACATCCTGTCAAGACAAGCAAAGAAAGGGGAAAAAACCAGCAACTTTAAAAGAATGGAATTGTGATGTGATTCCATACATCTGATTGTTGCTTATCTGTCAACTTTCATTACAAATACAGCTTACATGGGCTACCCACTTTAAATATAAGGAATAAATCCAACCTCTAATAATGAACCTCTTCAACTTGGCTATTGTAGGACACTTTAATCAAACTCAACTTTCTCCCCATTCAATGTAAGGCATCATATTTATGTTCCTGTCTTTGTCATGCACAGTCAAATAGATAAAGGTTAAAGGGGTACAAAACTTCACCTTTAGATGTGAGTTAAGTTGATCGTCTTCTGTATGTGGTATGGGATGTGGTGCGTCCTCTATGTCTTCATTACAAGTCTGATAAAGGAGAATAGCAAGTACAAACTTAATAAATTACCTACAGAAACACAAGCAAGTGTAGTGACATCCACAACATTGAACACGAAGCTCCTGACTGATAAAAACATTTTCAAAACACGTTTCAGTCATTACGTAGTTTTATAGGACAAAGCTACATGTAATGTGATCTCCCAGACTCATCCATGCAACGGGACTGTACACACCTCCTGTGCATTAGTATCTGAAGGCTGACATGTTTCAACATGCAGTGCTAAGAGTTGAAGTGGGTAGCTGGTTTGACATGAGTGGCACATCGCTTTTGGCATATTGGAGAAGGAGCTAGAGTCAGGAGGCAGCGGCTGAGTGTCTAGCTCTTCCTGGATTGGAGCAATGTAAAGGATGGTCTTTCCCCCAGCACTTGCATTTTTTAGCAGTGACCCAGTATATCCACTGTCCTCAGGAGGCACCATATTTAGTTTCCGAGAACCCCATCCACCTGTCGAGAAAAGTGAGTGACTCAGTACTATTCAAAATGTGGCAGTACACATTGCAGTGCATTCATGGTCATGATATCATCAAAATTCTTCTATAACTATCAATTCAAAAGTTGGAATGGCCATTAAGAGGTTTTTTCTACCTGCTCCCTTGTAAATCAGCCAGCCCCCAGAAACACTTTCCAGTTTTGGATACAGATCTTTGAGTCTTGAACATACCTTTGAAATAAACCATCGGCCACCAAATTAATTGACTCTGAATAAAGAAAAACACTTGTTGATCGTTAACTTACAACAAATATATTTTCCTGTCAATGTGGAGCAGTACCTTACCTCATCATGACTGTAGCTGTCAGGTATCAGTGTAGACCTACGTCCCAAACCAGCTTGCAGATGGACAAATTCTTCACTGCCTTTTGGAGTAGACTGAGCAAGCTTGGGTAAGAGATAAAAATTAAGTTGTATCTCTTTAACTGGTGTGAATTGGTTGGCAGGCCCTCGAAAGCACCGGCGCTTTGCTTTGTTTCCATAAAGAGCAGGAAAAGACCTGTGAAGACATGTTATAAGTTGATATAAAATAATACAATTGTACATCTGAACAAGTTATGGGTATTGAGAACTTAAATGAGTAAGTATAAGGAACAACAAGTCTGACAAAGGAACAAATACAACAAGGAACCTAGTCATTTCTGTGTGGACACTTGGTCGGCCATCTCTCCCTCTATCCTGACTCGTTTCCTGTCTGCTAGAATGACACAATATTCAGAAGATGCATCACATAATTTTATGCTAACTAATTAATATAGTACAACAATAAAACACATGTCAAATGATTCAAAAGTCATTTGGTAATCTGTGCATGTGTTGTTTGTGTCTAGCTTCACAAAACCTGGGAGGCTCTTGGTGAGTCTGAACACTGGGCCGAACAGTGGTAGAAGTTAGTAAATTTAGCAGGTGTCTTGCTGATTTCTGAACTGTCTGCCTGTCAAACACAAGAATTGAGGAGTACGTTAAAAGTACTGTGTATTTAATCATACACTATATAACAGAAAAGTTATATATCATATCACACCGAAGTGATCAGTAATGATCCAGACACTGATGAGTGTTGGACTAAATATACACTGTAGCTAAGGGTTTTAAGTAAGCTAAAGACTTGGGATGCTGTGTGAGACATAAGTAAACCCAAATGGCAATGGTTTTGACATTCTTTTGCACGTTTTCCTACTGTAGGGGCCTCTGCAAGTGTGGAGGATTCCGGAGGGCTACAAGATGACAACTTTGGGATTCTATTGAAAGCTGTCTTTCATATTTGTTTGTCAACGCTGAACCCAGGGAAATCTACGCTAAATTAGCGTTTTTAGCTAACAGCTACAACACGCATAAACGTTACTGTACGGGTATTATTTGTTAACATGACGCTTGTTCTTATACATGTAATACATTTATTACCAACCTGAGCGTTTCTCAACTGGTCATTTGACATCACGAATGTCTTCAGGAGAATTACTCCAGCTCCAGCTCCAGCTCAAGATGTCGTAGATTGCCACTTGCGGTCCGCTAGTAAAACGAAGTTCGATTACGCAAGAACCGGAACCGGATGTAAGTTCCAAAAAACTGAATTTTGGAACTGAAATTGAATTGTAGAACTGAAACTGAATGGTGAGAAGTGAAACTGAAATTATTCGAGAGCTGAATTTTTAAAGGATAAAATGCAGTTTCAAAGCAAACGAATTCATTTTCAAAATATAAAATTCAATTTCAATTTAGTGATGATCATTTTCAAACCATAAATTCAATTTCAAATTAGACTAATTCAAATTCCGTTTTCAAAAGCATTTATTCAAGTTACAATTCAGATTCAATCTGTGCAATTTAAATTCAAATTTAACTTATTCAATTTCAGTTTCTGATGGCACAGATTTCTGCCCATACCTGTCATCTCTCCCTTAATATGCGCTCAAAAGCAGAGAAATTTACAGAATTTTCAAGGTGAACCTCTGAGTGCAGCGAGATCCCTTCCTGTTGCCCATAGACTCCAATACAATTATTTCCCAAAATATTACTCTTGCGTGTGGGAATTCCTGTCCTTGACTGGTGAATATTGTGATAGGAGGTACTGATATGTTGCGAAAAATTCATTTGCATGTCCAGTGATGAGGCAGAAAACTTTCCTCACTGGGCAGAGACAGTTTCTGGACCCACAGATTATGACATGCACTGGACTCTTGTCTTAACACATATCGTTGAGAAATTCATGTTAAGTTGCGCACTTCACAACGTTAGAATGTAGCTGCAGGCTTACATTCTCCATGGGTAACTTTCTGTTTACATCTGTATGTGCTGTTATGTATGTATGTTACATATGTTATGTTGTGTATTTTCTGCAATAAATTTTCTTTTTGGGTTTAATAGCATCATGTCGATGGCAGAAGGGACATTATCATTCGTTGCTTAGTTGAGTATCTTGGAGAGAGTGGAGAGGAGCTGATCAAAGACCATCAGGTATCTGATGATCATAATGACTGTATTAAAATTATTGTCTAACCTTATAATCTGGTCTTCACTTGTGATGATATGTTGAAGGTCAAAGATTCTCTACACTCGTGATGTTTTTAAAAAAAGACTCAAGATTAATATTTTTAATCAGGCTTTTAACTAATTTCTTAAATCTTTATGCTCTTACCCTTTATCTTTTAAATCATATTTAATCTTTATCTTATCTGCCTTAAACTTGAACTTGCCTTATTCTGCCCCTCCTGTTATTTCTAAGGTGTGTTTTTTATAAGTTTGTTATATGGCAGGTCATAATCATTCGTTCTGTAATTAACTGTTGCAACGTGTCAGAAAATATGTTTATTCCTGATCTTGTCTGGGCAGAGCCTGCCATCTAGTGGGTTGACAGGGTCGCGCCATGTTAGAGCGCAAGCAGTGGTTTTCTCCCAGCGCTCGACAGGGAAGGTCCATTTCTCTGTGTCTCTGTAATTTCCTGCATCTGACGCCCTTGAAAAGGCATAATCTGTAAGTGTGGCAAAACGGTTTATTGTTCCCACTTATTAGTACCTTGTTCAGCAAAGTAATGAGTTTCTTGTGTGTTTAGCGAGTTTGTTACATCACTAGCACAAGCTAGCTGTTAGCCCTTTGTTTAGCCTGCTAACATGAAGTATACCAGCATGTGGTGTTGGCTATATCTTTTGACATGTGTTGATACTGAGATTGTGTAGTGATTGTTTACATAAGTCAACAATATTTAATGTAATCTTTGTGTATTTGAATGGAGAGTGAATACACTGTATTCTGTTTCTGTTATTACAGTTTTACAAAAAAAAAAAATAAGGATCAGTAAAGCTCCGAAGAATGCCATGCGGTCTCCTGAGTACGGTGGTCCCTAGAGACAAAGCACGTACAAACTCCAAAACACATGCAAAATACAAAACACATGCAAAATACAAAACACATGCAAAATACAAAACACACGCAAAATACAAAACACACGCAAAATACAAAACACATGCAAAATACAAAGCACATGCAAAATACAAAACATATGCAAAATACAAAACACACGCAAAATCCAAAACACATGCAAAATACAAAGCACAACGGAAGTGCTCAAGGACGATAGGGGCAGTGTTGAGCTCGATTTGCAAAATAAACGGCAAGTTTGTTGCAAACACACGGAGATGGATACCAGCGGAAAACACCAGCAAGGATAGACCAACCACGCCTCATAATAAAGGTAATGTGCAAACTGTTGTTAGTTTGATTGTTGTTGTTTTTTTATTACTATGAACGCTTGGTTTATGCTTTGCTCATGGAGAACTGGTTTAAAAAAATGGATAAAAGTATGAAAACGTCATGTTTTAGCGATTTCTGTCCTTTGCTAAACATAAAAAGTAGCATGCTGTGCCGTTTATATACATATATAGAATGAAAGTTAAGATAAAATATGTAATCTTATTTTAATATTTTGCTCTGAGTAATTGATTGAAAAACATTCTCATGGTAAAACAAGTATTTGCAAGTGAGGTTATACAAATCTAAGTGTAATGTTTTTGGTTCAGGAGTCTTAATGTAAGATGTGAAATACTTGTATTTTCTGTGGGTTGTAGTGAATCTTAATTTTGTAAAACATTTGATGGGGTCATTTTTACAGATGTACTGTCCCTTCTGTGGACACCTCTTGGCAGACAGTCCTGCCTTTTGTAGTCTATGTGGTAAAAACATCAAGTTTTTAAAGGACATCACCAGCACTGTGTCGAGAAATCCTGCCCTTGGTGAAGAGGCAGCAGCTCTTCCATCTACCAGTTCCAGCATCCTGACTGGCACAACTATACAGTCTACACAGGGTAAAAAACATATTTGTATTAAATAAATCTTCTTAACTGTCCCTTCCCTAAAATGATAATTTTTTTTTCTGTTTATAGCTGGGAAATCATTAGTGGAGTCATTTATAAAATTTAGGGATGTGAAAGAAAGGGAAAGAAAGGCATTTTTTTCAAAGAAACACCAGGAACAGAAACCAATGAAGGTATGTCATAAACTTGAACGTGGACGTTGACCACTTTTGTTGCTAATACAAAATCCAAATTACCTGTAGCACTGCCAAGGCATCGCTGTAAATTTCCATATGCATATGAAAGGAACTGTATATATTGCAAGGGTGGCCAACTATGTCCTCTACAGCTATGGACCCCCTCCCCTCCCCCCGTACTATCTCTGTTTAATTTACTTTGAGGCTGATTGCTGTTTATTACCTGCATATGGTGTGTTCAGCTAATCACAACCTTGGACATTAGTGTTGCTCGGGGAACGTTGAAGAAACTAGAAACGATCTAGTTGCCGCTCTTGGGGATTGTAGTTCACCACTGATACAGGGCTTACAATTTTTAACCTGATCAGAATTTCTTAATTGTCAGCCTTTGGTCAACATTCCTTCAATAATATATGCCCCCTGTTAAAACTAGATTTAGTCGCTAATGTTGTCTTTTGAGTCACAGCACAGCTGGAGCACAACTACAGATCAGAAATAAAATGGAAGACAGGGAAGATCATGTAGGAGCAAAGATGTAAAAACATGTTATTGTTAATCTCATTCCTAGATACAGATTGGCATCATGAGAAGGACCAGTTATGGTATAAGACCTGTTCGAGGAAAGTCACTTCCAGTTGATGTTCATTCTCACTGGTCAACTGAGCAAATCTTGTCTGCCAGCGTGAAAAAACATAAGGACTTTAACCAGGACATGGCCGATGGACCCTATGTACTGCTATACCCTGATGCAAGGGAAGTTAACACAATTCCTGGAACCAACACCCCTTTCAACATCCAAAAATACAAGGATGCCATAGGGAAGGCCTATCAAAGAATAACTCTCTACATTTGTAACCATGATGACTTCTTAAATACTGGTAAGTGATTCTGATAATGCAGTGACAATCATAAATTTTAGATATTAAAAATAATTCAAGATTTTCAAAAAAATGTTAATCAGAGAGTGACATGATTTTGCCACAGATTTCAAATATATTTAATTTGTGCTGCATAGCCAAAGTGTTCTATATGTTTGCTAATTGTTAGATATAGCTTTCAATACATACAGTCTAATTTAAATATATGTATGTTTTGAATCATTGAATATTTGCAGATTGCAACACAGAGTGTGAATCTGAAGAGGACAATGAAGTTCAAGTAAAAGCAGTAGAAAGCCCACTGTCGGACACTGTGGTTAGTCTTTTTTCTTTACCATTGTTTTGTGTGTGTGTCTGTGTTTGTATACACCAATATAATCAAGAAAATTTTAAAGTTTTAAAAAGTGCTGTTAAGCTTATTTTACTGCTTATCAGGTATGGGATTTTCCAGATAATCACAGCACACCGGAAAGAGCACCTTCAAGAAATAGGTAAGTTTTGTATTGTGGAGGATACAGTGCGGCGACCCTGAATAGGGAGGAGCCAAAACACATTATTATGTATTATATTGTAAATTCTGAAATTATTTAAATTCTTTACAGGGGGTCAAACTTGCAAACTTCTTCTGAAGTAAGACTCTGAAAAATGTCTAATTATCATACAGGCTACAAACATAAATTATATTAACTGTTCATATATTTTTGATATTTAGACTCAAGGTCCCTGCTACAGGTATGTTTTGGACACAGAAATTTGTGTATTGAGACACTAGACCAATAAAATCTTAGTTAACTTTAGATTTTAAGAAATGTTCTACTTTGCCCACTAAATGTTTTTCATTGCAGCACATACACAAGTGTTTATGCACCGATTGTAATTGATAGTGACTCAGACAAAGAAGTTCTCATCGAAAAGGATGAGAGTGAAACACAAAGGTAAGTATACATTTAAATGTGAGAATGTAAATATGCTAAAAGTGAGTAATAACATCCTCATTTTATGTGATATTAAATAATTTTTTTATGTTCTAGTACAAATGGCCTGACTGCTGCAGAAGTACTTGAAGAGCTGGCGTCTAAGACAATAAAAACATCTATCAGCAGATTTAATATAAACAGAGCAAATGTTTGGGATGGAGCAGCTCGGGGCTTTAGACGTGTGTCTTACAAACCAACTGATGATATACTAGTGAAGTTCAGCGATGATGCAGGACAGCGTGAAGATGGAATGGATAATGGTGGTCCTAAACATGAATTTTTGACATTATTAATGAAATGCCTTAGATCACGGCGAATCTTTGATGGACTTGAGGACAGCAAATTTCTTACATTTGACAGCGCTGGTGAGAAAGTTATACCATCTGACTATAAAATTAAATTAATACATTCTGAAGTTAAGCTTGGATGATTAATTGTTTATTAAAATAAAAAGGCATATAATTTAAAGCATTATTTTAGCATAATCAAATAATGCTTTGATTATGCTTGTCTTGTAGGGAGACATCAGTATGTCTCCCTACAAGACATACTGATGTTTGCCACGGGCCTAAACAGCATTCCACCAGCTGGAATGGAACCAAGACCAAGATTGCTGTTTGGTGATGCATCACGTTTCCCAATTGGGAAAACATGTGCAAACACCATTGTGATACCAATGGTTTTCTGGAATTGATCCTTATAAACAGAAAAAAAAAAGATGGGAAATGGTAAAATAGATCATCAGACAAGAAATGTGCAGTTTTAAATAACAATGACATTTTAAAACCAATGTATTGTCTCATTATTAAACTAAATTAATATGTTGCTTCTTTGGGCCTCAGTAAATTCAAGACAAATAAAGTCTACAACTATAACCCTAACCTGGACGACTAAGAATCTTCACAGATATATACCTTGGTTTAAATGATTGCAAAATAACGTGTATGCAATTTATATAACATAAAAATAATATAGTACATAAGGACTGCATTCAAATGTAAATAAACTGTAAACAGCCAAATGGCAGCTTTGTGAACTGGTTGAGACAACCTTTTTTTTAAATGTTATTTGTGAAATACTTACTGTTGTCGACAAACGCCAAAAACTCAATATGTTTGCCACATGAACCGCAGAACTTGACTTCTCCCACGTTATGGCCACAATATGGACAAAACATTCTTATCCTGAAACAAACAGCATTTTTCTTTTAAAATAGAGTATTAAAACGGCAAAGGGCAGACCTAAGCTAAAGTGTATATACACAAACGCATTTCCAACACAACAGCTATGTTGCTAGCGTAAAACAGAACTTCCAAAACACAACTACCTAGATAACTTAAATTACACAATTGAGAGCATATGTGTATTAGTTGTTGATTTATACACAAACACTAATATATATTCAAATAATTAAAAAAAAAAGAAGGTTCATTTACCTTTTACTGCCACACACCAAATCCGGTCATTAGAAACGTCATGGCTTATGTAGCCACTAGGTAACAAAAACTCAACACTGCCCCTAGCGTCCTGGAGCACTTCCGTTGTGCTTTGTATTTTGCGTGTGTTTTGTATTTTGCGTGTGCTTTGTATTTTGCATGTGTTTTGTATTTTGCATGTGCTTTGTATTTTGCATGTGTTTTGTATTTTGCGTGTGTTTTGTATTTTGCGTGTGTTTTGTATTTTGCATGTGTTTTGTATTTTGCATGTGCTTTGTATTTTGCATGTGTTTTGTATTTTGCATGTGTTTTGTATTTTGCATGTGTTTTGGAGTTTGTACGTGCTTTGTCTCTAGGGGCCACCGTACCTGAGTGTTTACTGAAGCCATTTAATGTTTAGCTTTCTGCATAAGCTGGATAGAGACATTCAGCTGAGGGCAGAAGATGCCTTTTGTCTGATTTTTTTCTGACTATTTAACGATCACTTATTAACTTTATTTTATGAGCAAAAGCGTATTTAATTTGATTATACCTTTATAACCTATTTCAATTATTTAATGGTTCTGGTCTACCAACACGTGTGCCGTCCCATGGACAGCTCCAGGCTGGATGGCCCCCAAAAGTGATTTTCTTTGTCTCAGGGTCAGCCTCTGTGAAGCACGTTCTGTAACTTTACGTATGAAAAGTGCCATATGAATATTGTTTTATTTGAGTATACTAAATTGAGTATACCTCTTTTTTATTTTTACATTTTTTTCTCTTAACCTTTTCTTTTACTTGGAATCTATTCTAGTTATTTCTAATTGTGGTTTGTTTGTTTTCACAGGACGTCAGCCAAGAAGCATTGAAAGAGGACTGCAGTAATCACATGATGAAGATCATCGTAATCCATCCCAATGTGGCACGGGAAAACCAAGATCCTGTGAACGTATCGGTCATCATTGAGGGGACAGAAATTCTGGAGGACTGCGGAAGTGTGACAAACGCTTGCCTCCTGATGTGATGTGCGTGATGTGCAGCACCTGAAACTACGGATACTGGATGCCTGTGCTGGCATTGCTCCTGCGGTGTTGCTATCAGTGTCATGGTTCTGGGTCAGTATTGACCCAGCATTCTGAGTTCTGGTCTATTTTTGAATGAACGCTTTGTTTCTCTGGTGTTTTGTTGATGATGATTATTATTGTTTGAGTTCTATGTGTTATATTCGGTATGCCTGCTTATGAGTCTGCGTCTGTGTCTCTGTCTGTCGTGTGCTACCTGTTTTATTTTGTAGGTCTGTGTCCTATGTCAGTGCATTCAGCTTTGTGCTCTCCCTGTCTCGTCAGTGTAATCAGCGTCAGCCGTGTCTCCCAGCTTTTTCCTCTTCGCTCCGTTCACCTCTTGTATTTAGTGTCTGTGTCTTCCCCTACTTGGTGTCGCATCGTTAACGTCTGTTCATCCTCTTACCTTCTCCATGCTGTGTGTTTGTCATGTTCCAGTTTTCCAGCACCACTGTTTTTTGAGAGTCATAGTTTGAGGAGTTTTTCCAGCAATAAAGCTGCGTTTTTAGTTTAAGTCCTGTCTCCAAGAGTCCTGCATATTGGGTCCACCACTCCTGCCTGCCTGCCACACAGCCAACCATGACAATCAGTGTGTGAAGAGTGGGAGAAGAGGGTTGCATTGATAATCCAACACAATGGGCAGCACATTGAGCACATTTTATAAGTGTCAGAGTGTAAGTCAGAAACTTGTAAATAACTCATGAATGAATAAAGTTACCTTGAAACCAAGCACACCATTGTTTTTCTTGTGACATTACCAATAAGTTTGATGTGTCAAATGGCCCTCTTCCTATACTCTGCTGCAGGTCCATATATCAAATGATCACTGTGGCATTACTGAGAGTTAAAACACATTCTTAAGTCTTTCATCTTTAATAAAATTATCAGCGTTCTGCTCTACCAGGTGTAACAACTGAGTTTAACATCCAGGCATCCATGAAAACGGAATTTATGACATTTAACGGAGTTAGCAGGAAGTTAGATCGCTAGCTTCCATCTAAATACAATATAGCATGTCCTGACTGCGGGGTTTTGGAAACAAATTCAAACGTACAGCTCTGTTATCACTTCCAACATAAATGAAGACAGAAAACTAAACAGCAGTGACGTTTGTAGGGTTACTGAAGTTTGGCTAGCTGCTATATAATGATGTGCTACGTGACCGCTAGCGACACAGCTATGTTAGCATAATATAAACAAGCTAACTTTTTTCCACTGGATAAAAGTTAACGTGAGGGTTCTCAGTGGTCAGGAACAAATGTAATCGCATGGCAGGATGCTGTAAAAGGACCAAACTTCAGCCAGGAGAACAACTGAGATAATCTATCCACAATACGAGGTTAGTCATTCATATACTGCTGCATGGGCTGTGCTGTAGTTACATCGTAAGGTTTTAAAAACTGAGCTTAAATAAATGATTAGCGGTAATAAAAGCCGAGGGAGGTCAATGGTGATCACTGACTTTTTTTAGGAGCTTTTTGAGATTAAATAGAAGAAAATACAAAGCATTAAACACGTTAACAACACAAAAGCCATATTAAACACAGACTACTTTAGGCCCGGAAGTAGGATTCGTCACATCATCACTTAATAATCGGATTGAAAAAACAAAAGTTGTATCCAAGATGGCCGACTTCTAAATGGCCACCATGGTCACCACCCATCTTGAGGAGTTTACCCCCTCACATATACTAATGTGCCACAAACAGGACTTTAACATCACCAACCATTCCCATTTTATTACGGTGTATCCATATAAATGGCCCACCCTGTACTTTTATTTATTCACTCCACATAAAATGTAATAAATAAATCATATAATACAAAAACCAACTATTCACATTTCAACTTTTAGCTTTTTCCTTTTAAACAAATTTAAAGCGAAACAACACAAAAGACTGCAAACCACAACACAATTAAATATAAATTAAAATATGAAAACAAAAAGAAGATTCTCTGTCATTCTCTGTCATATGGGCCTGCATGAATAAACTTTCTGAATCCTTTATCATCCGCAACTGAAAATAGTTGTGGATGATTACTATACCTTTTTAATGTGACGCTTTTGTCCCTGGCTCTCTTCCTCTGTCTCTCCCTCCTGCTCTGTTGCTGTGCTACTGCAACTGTAACTACCGCCCCTCCCCCCTCTTCTCAGCACAAGCACAAGGCTCGCATGCGGAGTGAAGCGGGAAAAAAGTGCGAGAGAGAGGGTGAGAAAAAGAAAAACAAACCCCATGGCTCGCGATAAGGAGCCGGCTCGCGTCGTTCACGTCAAAGATCCGGCTCTAAGAGCCATTTCGTTCGCAACCGACACATCACTAATGAATATGAAAAAAGTAACACTACAGACAAATAAAAATGAAATATTATTACACATTAGATCATTATTTTAAAACTAAATTTGGAGTATAAATAGCGCTATAAAGTGTAATCATATTACTCTGAGCAGTGTGAATAACCCTTGGTTTTTAATATTTTTACACATTTTATTGTTAATTTTGACACTAAATGGAATAAAATTAACACTGGAAAGTTAACACTGGCCATAGAGTCAATTTTACTCTAATTTTGAGTGGGACCAAATGTTATCTGAAACGGAATTAAAATCAACTCTCTAAGTGTAAAATTGACACTTGGTTTTTGGTATGTGCAACTTTTTTCAATATAATGTATTTGGTGAAATGCACTATCCCTACCATCATTATGTCAGAGCTCCTGTAATTATTGACGTTAATATTCATCTGAACAAAGCTACTGACACTTTGGCACTGGAATTTACATGATTATAGTGTTGTGAAAAGGTATTTGCCCTCTTCTTCAATTTTTGTTTTGCATATTTAGATAACCCAGGTAAATATACAATGTAGTTTTTACATGATGACTTCACTGATTAAGGGGAAATAAAATTTAATTTAAAACCTACCTGGAACTATGTGAAAAAAACAACTTCCACCTAAACCTAATTACTGGTTGTGCCTTTCCTGGCAGAAGGAACTCCAATAAAGCTGTGAGAAGTCTGTGAAATAATTTTGGCTCACTCTTTGTGGAATAGTTATAATACTTAAGAATAGCTTTTATTCAAACACATTGGTGGGTTTTGGAGCATGGATGGCTCGTTTAAAGTCAGGACAAAGCATCTCAACTGGATTTAGCTCAGGACTTTGAAAGGCTAAAGAATGGTTTTGGAGTGGTCTAGTGGGGTTTCTGTTGTGTTTTGGATCATTGTTCTGCTGCAATAACCCAATGGGTTTGAGCTTCAGGTAATGTGGTGCCAAAAGCATGCATTTGATATAAACATGCAGAGTCCTTCTGAGGCAATAATGAGTCACCCAACTTTTGTTTACCGATGTAATATCAGAACATAGGATTGGGCCGAATAGTGTGCAGATTTACATTTAACAGCTTTACAACACTTCTTGGGGAGGAAAAGGGGACAAATGTTTGGGTTATCGCTTTTAATAATGATTGTTAATGGAATAAGTATCTCTTAACTTTTGAACAGAAATAAAGTGGGCACAATCACTTTCAGGAACATATTACAGGTTTTGCAATGATTTAAATCCAGGTTTCCTCTGTAGTGACTCTCATTGCACCTTGATGCACATCTCTCACTGTGACTCGGGGGAACTTAAGCCTTATTTGAGGCAAGCAGTAAAGACCTCATTCCAGCTGTGTAATTAATTACAGTGTAGATTGGTAGATTATTTTGCATTACCAGTGCCTGTCGCTTCCCAGCGAAGAGTCTTACAGAGAATAGAACAAACTATAGAATGAGATCTAAATTCACTACTGGAGAAACATACTCCCAAATTCATTAACAGGTAAAGAAATACATATCAGTATAATGGAAAACTTGCCTTAGCTTTTACATCTTCTCTCAGGTATCATCTTACCACATTTGATGCTATTGGATCACAGCAGTATTGTGACACTTCCTATTCCTGGTGATATGCACAGTGGTGTTTTCACATTACCAGTGGTTATTATTGTGTGTAACACATTTAATTGCAAACCTTTACATACTATTGCTTTCACATGCTTCATCCAAAGCTCTGCTGAATCACCTGATTTATATAATACCTTGGTAACAATATGATAACCTTCTTATTGCTAGCAGGTTATGTCTGTGTTTGAATTTTCACATCTTTTTAGACTTACCTCATAATAATAAGGTAATATTGGCCGATGTTTTATCATATTTGGATAGTATTACTATATTATAATCCTTAGTTTCCTGCTTTGCTTAAAAGTGTATACCCTGGATTATTAAATGGAAATACCTGTGTTTTCTATGTAATAAACACACTGTAAGACTGAATAGTAATAGTTTGATAAATGAAATGAGTTCCAACTACTTAAAAACCTGTTATAAGTTCATACACCTTTATTTTTTTGAGTAGTTTGAACAAGTTTGTTTTTTCAAGTTATCAGTACTTGAATATATTGATTAGTTTCTGGCATTGCCCTCAAATAATTTGAGTTTTAACACTGACGTCACTTACGTGCCTACGTACATACCTACGTGCGCCACCTGTTTCTTTATGAAGTGCTGGCAACCATCTTGGATTCCTCGCTTCGAGTGTGAATGCCCGCTCATTACTCCGAAAGAAACTTGTGGAACGTTAATATCCGAACAGAAATAAAAACATTTGTCAAGGCATTGCCTTTGACGCTGGATAAAGGAGGGGATGCTATGGTATGTTACGGACTTTTGAACTGGAACAGCTAACGCTCTGCACTTGGCTAGCTGCATTTACCGCCTTTGCAGCATCTTCAGGAGCGCTTTTGTGGTAAGTTTTATTTTTTCTGAAACTGTAGTTCTCCGTTGTAATATGGGTTTTTATCGTCATAAATGTACAACTCTAGCAGGCATTTAAGAATTACATGCATGTGTCGTTTTATCCATGTCGGCTTGGCCCCAAAGTGTTTTGCATGAATTATGCTAATAAGCTCATATTTAGTATGGCCTGTAAATGGCCTGTATTTATATAGTGCTTTACTAGTCCCTAAGGACCCCAAAGCGCTTTACATATCCAGTCATCCACCCATTCACACACACATTCACACACTGGTGATGGCAAGCTACATTGTAGCCACAGCCACCCTGGGGCGCACTGACAGAGGCGAGGCTGCCGGACACTGGCGCCACCGGGCCCTCTGACCACCACCAGTAGGCAACGGGTGAAGTGTCTTGCCCAAGGACACAACGACCGAGACTGTCCAAGCCGGGGCTCGAAACAGCAACCTTCCGATTACAAGGCGACCTCCCAACTCTTGAGCCACGATCGCCCCATCATGGCTCAAGAGTTGTATAACACATTATTAGTCCCAGCCTCTGCTGGGACTAATAATGTGTTAATAACTTTTAGAATAACTTTTCTAATCTCTTACTATTTTAAAAGAAGTCTTTAGAAGGCATTTCTGGATTTGCAGATTATAAACTGCCTTGTGGTTAAATTGTTGAATCAATATGCACTGCTGCGCTGCTTCACACTTAGCGCATACGTGGATATTGATATTAGCTAGCCCATTTGCTAACTGGTGGAACTTGAAACTTACATTTAGTTCTCTGGAGTTGTACATATTAAAACTGGGGCAGCAAAATTGTAGGCACAGGACATATTTACAAAAGCAGTGAATAATCATTACATAATTACGCGGTAGAACTTGGTTTACATTGCAAATAGTTATGTATACTAAATTGAAATGTAGAATCTTCTGAACTGTAAAATTGTTGTGCCTGGTCTATTTTAGGTTAGCTTAAGGGTGAATCCATCAATAATATATTTACCAAACAGTTAATTTTTCGTTTTATTTTATTCTGATGCCCAGTGTTCATTAGTGAAAGACTTAGTTTTTTTTATCTGTCAGGGGCTGGGTCTGTGACACAGAATTTTGAGTTTATTTTGTATTTTTGCTTTCTTATGTTATATTGAAATGAGGTGAAGTTCTTGTATTGTTGTTATTATTAGTTAAGGTTTAGTTGAGTTCTGGGCTGGTTATGTTTCATCTGTGTCTCCTTGGTTGTGTGTCTTTTCTGTTCTCTGTGTAGTCTGTCTTGTCTTCTGTGTTTTACTGTTATGTCCATGCCAGGGCAGAAGTAAATTTTCAGGGGTGAAGATGCTGTTTACCTTGACCAGCTAAGACTACAGATTGTAGATGAAGTCGAGAAAAGTGAAAAGAATCCTGATTACAAAGCTGATGCTCACAACTTTGGCCTTGCAATGCAAAGAGATCATCAATGATGACCTACCAGTAGGTCAGATCCTGGATTGCTGGCCTACTCTGAAATCCCAGTCCCAGGTAAGAATAATAATAATAATAATAATACATTTTATTTAAATAGCGCCTTTCAAAGCACCCAAGGACACTGTACAACAGATAAAAACTGGAAATATACACAATGGTAAAAATAGAAGATAAAAGTTAAAACATACAGAAATTTAAGAATAGGCAATTTTAAACAGATGAGTTTTGAGGGTGGACTTAAAAAGAGAGAATGAACTAATATTTCTGAGGTCCGGGGGTAGGGAATTCCAAAGTCGAGGGGTAGAGCAGCTAAAGGCCCTCCCTCCCATTGTGATCAGACGAGCAGAGGGAACAGAGAGAGAAAGAGAAGATGAAGATCTGAGGCAGCGGGATGGGAGCTTCATCTGTAATAAGTCAGAGAGGTACGGTGGAGAGAGAGAATGAATAGCCTTGAATGTATACAGAATTATTTTAAAATGGATGCGAAATTTGACCGGGAGCCAGTGAAGTTGCTTCAGGATTGGGGAGATGTGGTGGGTAGAAGAAGTCCTAGTAATAATACGGGCAGCAGAGTTCTGGACACGTTGGAGCTTGTTGATAGATTTTTGTGTGAGGCCAAATAATAATGAGTTGCAGTAGTCAATTCTAGAGATAACAAGATTATGGATGAGAATGGCAGTGGCGTGAGGTGTGAGGAAGGGGCGGAGGCGATTAATGTTACGGAGTTGGAAATATGCTGCACATGTAATATTATTGATATGTGAGTTAAAGGATAATGTGCTATCGAGAATGACACCCAAGCTTTTCACAGAGGGAGAGATAGGGACCAGCGAGTTATTGATGGTGAGAGAGAAATTGTTAATTCTGGATAGCAGTCGTTTAGTGCCAACCAGAAGAAGTTCCGATTTATTGCTGTTGAGTTTAAGAAAGTTGGAGGAGAACCAAGAATTAAGTTCAGCTAGACAGAGGATGAGGGAGGGTGGAGGAAGAGTAGAGTCAGGTTTGGTAGAGAGATAGAGCTGGGTGTCATCGGCGTAGCAGTGGAGCTGAATATTATATTTACGAAAAATATGTCCGAGTGGAAGAAGGTAGATGATGAAAAGAAGGGGCCCGAGGACAGATCCCTGGGGAACCCCAGTGGATAAAGGAGAAAGCTGAGAAGTGAAGGATTTTAATTGAATGAACTGAGTGCGGTCAGATAGGTATGATTTAAACCAGGCTAGTGGAGTGTGAGAGAGACCAATAGAAGCTAATCTGCTAAGGAGAATGGGATGAGAGATGGTGTCAAAAGCTGCACTCAGATCAAGAAGGATAAGGATGGAGAGGAGACCAGAATCAGCTGCTATAAGAAGGTCGTTTGTTATTTTTATAAGAGCAGTTTCAGTGCTATGTAGAGGACGAAAGCCAGACTGGAACTGTTCATAAAGGTTATTATCAGTTAGGTGAAGATGGACTTGTGAAGCAACTATTTTTTCAAGGATTTTTGAGAGAAATGGTAGATTGGAGATAGGACGAAAATTATTAAAGTTGTTGGGATCTAGACCAGTTTTTTTCAGAATTGGGGTAATAGCAGCAACTTTGAAGGAAGCAGGAACAGTTCCAGTGGTGAGTGAAGAGTGAATAATAGCAGATATGAGGGGAAGGAGAGGGAGTAAGCAGGCTTTGACGAGGACAGTGGGGATAGGATCGAGCTGGCAGGTAGAAGGCTTTGATTTATGGATGAGATCAGCAATATCAACTAAGGATGGAAGTTGAAAAACAGAGAGGAAGTGAGAAGGGGGAGAAGTTAGGACAGAGAAGCTACATTGAGCATTAGGGTCCAGGTCTAAGTGTATTTTATGAATTTTATCAATAAAGAATAGCATTAGAGCATCACAGAAGTTAGATGAATAGAGATGAGCAGGGAGAGAATCAGGTGGCCTGTTAAAAGAGTTGAATAGTGAGAAAAGGGTCTTGGTAGAGTTCTCACTTGAGTAGACAATAGCAGAGTAATAAGCAGATTTGGTTTGACTAATACATTCCTGGTAAAACAGAACGTGGTTATTAAACATATCCTTATGAATAGTAAGGCCAGTTTTCTTATAGAGACGTTCAAGCTGTCGGCCTTTAGCTTTCAGTAGCCGGAGTTCAGGGGTGTACCAGGGTGCAGAGCGAGAAAAAAGTACAGTTCTGGTTTTTTGTGGAGCCAGGGAATTTAAAATACTACTAAGGCTATGATTATAAAAAAGTACCAGGTCCTCTTGAATAGCTAAGTTGTTAGAAGACAAGCAGCTAGAAAAAGCAGAGGAAAGGATATCAAGATTTATATTCTTGATATTCCGGAAAGAGATAATACGGGGATTGTTAATTACAGAGAGGGTCATGTGAACATTAAAGGAGAGAAGTAGATGATCCGAAATTAGCAGTTCGTCAGCTGTACAGATGGAGGGGGTAAGTCCAGAACAGCAGACTAGGTCCAAAGTGTGGCCCTTAATGTGGGTAGGGAAGTTTATGTATTGTTTAAGGCTGAAACTATCAAGGCAGGATAGAAGGTCCTTGGTAAGAGGATGGTCGCAGTTATCCACGTGAACGTTAAAGTCACCCAGCAATATTATATTAGGGGAGACAGTAGCTAGATTGGTCAGCAGATCGGCAAAGTCACTGATAAAAACAGAATTAAATTTTGGGGGGCGGTAGATGACAGCTATTACAGTTGGGGTAGGTCCTGAAAGTTGACAAACAACAGATTCAAAGGAGCTGTACGTAGGGGCGGACAGCGGTGAGACTTTCCAGTTCTCGCGATAGATTATCGCGAGGCCACCACCACGGCCGGACTCGCGAGGTTGGCAGGTGTAAACAAACCCCGGGGGGGGGGGTGGAGTCGTTGAGTTGCGAAAAGTCATTGGGCTGTTGCCATGTCTCAGTCAAGCAGAAAAAGTCAAACTTACGGTCTGTTAGGAGATCCTGGATGAGATGTCCTTTGTTCGTAAGCGAACGGATATTAAGCAGGCCGAAGTTGACAGAAATACTGTCGGACTGGATGAGAGTGTTAGCCGACCTAGGCAGACCAGTCAGAACATTGTGGTCAATAGACCTGCAGGGGTTCCGTTGAGAGCGACCAGAGGTGGACCAGAAGGACTGAATTGGTTTGGAATTATCCTGATGGAAATACCGACGGGAGCCTCGATGTACGTACTTTCGACGAGGGAGGAAGGCAATGTCCGTGTGGAAATGAAGAGCAGCCAGCGGCGGAGCAGCTAAAGAGAAGCGGAGCCGGAGGAGCTCATCAGCTGTATATTGATGAAGTCCAGTGCCGAGTCGGTAGATCGATGACATAAGGATCCAGACCCACACTGAGAGTACATAGATCCGGTGGGCCTTAGAAACAGGAGTAGGACAGAAGTCCAGAAGTCCAGAGTCCAGTAGCGTTAACGTTTAGCGATAGTGGTGAGTGGCGGCCGGTGAGTAGCGGCAGCCAGTCGCGCCAGCGTTCACTCAACCGGAAATATTGAATGTATATAGATGTATCTAACAAGATGTATTTTATATCAACTCCTGTTATCTGGCCTGTCTGAACAAATTATGCCTTTGGAGTGTAAGGATTTTGATGTATTTTGCAAAGAATTATAGACTAATTGAAACTTGTAAACACAAATGTATCCTGTGTGTTCAGATCTGTGCAGAATTCCACAGGATTACAAACCTCCACCTGAAGAACCACTTTTATGCTGTTGGACCAACATGCTCCCCGGCTCCAGAGCTTATTCAGAAAGAAAGCTGTTTGCACAGGGAACATGTCTGATGTCCTGTCTCAGCTCTTCAGAAGCTATAATCTCCAGGTTAGTGGGTTTTTGTCTTGTTTTTTGAGCTTTATTTAATTTGATCAATTTTTCCAATTTTAATTACCATTCTTGACTAGGTTAGCCAATAATTTAAAATAAAAATTTTCTTGTGATGTAGGAACAAGCTGATATCCATGCCCAAAGTGCTGGTGTGCTTCATGCCCTCTCTGCCTATTTGTACGAAGACACCTCTACCTTCATCAAAACATGGGATGTAAGTTTTGGACAAAGTTGTGAACAATATCTTAGTAGCATCCTTGTTTAGATTTCTCAAAACATTATGACACTTTGACAGTTTGAGAAGCATCTCCATGCTTGGATCTGTCTACAACAGTGTCCATGTCACATAATGGAAACACTACATGTTTTTAATGTGTGTAGACCTTCTATAATGTTCCTAGCCCAACCATACATCACTGTACAAATGAAAAAAATATATAACTCCTATTGACTTTCTGTTGTTATTGCTACGAAGAGGTATGACTTTGCTTTACTAAAAGTACTATTTTTGTCAGTTTGTTTTCTCAAATCTTTGGTGTGATGTGGCTTTTTTGTTGTTCAAACAATTGATTTCTGAGCTAGTAATAATCCAGAAATGTGACTTGTATAGATGAAACTAAGAGAAATAGGAATGTACTAACATGTAGTAATTTTGTTTTCTGTAGATGATGCATTCTGATAGACCAGATATTAGTGAAGTGCCACTTGGACTCCTCCTGATCAGAGCCAATTCCAGCGATGCCACATTCTTCTGCCCTGAGAAGACTGCAGTTTTGGTCGAGGGTAACATGATCGTTGTTTTCACCACCCTGGCTGATGCATTTCTAGTAATATTTGGACTGACCGACGTCCTGCACCTAAGCTACCCAAAATGTTTGGCCAACATTTTTGACTTTATTCAGAAAGTTTTGATGGGTCTGGAGGGTGGGAAGTTGAAGCCCAAAGTGCTGAGTCTTAAAAATGATCTTTTGGCAGCAGAATAATGTCCAGGATTCCTACACAGCCCTCAAGTGCCTGTTAAAGCAAGTAATTCAGTTTATCATGTTTCCAAGTCTGGATAAGTTTTTTATAAAAAGAGAGAATAGAATAAAGAAATCTTTGCAGACTCTGTTTCATACTTCATTATCTAAAAGCCACATCCAAAGTAAAAGGGGTGATTTTATTTTATTTATTTATTTTTTTCCCCCATTATCACTTGTGTTTTAGTTGATTTTGATTGTGTTTTTAGTCAGATAACTGCAAATCTATAGAGAAAATGAAGGACAATCTCACTACATTTCTGGCTTCTAGGTGGGATCTTGAATGTCACTTAAGGAACGTTCCTCCTGAACTACTCATAACTGACATAAGGCGCTAAGGAGGTTTATAACACTTTGTTTATGTCTCTAAAGAAGTATTTTTCTATTTAAAGTTTTATTGCTTTGTTGTTGAGACTGTGATTGCACTCTACAAATGTGCATTTAGCATAACCACAGTATTGGCATATTAAAAAGGTTACCAATTATATTTCATTGTATTAGCTGCACTATACTATACTATTACTTTCATTCGGTTTTCCCTCCTAATAATGCAGGATTTTCTTTTCCTTTTGTTTGTTTTTTAATAAAAAGGCCATACTCATGTGTTAGTCCACAGAAGGACTGGTAGCTCCCCTTAGGATAAGGGTTCAGATCGCGCGAACAGGTGTGGAATTAGAGCTCTGGGTAGCTCCCCAACTGGGTCTAGACTGGGTCTAAAGAGTATTTTAAATTCAGGGAATTTAAAATAGAAAGTAGTAGAGATGGCACGATACCACTTTTTTATGTCCGATACCGATACCGATATCATAAATTTAGATATCTGCCGATACCGATATGAATCCGATATAGTGTTTTTTAATCAACAAAACTGTTTTTTAAATATCTTGCTGCATTTTGTATAAGTTCATACTCAAGTTTAAAACAACAACTACACTAAAGCTATTCTGTTATACCTGTATGCAAAAAAAATATTTCATAGTTCAGCAATACTGATCAATCTAATAAACTTAAACCTACACCATCCTCACTATTCTGGTATTTTAAAGAGTACTTAGCATAAATATTAAGCAACCTAACTAATAGGGTTCCAACTCCCAGCAACAACAAAAATAAATAAATAAAAAATAGGGAACCACCCCTCACGCGCCACCTCATGATGCTTAATCGACATAATCAACCTTAATTTGATGCAGTGTGAAAAAAAATGCACAGAAATCAATTATTTTTCAAGAAATATTAAATAGATTCAACAGCTTTCTTCAACAAAATTGCAGACTGCACAGATGGTACCTTCCCAAAGGAAAAAGTACTATAGCTTACTAGGGTATATTAGACTTAATAGTTACTATATACAGTAATTGACTTCTATTCATTTTACATCAAATTAAAACTTTGGGTGTCAGATAATTAATTATTAAAAACAAGACATTTTAAATGAGAATAAGAAAGAAAAGTATGTCTTTGTGCCCCCTTTTCCCTGTTAATGCCCTATCGGCCCCCCTGGCTAAACTTTGCTAGATCCGCCCCTGCACAGCTACCAGCGTCAGCTACGTAGAAAAAGATCCTCGAGTAGAAAGTAATATTAAATAAATTCTAACAACAGCTGATCAAGCTTAAATGTGCTGCTGTTGTTCAGCTGCTGGTTTCCTCTTTCTGGTGCAAAGTGGGCCAAAAGCAAACAAGAGACACGGACTCGCGACAGAAAAGCCGATCAGCTGATCATTGATCAGTTTCATGATTGAAGTAGCAGCAAGAAGAGGCAGTCGCTCCATATATCGCTTGTTAAGCTTAACGCAGGAATGCTTTACAAACATTCAGAGATGGACTTACACACTTGCTTTACTTCTCTCGGGGATAACTTTGTCGGAGATGAAATGCCGGGTTGCTAGCGAAGCTCCACATGCTATCCAGACCACCGACAGGTCCCGCATGCCACAGCCACTCTATCACGTGATGCATACTGCTCTGACGTGCTAACGTTCTGAGGCGAGTTACGGCGTGTTGCAAGTTTTGTGAGGTGCTTTCGTGATATTTAATGGATCGGATTACATTTTTAATTTTTCTCCGATATCCGATCCAGTAATTTAGGTCAGTATCGGACCGATACCGATACGTAATATCGGATCGGTCCATCTCTAGAAAGTAGCTCGTCCACAGAAGGACTAGTAGCTCCCCTTACGATAAGGGTTCAGATCGCGCGAACAGGTGTGAAATGTGTGTGTTTAGTTAGTTTGTTTGTTTGCTTGTTTTAATTAATTTTAAATCATGCTTTTTATTTGTTTTTGTTTCTAATGTCTCTGTAAAGCACTTTGAATCACCTTGTTGTTGAATTGTGCTATACAAATAAATTTGCCTTGCCTTGCCTTGCCTTGCCTAATCAAATTTGAATACTCTTAAAACATGTTGTGAAATTCTTTATTTCTAATATTGTAACCTTGTGCCAAAATTTCTGACATTATTCCCTATAAAATGTGGTGGATTTATGTCTTTGGGCTTTTTGTTAGAAAGGCTATGTGTCAAAGTAACTCAATAAATTTGTAACTTGAATTTATATTTTCCGTCTTATGTTTTTACAAGTGTAATTATTTTGGGCACTTTTTTTTATATCAAATTCAAAACACAGTAGATTTGGATATTACGAGCATTTGTATTTAAAATTTTTGAGTTGTATTAGCTTAAAATGGATAACATTTTGAAACTAAAAATTAATTCCTTAAAGTTACTTGAGCTAGATTTGTACTTGAAACTCAAAATATCAAGTAGAGAGTACTAAACCAAAAATGTGGATATAACATAAAAACATTTATCAATGGTACTTAAAAATATTTATCTAAAGCTAATAAATAAAGTGTGTTTATTTAACTTTTATTTTTAAGTTTTAGTTACTTAAAATATTTTATGTAATCAGTTTCACCAAAAGTTTTGAGTAAAATTAACTTATTGGGTTTTACAGTGCAGGAAACAGAGCTGCAAAAAGCCAAACCGCCTGTTTCTATTTAATAACATCATGATAACCATTTTAATAACCTTTTAAAACAAACGTAAACAATAGTGATGTCTACCTGGAAAGACCAGTTTCTGTGTAATAAGCAGAAATGTATTACCACGGTAATGATTAAAACAAGCATTAGGAAATCCGGAATTAAAAAGAAACTCTTGGTACAAAAAGCAATTGGAGTTAAAAAAGAAATCATGGAATCAATTTATAGACCGAAATGTATTCTAAACTTTTGACTCATCAAAGCAGCCACCTTTGGCAGATATAACAGCTAAACACACCCGTGGCATTCTTTCTACAATAGAAAAATATCAAATATTGTTCAGAAATGTATCGCACTTGTACATCACTTTGCTTTCACTCTTTTGTCCAGTACATCCCAAACTACCATCTTACCATCTTGTTCTGTTTTCCTGAGGTAGTTCTGGCATAGCTTGGAGTTGTGTTTTGGGTAATTATCTTGCTGTAGGACCCCTAACCAACAAGGTGCATAACAAAGTATACTGCATGGTGCTGCAGAATGCTGTGATAGCCATTTTAGTCCAGGGTACCTCTCACTCTGTACAACTCACCTACCCGGGATCCAGTAAAACAGCCCTAAACTATCACACTTCCTCTTCCATGTTTGGCAGTTGATGCCACACACTGTGGAACCATCCTTTCGCCTACTCGATGGTGTACAAAGATTCTGTGTGATGAACCAAAGATTTCAAATTTTGATTCATCAGTCCATAATACATTCTTCCAGTCTTCAGTAGTCCAGTGACTGTGTTTCATGGCCCAGGCAAGCCTCTTTGTCTTATTCTGAAATATTAGGAATGGCTTTCTTCCCGCAACTTGCCCTGTCAAACCTGCAGCTCGAAGTCTTCTCTTAACAGTGGAAACTGAGACTTGCTAACACAACCACTATTAAGCTGTGCTTGAAGCTGTTCTCCTGTGAGCCACCTATCACACAAACTGTTAACTCTCAGAAACTTGTCCTCTGATTCAGTTGTGGCTTTGGGTCTGCCAGACCTCTTCCTGTCAGAGTTTGCCCCAGTTTCTGAGTGCCATTTGGTACCCACTGGCAGTTCACAACTTACTGTTGTAGCATTTCAAGCTATTCATTAGCCTTGAGCAACTTAAATTGCACTAAATATCTGGAAAAAATGGGGAGTTCTAAAACTTTTGACCAGTAGTGTAACCCTATTTAAAATAGTTTTTGAAATGTTTAAAAGAATAAAACATGTGTAGAAGACTGGCTTTTACAGGATATTTTTATATCAGGGACAAGCAGAGGGACAATACATAATGTGATAAACATATTTCAAATAGGAATAAAAGTGGTCATGGAACACATTTAAAATGTCCAGTACACAAAAATAACATGCCATCCATGGTCTCCCGCTTATCTAATTCAGGGTTGTAGGTGGCGCTTATCAAATTCATGTTGTGGGGAGCACACCAACACCATGCTGCGTCGCCTACATCACTGATTGACCTCTAACCATCCAAAGTTCCAGCCTGTCTCTCGATTAGCACCAAGCCACCCACGTGCTGTCATGTGGCAAGCCTTGTAAAATTTAACAAAGGAACCAAGATGCGGATATGCAGTGAAGTGAGAGGGCTTTATAGGAGGCTGGACCGACGGGCCAGACAGAACATCCTCCGGCGGGTCAGTCATCACAGGCAAATGGGAACCACGAAGAGGCTGCTTGGTACCAAGTACCAAGCAGAGGGTCAGGCAAGTCCTGAGGAGTCAGCTGAATGGGAAGAACACGATCTGGGAAATCAACACTGAAGATATGCGTAGCTTATTTAACCCTTTAGAACCGAGCAGAGCGGTCCCGCTCCGATTTGCCTAACTATTTTTAAATCCCAGTAGAACTGCAACCACGTAAGCTAGCGCAATAATTTTTTTTGCATATGAAACTGGAGAACTTGTACTTACATATCGCACATGCAGCTTTTCCCAGAGAGATGTTTCCTTCCTCTAATATGTTTGCAGAAATCATGTAAAAAGCGAACAAATAAAAAAAAAAACATAATCCTCAGCCAGACTCTTTATCGATCTGATCAGCCGTACACATCACTTCCTACTTTGATTATGCCTCGTCACGTTGTCACCGTGACCTATCACGTGGACCTGTACAACAACAACAGGAAGTGACGTCATTTCACCCGGGAAATTTAGTTATTTCTCTCGCTCGTGTATATTGTCGCTTTTTCTAGAAACATACACGTACAAAACACAGAACACACACTTTTTACACACTCAAACACATCCACCCATTACATTATTATACAGCAACAATCCAGACACACCAAATACTTCACATTGCGCGAAGCTTTGGATCTGATTACTGCCCCTCCTGAATACGGAGCTTCTGGCCATTTGTCGGATCCTGATTCTGCCGACAGTGAGGATGAGGCCGACTTCGTTGAAGGGATTGACCCTTGCCAAGACAAGTATGTATATTGTTTGAAATAAAATAATGTTTTTTATGGAAGAGAAACGTAGGAAAAATTACGTTTGCAGTGCAAAAGAGGAATTTCGCACCGCGACACAATTTTGCCCAAATTACACACCGTTATATAACTCTCGTGCTTTACAAATTGAACAGATGGTATAATTTCTTTTGTGTATAGTGTTGATAATGTTGAAGAGGAGGGAACTGAAGTCTCCTGCTCAACTGAAGCAGCCCCTACTCCGGAGGGAAGCAGAGGGAGGGGAAGGAGTCGGATGACTTGTCCTCCGGCAAAAAGAGGCAAGCGCTCCAGGTCACTTCCCGGTGATGCAGCTGCCTGGATGAGTGAAAAGGACCCTGACAGCTTGCCTCATTCTCTACCGAATTTCTGTCCAAAAAGAAAGCCAGGTGTGCAGCTGCCATTTTCAGAATGTGTGGACAGTCCATCGCCATCTGAACTATTCAAGATATACTTTGACCATGCTGCTATAAGAACACTGTGTGTCAACACAAACAAAAATGCAGCTAAAAATATTGCTGCAGGCAAAAAATTCACATGGACTGATCTCACAGAGGCTGAACTGTATCATTACATTGGCATAACACTCTACATGGGGGTTCTAAAGCTGCCTAAAATGAGAGATTTTTGGCGCGTGAATTCGATTTTTCATGTGCAATATCCGTCTGAGGTCATGACCAGAGACCGGTTCCTCACCATCACTTGGAATATTCATATGAGTGACCTGCGGAAGACACTCTCAATGACAGAAAAAAAGGAACTACAGATTATGACTGCCTGCACAGACTACGTCCCCTGTATGACAGTTTACGTGTATCCTGCAAAGCTGTATACCACCCACAGCAAAACCTCTCTGTGGATGAGCGCATGGTTTCCACTAAAGCCAGAGTTTTCCTGAAGCAATACATAAAAAGCAAGCCAACAAAGTGGGGGATAAAACTTTTTGTGCTATCTGACAACACAGGCTACACAGTGGATTTTAACATTTATACAGGGAGGTCAACTCTGGTAACTGGGAAGGGGCTGTCATTTGATGCTGTGATGGCACTTATAAACAAAAACTACCTGGGAACAGGATATCACATTTATTGTGATAACTTTTATACAAGCCCAGCACTTTTTCACCACCTTTATGATCTGGGGTTTGGAGCATGTGGGACATTTCGGGACACTAGAGTTGGAGTCCCAAAAACCAAACTTAACGCCCTGACAAAAAAATCTCCACGAGGGACAATCAGGTGGATCAGAGAGGGCCCTCTCATTTTTATCAAGTGGATGGACACAAGGGAGGTGAGTGTGTGCTCAACTCTGCACAGTGCCTTCTCAGGAGACACCGTGAAAAGGATGTGCAAGGCTGAAGGACAACACAGAGCAATTGAGGTGCCAGTGCCATCAGCTGTAAAGGACTACAACCGCTTTATGGGAGGAGTTGATCTGTCAGACCAGCTGATTGGCTCCTATTCTTCATGGAGAAAGAGCAGGAAGTGGTATGTGACAGTTCTGCACCACTTTATAGACATTGCTGTCACAAACAGCTACTTGGTCAGCAAGGAGCTCTGTGGCAGACTGGAGCAGCAGCCAATGACGCACCAGGATTTCCAGGAGCAGTTGGTCGCTGAACTCTGTGGGGTGTCCTCACAATCAGGAGCGAAGAGCTACCAACACATCCCAGTTGCCATTGTTGAAGGGGCATCTGGTCAAAACAAAGCCACAAAGGGGCGCCGGAAGTGCAGGCTGTGTGGGAAGTGCACACCCTTCAAGTGTGAGGCATGCAAAGTGGCTCTGTGCGTCATTGTGGACAGGAACTGTCACAGGGCCTATCACACCTCCACTACTGCTGCTGAAGAATGATATTTGACTTTTTTCTCTCTCTAAAAGTAATGTGACACTAAGAACTTTTACTGCACTATTGTAAACTTTTTTTTAAATTATTGTCATGTTGCCAAATTGTGCAAAATATTAATTTATCTATTTATTGGTTATGCTCCACCGGGGGTACTGAAAAGCAATATTTGACTGTGCCTTTCTGTATATAAATTCCTGTGACACTTATAAGTACTATTATTGTATTGTACTATTATAAATAGTTCATTTTGATGTTGTATTTTTATTGTCATGTTGTTAAATTGTGCCCAATATGCATTTTATTGATTTTCGTTTTTTACTACTGTTTATAAAAATGATTATATCTCAAAAATGAATTGATGAAAAAACTCCAAATAAATTTTGTGTAGTTTGAAAGGACTTTGTGCAACTTTTTTTCATTTACAATTTTGAGCTATATAGGCTTGATATTTTTGTATCAACAAAAATATGTGAAAAACAAAAAACGTTTTTAAATTTTTTCGTGGTTTATTGCACTTTTTTTTTAGCAATTTCTATAGTTACTATGGATTTGTTACACACATATTATTAAAATGTGGGATATAAGGGTTGTATTGATGTATAGTAAGTTAAAATACTCAAAAAAATGGGCCTACAGTATGTAAAAATGTAAACATAAGGTCTGGCGGACTTGTTCTATGGTAGGTCTTAAAGGGTTAAAATGTGTTAGGTAGAATGTAGAATTATTGTAGAGACACTGACACTGCCCTGGATGCAATAAAGGCCTGAGTGTGTCATGAATTTAGGAGTAGATTTCTAGGAGGCCCTCCCCCACTTTGAACTGTGAAAGTAAGACAAAGAGAAGTTAATGTTGAGTGGAAATTCCCCAGGGGAGACCTGGGTGGGGGTCTCAGTGTTTGTAATATGTTAACTCTGTTTTCTCTGTTGTGTATAGGAATTTGGTGTAGCTTGGGTGAGGAGATTACTTTTATGATCGGCAGGAAGTCACGTACTCAGAGACACACACACATACAGTGCTCAGTGGCGTGTCTAGAAAATTTTTGTTGGGGGGCCAGGTAGGGGCACAGATTTGGAGAAGGGTGGCAGATGTAATTGGCAGATAATGTTTTAAAAAAATTCTACCAACCGTTAACCATAATTCAATAACCCTATAAACCTAACAACCGAATGCACTTTTAACTCTTATTAGAATGAGATTTTAACCACTACGGTGCAAAGTTTTTAGATACTGCGCTGATAAAGTACAAGAGATACAATCAGTCAGTGTTTATTCAGCAGTCAAGGACATCAATATTTGCATAGTATTTTTATTGACATGTAGTGCACATATGTTTTGGGCAAAAACATTTTTGAATATTAAAATACGAACATTTGTAACAAACAATTGACAAATTATCCAATGCCAATGTAAAACTTTATCTGCCTATTAAAAAAAGAAGATAATCTTCTCACAAACTGGTGTTTGATTTCGAAACAGGAAAAAAGTGGGGAAACAACTGAAAAGACTAACATTTGAATAAAACCTGAAAGCAAGTAAATACTTTCTATGCTGCCTTATGGTAAACTTTGGTAATATTGATGTATAAAGAACAACACTGGCTGATGACACTGCCAGTATTAACCTGCAGGGCTGGACTGGGACAGAAAATCGGGCAGTTTGACTAGAGACCGGCCCACCAGGTATTAAAGCCATAAAGACTTTGACTGAAAACAAACCCTGTTTTGACAGTGATGTACAGTCTCGTTGGTATATGTATGATTTCTATACATTTTACGTCAGATAAAAACTTTGGTTGTAAAATTTAGATAATTATTTAATAAAAGCGAGATTTTTTAAATGAGAATAAGAAAGAAAAGTATTTCTTTGTGTCCCCCTCTCCCTGTTAATGCCCTACCTGCTCCCCTGGCAAAACTTTGCTAGACCTGCCCCTGCACAGTTACCAGCTGTAGGCTGCTTAGAAAAGGATCCTGGTGTTATTAGTCTCTCAGAAACAGTTCATAACGTCCCTTCAACTCATTCATGTGAACTAAAAGGTAAACCTGTTTCTCCATCACCTGTTCAGCTCTGATGATTCAGTAAGGACATCTCCTGGTTTCATCCTCATGTTTCCCTCTCACCACATATCCAAACCGACATCATGACCAGCAGCTTTACAGCTGTGGATCCAGCCAACATCAGCTGATACTAGAAAGTAATATTAAATAAATTCTAACAACAGCTGATCAAGCTTAAACGTGCAGCTGTTGTTTAGCGCGACATCTATGGAACGCCAGGACTGCCATAATGAATTAATTAAATACACCATTAAATAATTAATTAAATGTGTCAATAAATAATTAAAATTGGAATTAATTAATTAAATAAATAGTTATGACACATGTAATTAATTAATTATTGACACATTTAATTAATTATTTATGTATTTCACATTTTAATTAATTATTGACACATTTAATTAATTAATTATTGACACATTTAATTAATTATTTATGTATTTCACATTTTAATTAATTATTGACACATTTCATTAATTATTGACACATTTAATTAATTATTTAATGATATATTTATTTATTTCATTTTGGCAGTCCTGGCGCCTGGCTCTCATCATGAAATAATTTTATCTGTCAGCCTCACCCATCAAACTCAGGGGGCGGGGTTAACGCTGATCGAGTCAAAACCATTGCTTTGGCCTGGTGGCCATTGTTTCTAGCACACAACAACCGGCATGTGGAAGCTAACAGAACTGAGCTTTGAAAAACCCTGTTTGTGTGTCACCAAATACCGTTTTAATATTTTTTTAGAGGAGAATGTAGTGGTTTAATCTTCATGTGTCTGGTCGGTTTGTCAAGATACAGCCTCTTTGCAAAAGTGCTTCGATGATTTCGGAGATGTCTGCCCAGTCTCACGGCAAAGCGTGGGATAGACCCGCTCGCCTCGCAAGCAATCCCACCGACAAAGCGCAGGCCCTGGTACACAGCTGTAGTAACCCCCGCTGACTTCTTTTACTGAGGTTATATTTATCGGTGTTTTATTTCCTGATGTTCTTATGTGTCCTACGTGTTTCAGTCGCCAATTCTGAATTATAACTAACATTAAAAACATGTTTAAGGAGGAGAGAGAGCAAATAAATCTGTTTAACATCTGATCTTTGGGTTTTTGTTCAGTAATCAGCGTGACCTGTGTATAAACGCATAAAAGAGATAACGTTGGTGTTTCTGTCATGTAGTAACTGCTGGCTTTAACTGTACAAAGGTTGTTCGACACTATGAAACACATACAGACTTCATGATGTTCGGCTAATATTTTTATTGTGAATATTAATCATGAGGGTAAACGGCCCTGTACACCACGGAGCGAGGTCAGCATATCCACGATATCCTCAGCTCCATGAGTTAACACAGAGTTTCCCAGCTGACTAACTGCCAACTATTCCAGAGACATGAAAATATACAGCATAAAGAAAAGTGTAAGAGACTCAGCAGCAGATTAGAATAACAGTTATAGATTTAATAAATCACCAAATTAACAAACCTGTTCGAACAGTTTGAGTTTGTGTTCCCTCAGCTGCAGACTCGCTGCTGTTTAAATGTTTGAAAAGGAAGATTAGATATAAACAAACGTCAAACAGACTCAGTCTGCCTTCACATTTGATATGAGGCCAGCACGTATAGTGGCTGTGTCCTGTTTTAAGATCATACATGTAAAATTGTTGTCTGACCTCCGTCGATCCAGCCGCTCAGAGTCCGTGGTTACCATGGTTACTGCATAAGCAGCTATAATGTTAACAGCTGGCACTGAGAAAACCTACCAGCAGCATGGGTGTTTATGTTTTTCATTGCAAAAGAACCGTCTGAATGGTTAACTGAAGTTAACTTGGATAAATTATAGTTAAGGAGTATCACAGATAACGCCTACGTGAGCTGTGTGACTGTTCACCACTACACTGAAATCAGTAGGCTATTACTGAAATACACGTTGTCATGGTCTGGAGTCTGCGACTCCGTGTTTATGTTTAGTTTATTAGTATTCTGTGGTTTTGGTTGCCTTGGGTGTTTGTACTCTTCTGTTTCATGGTTCATGTTCCTATGTTCTGTGTCCCCCAGTCTGTGTTAAGTTGGTGTGTTATGTCATTGCGTGTATGTGTTTCCTGTTTTATTGTGAAGGTCTGCGTCTTATGTGAGTGTTTTCAGTTTGCCTCCCTAGTCTCGTCACGTAATCACTCCCAGCTGTGTTCCCCACCTGTGTGTAATCTCCCTGTGTTCTCTGAGTGTATTTAAGTTGTATCTTCTGTCATGGTAGTGGCTGGTTCATCTGTGTTGTTTCCCCTCGGTCTCCCTGCGTCTCTCCGTATGTATTTCTCCGGACCTCCCTGCATCTTCATTTCTGGTTTGTGTTGTTAGTTTACCCAGTTTAGGTTTCCGGTTTCATGTTTTCCCACCATTGCTGTTTGTACCCACCCTTGTAAATAAATATTCACCTGCACCAGAGCTGCCGCCTTTTGGGTCCTTTCTACTACTCCACACAGCTTGCAAACCGTGACACACGTGCTATATCATAAACTATGATATAAATAGGGAGGTCCTATTAACATGTTTAGTTTTAAAGGACACCTTCCTGCCTTTAGTCTCCTTCATGAGCAGTATTAGTTTTCTTCTAACATCCAGAAGTCTGCACGATGTGTTTCACAGTTTGTAACAAGCCTTTGACAGGTAAACATAACATGACCGAAAAAGCCAAAAAAAAAAAAAAAAAGAGAGAAAGAGTGTTGACATAAGAAGAGAAAATGCTCTCAATTATGGAGACAGGCAAATGGTTCATTTATGTTTGATGTGTGTTTATTCCTCCCTAAATATCGTCGGTGAAGTTTGCCATGCACGTCAGATTTTCCTGCGCATTTTTATACCTCTGCCAACAGAGAGAGAAAAAAATCACATTCTAACAGACAGCTGGTGCTTAGAATACAGTTGAATAACTATTAAAAAACAGATGATATTTAGATGATAGTTCAGTCTAACACATGTGCCAGTGAACCATTAAACGTCTGTGAAACTATGCAGTTATGAAACATAACTTTAACCTCAGCCAAACCGATTTGCTCAGTTGTAAATAAAACAGCGAAGTAAACGTGACCCGACAGACAGAACCTGAGTGAATGAAGTCCAGCGTTTAACCACTGAGAGCTAAAACTCAGCTGAGGTTTCAAAGCTGTGTGCCGGTGATTGGACATCAGCCGCTGATGAAGCTGTTCGCCTATAAAGTGCTCTGTAAGGAAACAAGCTCCAGCAGCTCTGCGCTCGGGGAAAACACTATATTTACTTATCTTGTGCAGAAAAATGCGCTGACATTGCTTTATATCGAGCACCGGCTGCCCAGTTAAACTGTGACTATCACCAGGTAACGTAGGCGTGTTTCTTGAATTAGCAGCAGGTGTTAAACAGCTGACAGATGAGGAGGAGGATGCATGCAGGTAAACTGAGGGTCTGTTGAGCTGATCGCTGGTTTCGTGAGAAAAATGTCAGCTCGTTCTTTATGTTACAGAAGCACAGAGACACAAGACCAGGCGGAAAGAGACGATCGTTCGGTGAAAATGAGAATCTGCGAATGCAACATGTGGAACACGGAGAGTGGAATATGTAAACAAACTGGTTAACGTAACCCCCTGGGTGCACTCTGCATGCTAACTGTTAGCAGAGGTAGTGAAATCTCTGAAAACATCTGAGCACTTTTGCAAACATGTTCTATGTTGACAACCTGACCAGACATACGGCGCGACATTCGCGGCTAAAACACTGTTAAAAGTGTAGCTGGTGACAGAAAAACGGGGTATTTTAAAACTACACCACCACCATTGCTGCCTGTGATTTGATCTGCATTCTGGGATACCTGGCTGCCCCAAGTCTACACAAGCAATCGATTATCTAGGATCGACCTGTTTTGACTTACTTTGCACGGCAACCAATCAAATGTTAGAGAAGCTGCATGGGCAGCGTTAACCCCGCCCCCTGAGTTTGATGGGTGAGGCTGACAGATAAAATTATTTCATGATGAGAGCCAGGCGCCAGGACTGCCAAAATGAAATAAATAAATATATCATTAAATAATTAATTAAATGTGTCAATAATTAATTAAATGTGTCAATAATTAATTAATTAAATGTGTCAATAATTAATTAATTAAATGTGTCAATAATTAATTAAAATGTGAAATACATAAATAATTAATTAAATGTGTCAATAATTAATTAATTACATGTGTCATAACTATTTATTTAATTAATTAATTCCAATTTTAATTAATTATTGACACATTTAATTATTTAATGGTGTATTTAATTAATTCATTATGGCAGTCCTGGCGTTCCATAGACATCCGCTGGTTTCCTCTTTCTGGCGCAAAGTGGGCGATAAATAAACAAGAGAGCCGATCAGCTGATCATTGATCAGGTTCATGATTGAAGTAGCAACAGGAGAGGGAGGGGGAGAGAATGAGAGAAGAAGAGGCAGCTGTGCAGCGTAACGACAGAATAAATCCAGCTTTGTGTCTTTTTTTCATTATAGCTAAAGTCCGGGACAAACTGCATCTCTTCTCAGCTCAATACGAAACGCGTAATATTTTCTCTGAATGAGGGACCATTCCATTTTTTTAAGGAGCCATTGGCAACTCTACTAACTAACCTTATGAATAAAATAAAGTTCACTATCAGTAACATCATAGCACCCACCCAGCTGTACTGTATAAAAACTCCGTCAAGATGGCTAGAACGCAGTATGAGTTATTGTAACTGACGGTAAAAAGTCAGCACAACGAAAATAAACTCCACCTAAACTTGGTTTAAATCTGACCCAGATAGACTGCAGGTCATAACTTCTTACCTGAAGTTCAGTTCACCTGACACTCGGACTGGTGGCTGCCTCGGGTCTCTCCTCCTGCCTCCCCTTCCCTCATCCACCTGCTGGCCTCTGTGGAAGCCCCGCCATAGCCACCACCATAACTGAGTTATTTTTACACATCGACCTGCATCTGGCCAATCCACCACCTCTCATTGTTCATGCCATTACAAAAAAAATTAAAAATAAGTCACCGGGCATATGCCCGGTATGCCCGATGGCCAGTCCAGCTATGTTAACATGCAACCAAATCTGCAGCTCCATACAGCAATGTTACGACTTAGATTATATCTTATAACTCATAACTCTTATGTTAGCTGCCCTCAGTAGCATACTGTCTGATATATTCCACGGCTGCAATAATTCTTTAAGTGTTATTTTTTCCTTGGTATTCTAATTTCACCGAAGTTTACTAAACTCAACAAACTTAATATTACTTACCGGGACATTTATTCTGTCCTCATTTTCTTTTACCGAAAAATTGTTTCCTGCAGTGCCGTCTTTCGTGCTTGGCTCTCCTACCTTTGCTAACGTGATAGCGCAGAAGCCGATGCTGTATTCACTTACACTCGGATATCTGAGCTTCACCGTGACAACATAATCGTTGGTACGCGCATACATTCACTCACGTGCACTCATATAGACATACGGGTACACGCACACACAGGCACTCACATGCTCGTCCATACACACAGACACAGAGTTTGCAGCACACCATGGGGGTTTTATGATTGGGTCAGTTCTATAAAGCTGACAGACAAAGGAGTGAAGATTTTGCAGAGGGACACCGGCCTTTGCAGGTCTTCCCTTCTAGAAGATGCATGCGTAAATAAAGATGAATAAAGGTTTTTGTGAAAATGACTACTGAGTCCGGTGCCATCTCTGGATGCCCGAGGAATAAAAAAGAACCGGGGTAAAACTGATTTCTTAACAACACCTACACCCTGCTACTTATCAGATACCTTGCTGGGATAATACGCTGGCCAACGGAGGAGATAGAAGCCACTGACATCAAGTAAAAAAAAGTTCCTGACCATAAATGAAGAGTTTCACCCTAAATTCAGCACGCTGAGACTGTACGCTAAGCGGAAGGAAAGAGGCTGAGGACTGGTGATTGTCAGAGCCCCTGTCCGTGATCAGACAACAAACATCCATGAGTACATCAGGAAGATGGTCATAACTAACCGTGTGGACCACTGTGGAAGGATAGGCTCCGGTATGGTATGTACCACCAGCAGACAGAGGAAGTGGATGACATGCTGGAGAAGGAAGAAGAAATACAAAGGGCTGAGAAAACAACTTGAGAAGATGTGGAGGGTGAAGACAACAGTCGTTCCAGTGGTAATCAGAGCACTAGGTGCAGTGACCTCCCAAGCTAGGCAAGTGGCTCCAGTGATCCCAGGAACATCTGAGATCTCTTTCCAGAAGAGATCAGATTAACACATATCATTTGTGATTAAGTTTATGTGTAAGTTTAATAAGGAAGATTTGTAGTCACACATCAACTTGCTTCCCAGGTGTTTGGTGGCTATTCTAAGCTTTACATCACTTCCACCTTCCCACACAGTAAAGCTCACTGTGACATCACTGATCTAGTCCAATCATCTTTCTGCTGGCCTTCTTCAGGCAAATAAGCCTCCAATCCGCGTGGTTTAAACCTTTAAAGTCTTTGAAGGTCATTCAAAGTGAGTCTGTAGAGGTCTTCCAAGAACTGCTGATTAACTTCTTGGTAATGTTTGAATTGATCTATGCACTACTCTCTAGACCACTACAATTATCCCACGGAACTGAACAACACTGTATTTATTCAGTGAGTACAGTAGTCTGGAAGCTGGTAAACTGTAGCGCAACTTTCATACAGTAATCCAGACTCTTGAGTCTCTGAGCAAAGTTTCTAGTTTCATTTTTTGTTGCAATAAATTGCAATTTAAAAAAAAAACAAAAAAAACATAGCCAGGACTGTGGTATATGTACATTTTAAAATTTTAGTTTTGACAGTTTACACTATAATTAATCAAATCTGCTACTGATATATTCAGAGGTACATGATTCCGTTAGCATTTAAAATTCCTACAATTATTCATTTAAGTATTTCTTGAATATTGACAGTGCAGTGTATAACTGGAGGAGGTCAAGACTGTTAAACTGAAGATATGTACTTAAGCTGTTAAATTACTCAGTGCAATTGTGTAATATGTTCTTGAGTTGATGTTTGACTTTTAATTAGAATAGATGGCAAAAGTGAATCATAGATACTGAGTTTTGCTAAATGGAAAAACTGACTCTGTTGAACTCATTTCTTTTATGTCAGTTTATTCCCATAGGAGACATAAATGAAAACCTCAAGTTACTATATATATATATTTTTTTTTTTTTTTTTTTTTTTTTGGCCTGTCCCGTTTGGCTCTTTTGCCATCAGAATTGTTGTCTAAAGGCAAAGAAAGATGCCCAATGGATTTACTTTACCAAATTGACCATCCCAGCCTTGCCGTAATGGTCCATTTGATTCACCTTTTATTGTTTATTTTATTTTCACTTACTGAATACGGGACAGACTTGACTGGGGGAAGGAAGGGGAGAAAGAAAGAGGGAAAGAGAAACAGCTGAGAAGAGGGACGGGGGAGAAGGGCAAAAGACAAAAACTAACAGAACGGGCAGAAAAAAAAAGGACAAAAAATGCATATATCAATCACCTGGATAACCTGCTGAGAAAGAAAAAAGAAAACAAGCAGAAGAGAACAACAGTAATAGAGTAAACAACATCACAATGATATATGGGAATATGACAGTAAATACTAAATATTAAACATTATTGTGCAGCACATAAGATCAACAGAACACAGTGTGCTTTGAGGTAGGAGCCAAAAAGGGTGTAGTTTGTGGGTGTGATCACCCGTGTGTATACCTGTGAGCATGGACGCGCTTGTTTTTTTTTAAAAGGTTCCTTCATGTAATGATCTGCTAGAGGGTGTGGGGGGGCACAGCCCCGTCCTCCAGGGCATGAAGCAGGTATGGAGGAGATCAAAACTCCAGACATCCAGAGGCCCCCAGAAAACAAGAGACCAAGGAAGACCAACAGAGGGGCAGCCGCGCCACTGTCCCAGAAAGAGCTGAGGAGAGTCCCAGATGAGGACACACTCAGCAGCCGCGGAGCAGAAGCCCGGGGGAGTTGCAGTGACACGCCCGTGTGCTCCGCCGGCAGCCAGCCGTGCCTGAGTGACCGAGCCCCAGGCCGAGAGGCTGGGGGCACCCCACCTCCGAAGTGGCCCGAGCGAGCCCCAGGCTCCAGGCCCCGATAAGGAGTGAGCCGGTGTGTACCTGGACGCCCATCCCCGGACACAAAGAACCACCAACGCACAGATGTCTGAGGGAGTCCGCCACTGGCAGGGGAAGTGGTGGTAGGGGGAGATAGACCTCCAAACCTTGGAGGGCCTGAGATGTCCCCAGAGAGGTGGCCCCTGACACCCAACCTGACATATAGACACAGACATACAGGCACACACAGATACAAACATCCATTCCCACCCTCATGCTCTCATATGCACTTACTCCACACTCAACCAACGTGGAGACAGACATAAAGAGACGCTGTACACACGATCACACTCCCCAAGCGTACTCTACAAACCGGGTCTAGGTACCCTTGCTCCTGGAGGGGGGAACTGCACCCAGACCCAGGTGGTGTTACCCTTTTCCCTGCGGTGGGGGGAGGCAGACCGCCCCGACTCCGCAGCAGCAGGGAGGCCCCACACTCCAGACCGCAGTCGGACGGCCAACTCCTCCTCCCAGCCCCCCCCCGCTCTAGCAGGCCGCAGAGAATGGGGGTGAGAGAAGACTCCAAACCTCCCTCCACCCGCTCATTGTAGTGTTGATGCATGTGTTCTAAGGTGCATTTAAAACCCAGGAGGGCATGGAGCTACCTGCCAGAGAGCAGCAGGTAAGCGCATGGTCCCTCCTGCTAGCCCTCAATGTCTACGTGTATTTAAAATTGAGAGGTGGGCAACGACGCCAGGGGTGAGGTGTACACCCTGATGGTACTTTGGATTCCGTGTATCGTGCCCACCCCCAAGATCCTATATGTATGTGTAATGAGAGTGTGAGTAATGTGAATGTCTAAGTTGTGAGATACAATTGAGGCAGAGGCAGCCAGAAGGGGACAGAGGGGGGGGGGGGGGGGGTAGCCTCCTCTGCACCCTGGTGACATACCCCTACTCCAAGGTCCTGCATGTGTGGGTGGTTGTGGTGGAGCGGGAAGAGGGAGGCAGCTGGAGATGGGGAGGGAAGGAAGGGAGGGGCAAGTGACCCCTCCCTTGGGCCAGCTCCCCCGCTGAGCTGGAGTTTTGATAAGTTTCAACGTTTAAGTTCATCAGCTTAAAAAATTAAGACAATCGTTTGCCTTATATTTTTTAAGCTCGGCTAACTTCTTTGGGTTTACATTGTAGTTAAATAAATATCTACCATATTACAGAGAATTATTTATTGTGAGAAGAAAATAACAGCTAGTGGAGGAAGTTTTCAAATCATTCCTTTAGGAAAAGAAGCAATAAAACACAATGAAAACAGTCAGTACACATGCATTACTGGACAATTGTACATAAAAAATGTGTGAAAATTATTATTCTGCAGAAAAATGTCCTCTAACAGTCTTAATATGTGTTTAAGAATGAGCTCATCTTAAATGCTTTATTTCTGTTTATATAATACGGTATCATAGTAAAAAGTTGAATATTACGTTAAATTACTGGCAATTACTGGCAGGTTAATGGAACAAACATTCCATTAACCTGATTACAGTTTTGGATTGTTAAATACAGTGAAACTGTATAAATTAAATATTAAAAAGTTGAATATTACGGTAAAATACTGGCAGCTGTAGTTGCCAGAATTTTACCGTGGAAAATATAGTGATAATGCAGAATACATAATGGTATACTTTGTTGAGAAATGTAAAAATCACAGTGAATTTTGGTTTTTGCACAATAATTACATTGAAATAAAAAACTAATATAATGTAAACCTGTTAAAATACAATTTTAATAAGCTTGATTACCGTCTCCTATTGACAAAGCACAGAAGAGCTGTATAATACAAAACATGTTTTTTAATTTCATAGTTCATATTTACAGTAAATTACTGGCAGCTGTTGTAGCCAGAATGTCATCTAAAAAAATTAAGCTCTATGACTTTGTTATAATTTGCTAGAAACATTAATGAAAAACCAGTAGAGACAATGATTAAATTAAATAGTTAATATTAAATAATCAAATTAATGACTAAAAAGGCACTGATCTAATTAATATCAAACTTAATACAACCAAAAACAAATAAGTACAAAATAAACAGTCAAATAAAATTGAAAACACTTGATACTTGCAGTGGATGACAAAGTTTCTTTTTATCCAGACTTGATAGTAGAGAGCTTTCAAAACAGTCTCTGATGGTGTCTGAGGAACTGAAGCAGGTTTTGGATCCAATGTGTTTGAGGACTTGCATGTTGTTGTTCAGATGCTCGGTGTAGATTAGTGTTCTTTCCTTGCAGTCTGAAAGCAAATACAAAGCACAATAAAGCAAACTGCCCATTTCAAAAAAAAAAATAAACATGCATCAAGCAAATATACGATCTTACATTTAATAGAGCTGTGTTATGAAACGGCTGTGTGGAGGCAGGAAAAGGACCCAAAGTGCAGACTCCGGAAACAGACAAAAAACAACTTTAATGCCGAACTCCAAAAAAGTAACAAAACTAAGACTCCAAGGTAAACTTACACAAACATAACACACAGCTGGATGACCATTTTTCAAATGTGCAGAAGGTCCTTTTCTTCTGTTGCTGCGCATCACATGCAATACCGTCTCGGTCGTTGTGTTCTTGGGCAAGACACTTCACCTACTGGTGATGGCCAGAGGGGCCGATGGCACGATATGGCATCCTCGCTTCTGTCAGTCTGCCCCAGCTGTGGCTATGACTGTAGCTTGCCTCCACCAGTGAATGAATAGTGGAATTGTAAAGCGCTTTGAGGGTCTTGATAAGCACTATATAAATACAATCCATTATTAGAATGGAGTAGGTGAACCATTCTTTTTTTTTCACAAAAAATTTAAGAAACAGCAACATCATATGACATAATGCCCTAAAAATGTTGTGTCCTAAACAAAATGGCAAACCTGGCTGACAGATGTGAAAATATTTGAAACAGTTGAAAATTGACTCAAACTTTACTCCTTCTATATCTGGTGTACCTTCAGCCTTGAAGTGTTCAACAGGAGAGTTGTACATCTCTATGGTGCATTCTGCTCCACACTGATTTGCAGGTGGTATCACACTCAAACAGATTGAACAGTGGTAAATCCATGATTTAAAATCTCCTGTTCCACCACATCCCAAAGGTGCCCTTGATTTAGGATCTGGTGAATGTGGAGGTTGGTGGAGTTCAGTAAAGTCATTGTGATGTTTAACAACCCAGTTTAACATGATCACAGTTTCGTGATATGGTGCATCATCCTTCTGCCAGTAGTGCTGGCAAAGATAGTTGTAGTAAACCATGATCACTAATGAGAAATCAGTAGGGCTACAGTAAACCCTGTGTGGATCAGAGAATATCCAAAATAAAGTAAATTATGCACCCAATTCTTTTGAGTCATTAAAGATTCATGCTCATGTTAATTCCATCATGGAAATAAATTCATGCCCAAGATGAGTGTATGTACACTTTTGACCACAATTGTAGAAACAGTACAGCTAGAAATGTCAGACACACACATGCACACCTTTAGTGAACACCCAAAACTGTACCAGTTAGTTTAAACATGACCACACTCAAAAGAATCGCAGCCATACTGATTAACAGAAAGAAACTTTACCATTAGAAACACTATAATAGATCCATAAAGTAGATTTATAATACTTAATATAATACTTAGAATATTATATTATATGTAATATACATATACATATAATATATGTATATATGGAAAGATACGACATAGAACAACAAGAGCCGTTGCTGCCCTCCAGGTGGACTTAAAGGAACACAATTGGAATGAGGTTTTTGCAAATGAAGATTCAAATAGTGCATATGATGCATTCTTATCAACAGTAATTTCACTATATGAAAAACATTGTCCTTTAATGAAGATCACTAGAAAGCATCACAGATCAAATAAGCCATGGATCACAAAGGGGATAGAAGATGCATGTAAAAAGAAAAATAATCTATATAAGAGATTCATCAAACAGAGGACAAAAGATGCTGAAATAAAGTACAAGTTATATAAAAATAGATTAGTAAATATTATAAGAACAAGTAAGAAAGAATATTGGCACAAATTATTGGAGCAAAGTAGAAGTAACACACAAGAAAGATGGAGGATATTAAACAGTATAATCAAAAAGGGCTCAAAAAATAAGAATTATCCAGATTATTTTAAAAAAGATGAAGATATTGTGCTTGATAAAACTAAAGACATTGCAAATGAATTTAATGATTTCTTTGTAAATGTTGGCTTTAATTTAGCAAAAGAAATTCCAGAGTCAAGAAATAATAACGATCTAAATAAACATATTACTCAGAATGTGTCCTCCATGTTTATTGGTGCTGCAACTCATGGAGAAATAATTAACATTGTGAAGACATTTAAAAATAAAAAGTCCACTGACTGTTTTGGTATTGACATGATGTTAGTTAAAAGTATTATAGAATATATAGTGCAACCTTTCGCACACATTTGTAATCTGTCCTTTCAAACTGGTGTGTTTCCCTCACAAATGAAAATAGCAAAAGTTATTCCAATCCATAAAAACGGAGAGAGATGTCAGTTTACCAATTATAGGCCAATATCACTACTCCCACAGTTCTCACAAATTTTAGAAAAGTTATTTGTTAATAGACTTGATAAATACATTGAGAAGCATAATCTCCTAAGTGATAACCAATATGGCTTTAGAGTGAAAAGGTCCACTTCGATGGCAGTGATGGAACTTGTTGAAGGGATATCTAATGCTATAGATAATAAGGAATATACTGTTGGTGTTTTTATAGACTTAAAAAAGGCGTTTGATACAATTGATCATTCTATATTAATGAATAAACTAGAGAGATATGGCATAAGAGGGATAGCATACAAGTGGATGAAAAGTTACCTGGATGACAGATATCAATATGTCGAATTCAATAATCTAAGCAGTTGAAGGTAACTTGTGGTGTTCCTCAGGGCTCCTCAGGGCTCTGTGCTGGGCCCTAAATTATTTATATTATATATAAATGACATATGTAGCATTTCCAAACTGTTAAAATGTGTATTGTTTGCTGATGATACCACTCTGTACTGCTCAGGTAAAAACCTAGAACAGCTTCTGACTACAGCGGAAAAGGAGTTAAATATATTAAAAAACTGGTTTGATGTAAATAAGTTATCATTAAATATAAAGAAAACAAAATTGATTATTTTTGGCACTAGACAAATGAAAAATGTATCTAAAATCAGGGTTAATGGAATTGAAATTGAAAGAGTGTATGAAAATAAATTTCTTGGAGTGATAATTGATGATAAGTTGAGTTGGAAGTCTCATATAAACCATGTGAAAACAAAAATGTCAAAAACCATTGCTATTCTCTATAAAACAAAGCATGTACTGAACAAAAAATCATTATACACACTTTATTGTACTCTGTTGCTTCCATATATGACTTACTGTCTGGAGATATGGGGTAATGCATATAAAACGAACACTCTTCCTATTTTCAAGTTACAAAAAAGAGCTATAAGAATTATAAATCAATCAAACTATATAGAACCAACTAACACTTTGTTTATTAATCTGAATACCCTGAAATTTTATGATTTAGTTTAATATAAAATGGCACAGATAATGTATAAAGCACAAAATAACTTGCTTTGCCCCAGTACTCAGAAGCTGTTTAAAGTCAGAGAGAGTCAATATGCCTTAAGGGGAACAGATTTCTTTAAAAAAAACAAGATGAGGACAAATATAAAGCAGAGATGTGTTTCTATTAGAGGAGTTAACCTGTGGAATAGTTATGACAGTGATTTAAAAAGGTGGAGTTCATTTTCCTTGTTTAAAAATATGTTTAAAAATAGAGTATGAGAAAAATGCTAATGCTAGTGTTAGTGGCGCTAACGGCTGCAGACAGGAAGATACTGCCAGCACCAGAAACGTGCTCGTCATCTCCGAGCATGAAGTAAGGAGAGCCTTCAAGAGAGTGAACACCAGGAAAGCAGCAGGACCAGACAGCATCCCAGGTCGTATCCTAAGAGACTGCGCATACCAGCTAGCTCCTGTGTTCACTGAGATATTCAACATCTCTTTATCTCAGTCGGTGATCCCCACATGCTTCAAAGAGTCCATCATTGTTCCTGTCCCGAAGAAACCCCACCCTGCTTCTCTCAATGACTATCGCCCTGTAGCCCTCACCTCAGTAGTGATGAAGTGCTTTGAACGCCTGGTCAGAGACTTCATCATTTCTTCACTACCAGACACACTGGACCCACTACAGTTCGCTTACCGTCCAAATCGTTCCACAGACGATGCCATCTCTCATCTCCTCCACACATCACTCACTCACTTGGACACTAGAAGGGGGAATTATGTTAAAATGCTCTTCATAGACTACAGCTCTGCATTTAACACCATAATTCCCTCCACACTCACCACCAAGCTGGAGCATCTGGGACTCAGCTCATCTATGTGTCAGTGGATCTCCAACTTCCTAACTGGCAGACCACAGGCAGTAAGGATGGGCGGACATGTCTTAGCCTCCACCACTCTCAGCACTGGAGCCCCCCAGGGGTGTGTTCTGAGCCCCCTGCTGTACTCTTTGTACACATATGACTGTGTGGCCACTACCAGCTCCACCACCATCATCAAGTTTGCTGACGACACCGTCGTGGTGGGCCTGATCTCTGATAACAACGAGACGGCCTACCTGAAGGAGATTAGGAATCTGGAGAACTGGTGCCAGAGGAACAACCTCCTTCTAAACGTCAGTAAGACAAAGGAGCTGATAGTGGACTTCAGCACTAAGCAGGAGAGGAACTACCAGACCCCCGTCATCAACGAGTGCCCAGTGGAGAGAGTGGACAGCTTCAAATACCTCGGAGTTCACATCACGCAGGACCTGTCATGGTCCTGTCACATCAACACCGTGGTGAAAAAGGCCCGACAGCGTCTCTACCACCTCAGACGCTTGAGAGACTTCCAACTGCCCTCCAAGGTGCTCAGGAACTTTTACTCGTGCACCATAGAGAGCATCCTGACGGGAAACATCTTAACCTGGTTCGGGAACAGCACCATGCAGGACAGACGAGCTCTACAGAGGGTTGTGCGATCAGCTGAGCGCACCATCCGCTCTGAGCTCCCTGACCTGCACTCAATCTACAGCAGGCGGTGCTGGACCAAGGCCAGGAAGATGGTGAAGGACCTCAGCCATCCCAACAACAGACTGTTCTCTCTGCTGAGGTCAGGAAAGCGATTCCGCTCCCTGAAGACCAACACAGAGAGACTGAGGAGGAGCTTCTTCCCGCAGGCGATACGGTCTCTCAATCACACCACCACACAGTACTGACCCACACATATGGTTCTTACACACACACTGGACTTTCTGGACTTTGGTTTTGCACAACACTGGTCACTATATTCTTCATTTCCGGTTAATACTTGTACAGCTGCTGTTATTGTGTATATATTTATTTATATTTAGATTTCTTCATACATTCTTATATAGTTCTATATTGTGTATTTTGTTGTACAGTTATTTTATTTTCAACTTTAATTTATATATTTTATCTTATTCTTCCCAGTTAAATTTACCCTTCATTCTAATTTGTGTTGTACAGTTATTTCATTTTTAACCTTAATTTATATTTTATTCCTTCTTAGTTAAATGTACCCTTTTTAATTTTTCATATTTATTTCCTATCTTATTCATAGCCTTTTCCTTTTTTGTTCTCTTTAGGTCACGAGCAGTTGTCCAAGCATTTCACTACATATCGTACTGTGTATGACTGTGTACGTGACAAATAAAATTTGAATTTGAATTTGAATTTGAATTTGAAAAATATATAAATCAAGAATGAAAAGAGCAAAAAATAAAATAAACCCAAAAAACCAAAAACCTCTTGATTCTTTTGCTTTGATGTAGTTACTTATCTAAGGTGGAAAGTTTTTTTTTTTCTTGTTTGTTTGTTTGTTTTGTTTTTGCTTTGTTTTATTATTTGCTTCGAGCCCTGTGTACAGGAGCTGGATGCAAAAAGATCTTTTGTTAAAAGGGTTGGCGTAATAAGCAAATGCTTCAGCCAATACCTTTTGATTAACCTTGTCTCATGCTTTCTTGCTTTGTGGTAGATCTTTGTTCTGTTTTCACTGAGATATTTGAATGCTAATCAATAAAAATCAAATCAATAAAACAATAAACAATAAAGGCAAAATCATCAAAACTGAACCACAGAGCAATGGTGGCACGGTTGATGTTTGCATGTTTGTATTATGTTGATGGCCTGGTGTGCGTGCATAGTACCTGGATGCACTATGGGAAGAAGGTAAGCTTGGCGGATGCAGTGTGATGCTTTAGGCAATATTCTGCTGGGAAACCTTGTGTCTTACTATCTATGTGGACTACTATCTTCCTAACTGTTGTTGCAGACCATGTACATCCTTTTAGGGAAGTGGTATTCCCTGATGGCCTCTGTCAGCAGGATAGTGTGCCCAATTTTTCGAGGAGCATAATGAGATTGAAGTGTTGACTTGGCCTCCAAATTCCCTAGATGTCACTCCAATCGAACATCTGTGGGATGGCACAACTTATGGGATCTGGTGCCAACATCTTGTTGCCAGATACCACACCTTCAGGGGTCTAGTGGAGTCCATGCCTTGATGGGTCATGGCTAGAATAATGTTCTGCCTGATTGGTGTGTATTAATTTAAATACCATCTTTTATGTATTTTATTGATTTCTTTAAAAATAATTTGTTATAATTTTATCAAGAGGGTCTATAAATCCTTCAGTTAGTTACAAATTAAAGATACAGTTTCATTATTTATACACGATACAGAGGCTCCATAGACTCCACTTACAGCAAATTACAAGCTGTGGAGTGTGTTATGACTGCAGTACATTAAACTTAGGTTGAAGAAAAGCTTTTAGCTGAGCACCATCAACAGACAGAGCTGGGCACCAGCCAGTGAGTTCCTGACGTCAGTCAGTCAGTCAGCCAATGAAATCTCAGCTATTTTATTCTATGAGAACATGCCATGAAAGTCTGTAGCTCAGATAGGACCTGGAATAAGGATATGAGTTTTCACTTAGACACTGCTGTAAATATTTCTTGTAAGATCTTTCTTACCTCACTGTGAAAATTCTATTAGTATCTGTTCATGGCGGTTTCCCTGTTATTTGCTCCTGTTATTCAGAGCTGAAGAAGTAGGTTGGTTGAGCTCCATAAGCAGGAAAATCTAAAACTTTAGCTATGGAAAAAAATTGCTGTACTCCCAGAAATAATCACATAATGAAACCTGCTGTGACACTTTTGTTATGTTGCCGACCAGATGAGGTGACGGCTACGGGTGAATCCTAATCAAGGTTTTCCATTTTCACCATCGTGGGTGTTTCCAGAGTGGCTTGAAATATTATTCCAAGATCATTATTTTTAATTGGCTGTATCAAAAAATACTGCATGTCATGTTGTCCTCTGTGGTATTCTATGACTGCCTTAAAATAAACCCTGTAAATAAATGGATTAAAGGGAACATTAGGGATGGAAATTGATAATTTATCAATTCCAATTCCATTATCGATATTACTTATCAATTAGATTCATTATCAGATCTCTAATTGATTTTCATTGGGTTCTCACTAGTTACCACCATCACTAAGCAGCATATCGAAGACATTACATTTCTGCAAATTAATTGCATGATTTGTGGTCAAATGTTTGTGGATGTTGGATGTATTTTATCTTTGTTGTGATCAGTGTTGGGTCATTACTCAAAAAGAAAGGTATTACACATATCACACAGAACACTTTTATTAAAAGTAATGCAGTACATTACTTTATTACTCCAAGGAAAAAATAACTCATACTACTCATAACCAGTGTTGGGTAAGTTACTTTAAAATAGTAACTTAGTTACATTACTAGTTACTTCTCTCAAAAGTAACTCAGTTACTTCAAGTTACTCGTTACTTTCAAAGTAACTAGTTACTAGGGAAAGTAACTTTGGTTTTACACAGAATTCTCTTGTTAATGTGTTGCTTCCATAACTTTGCCAGTCTTCTAGCTTGCTTACTTGCCACAAGTGCACTGTGCCACCTACCAAAAGAAAGGAAAAGATAATGTGCATATTTCCACGAGAGAAATCCCACGCCTGGACCGTCATTGACTGCTGCCATGATTCTAGCCTACGTCACAGTGTCATGCGTGCCTTTTACATCCAACACAAAAACTGCAGTCGTGGTGCTTTCGACTGTACTCAGAACTCGGAAATTCTGCCTTCTGAATAGGAAGATGTAGGCAACACCAGACTGCAGATGAGCTGCATACAGGGCTGGACTGGGACAGAAAATTGGCCCGGGCATTTTGACTAGAGACTGGCCCACCATTATAGGAAAAATCATAAAGCCTTTGAATGAAAATAAACACTGTTGTGACAGTGATGTACACTGTTTTGATCATATATATGCATCAATCTATCAATCGTTTGTTGTAAGATTCAGATAATTATTTTTTAAAAGCTAGATATTTTAAATGAGAATAAGAAAGAAAAGTATTTCTTTGTGCCCCCCTTTCCCTTTTAATGCCCTACATGCCCCCCTGGCAACACTTTGCTAGATCCACCCCTGCACAGCTATCAGCTGTCAGCTACCTAAAAAAGGATCCTGGGGTTATTTGTCTCTCAGAAGCAGTTCATAACTTCCCTTCAACTCATTCATGTCACCTAAAAGGTAAACCTGTTCCTCCATCACAGCTCTGATGATCCAGTAAGGACATCTCCTGGTTTCATCTTCATGTTTCCCTCTCACCAGATAACCAAACCATATCATGACCAGCAGCTTTTTTGCAGCTGTGGCTCCAGCAAACATCAGCTGATACTAGAAATTAATATTAAATAAATTCTAACAACAGCTGATCAAGCTTAAACATACTGCTGTTGTCTAGCGCGACATCCGCTGGTTTCCTCTTTCTGGCGCAAAGTGGGCGATAAATAAACAAGAGAGCCGATCAGCTGATCATTGATCAGTTTTCATGACTGAAGTAGAAACGGGAGAGGGAGGGGGGGAGAATGAGAGAAGAAGAGGCAGCTGTGCAGCAAAGACACAGAATAACTCCAGCTTTGTGCCTTTTTCATTGTAGCTGAATTACGGGACAAACTGTTCCTTTTCACCTCAATAAGAAACGCGTAATATTTTCTCTGAATACCAGACGGGACGGTTGGCAACTCTAATAACTTATGAACAAAATAAAGTTCAACATCATTAACTTCATAGCACCCACCCAGCTATATAGAAACTCCGTCATGCTAGCTAGCACGCAGTACGGAAAAAGTCAGAATAACGAAAATAAACTCCACTTAAACTTGGTTTATATCTGACCCAGAGAGACTGCAGGTCATAACTTCTTACCTGAAGTTCAGTTCACACTTGGACCGGCGGCCGCCTCGGGTCTCTTTTCCTTCTGCGTCCCTTTTCCTTCATCCACCTGCTGGCCTCCACCACTTGCTAATGTTACTGAATTTAACTACTGATTTTATCTACTGTTCTGATTTTATCTGTTTTGATTTTATATACAGTTTTGTTTGTTTGTTAATTAGTTTGTTTGTTTGCTTGTTTTAATCAATTTTAAATCACGCTTTTCATTTGTTTTTGTTTCTAATGTCTCTGTAAAGCACTTTGAATCACCTTGTTGTTGAATTGTGCTATACAAATAAACTTGCCTTGCCTTGTCTTGAATCTGTGGAAGCTCCGCGATAGCCACCACACGAAGTAACGAGTAACGACCCTATCTAAATCCCAGTAACGACTAACGCGTTCCTGATTTTGGCATAATAACTAGTTACCGTGCTCGTTACCACAATAATAACGTAGTTACTGTAACGCGTTACTTAATAACGCGTTAGTCCCAACACTGCTCATAACACCTTTCATCTCAGTCTGTAAAATGACCTGAAACACATTGTCTCATAATTACCATTTAACAATATAAACCTTAGGCTACAATCGTACACACCAACACAAATCCCTATCCTGATGAGGACACGCATATAATCTTTCTCTTACTATTCAGGTATGAGCACAAAGCCAACAGTACAAAACAAAGATGAAAACCAGCACAAAGCCAAAGTGATCATCACATTGATTTTACTGTAGAAAGATGAGCAGGCAGAAACAAAGGCTGCAGCCTGACTGCTCACCTGTTTGTTACCTGATGAAGTTCAACAGTGGCTTGCTTCACTGCAGTTCACAAATGATGGCTAACTTGACCACGCTGCTGGGTTGGGATCGGCATTCAATCAGCTTTAGCGTCACTATGGGTTTTTGGCTAGGTTGGTGTTAGCATGCTGTCTGTGCAGGTGCCTGCAAAGAGCTGAAGTTGTGTTAGCAGTATTATGCAGTTGTTGCTGTTCTGGATGCAGTTTGCGCTTTACCATTACACTCTTGTCCTTTTGTGCAATAAAAATAAAAGTAATATCCAGGCTGCAAACTGCCCTACATTGTTCTGGGGCGGATCTACTGTGGTGGCAGGGGGTGTGTAACAGTGCGGCCCTTAGCGGCTGGAAACACAGTGAGATAGACCAAGGCAAGTGTAGTGGAACAAAGTATTTATTTGCTATACAGCCCTCTTTACAACAATTAATTTGTCGAGTTTCTTCACAGCACAAAAATCTATCCTCTAATGACAACCGGCAGCCTTAAATATGTTCAGCTGTCACAGACTTAACCATTATTCTACTCTCAGGTAAATTCTTAAATCCCAACCTTCCACCACAGTATACAATATATCAATTAGAATAAATAAATACATAAATACATCTTCACATTTACATATTAATAAATATTTCACACTTAATGTTACACCAAACCCAATATTATAAAAACCCAGAAACCCAAGCACAAAAAGATTCACCACACTCTCTTTACCAATGGTCTCTCCCGGAACCTTTAAATGGTGTCTGTACCCCCGGGGAAACATTTGCCCAAACACCTTGAAGAGGACACAGGCAAGAAAGGTGAGTAATCATTAACTTACAAACACTTATTTGCACCACTTTTATCCCTAGATTTCACACACAAATTTGCATTAGTTTTCCTTACTGGTCAGCCTTAATCACAATCTCAATCACCATTCTTCTCTCCTGACAGACAACCACCACATTCCTTGACGAGGAGCAGCTGTGCAGGATCTGAAATAAGGCTACCAACTGATTTTAAAATTCCCAATAAATAGTCAATAAATATTTAAACTTCTTCTGTGCAAATCCATGCTTAAAGTGCAATGCTCATAAAGTGTTTGATAAGGTGCTTTTAATAAAGTGAAAGGTGTGCTCCAAAGTGCTATACATATAATATAAATAAATGCAGTAAGGGAGTCCTCTTCCTTACAGGGTGGCATGTGCTACCCCTAAAATCTCTTCCCACTTTAGTGTCACCCTAGTTTTGGATATGACAGTGTTGTTTATTAACATATGTTAGCATTAACACTTTGAGCCTAGCAACAATTAACACTGAATGTAAATCCTAAAACTGAAAATATTATATAGTGTAATACATTCCCCCATTAAGAAATGGTTCAGCCCATAGCCTTAGACTGGCATAATCATAGAGTCAGTTCCCACTGACAACAAGAAATAAAGCCACAGAACATTTTGAATCATAACTATGGGAATATTTAGATTTTAACACGGGCGGTTGATTGTTACACTCTGAAAATGAAATGAAGGTACGTTTTATTAACCCAACAAGTCATGAAAACTTTGTTCATGGCAGTGCAGATTTCTGACATTTCCTGTAAATTTAAGCATAAAACAATTTGATAATTTGTAATAAAAAGACTGTGAAACTCAAGTTAAACCTGTTCTAATGAAACAACCTCTTGTGTAGCTTTCTGAATTTTAGACTTAGTGAACTACATACACCGTGGGTAGCACGGTGGTTAGCACTGTTGCCGCACAGCAAGAAGGTCCTGAGTTCAATTCCACCATCAGGCCGGGGTCTTTCTGTGTGGAGTTTGCATGTTCTCCCCATGTTTGCATGGGTTCCCTCCAGGTACTCTGGCTTCCTCCCAAAGACATGCACAAAAGACAGTTTGTGGGTATAAGGTTAATTGATTAATCCAAATTGCCCATAGGTGTGAAAGGGAGAATGAATGTGAGTGGTTGTCTGTCTCTGTGTGTTAGCCCTGACTGGCTAGCTCTGTGACTGGTGACCTGTCCAGGGCGTACCCCGCCTCTTCCCCTATGACAGCTGGGATAGGCTCCAGCCCCCCCCCCCCCCCCCACCCCAAGCGGGAAGCGAATGTATGTATGGACTACATACATATTTATTATAAAGGCTATTCAGAACATAAAATCAAAATTCAAATTTTTAATGCAACTAAAATAAAATATGTAATATTTGGGCGATCGTGGCTGAAGAGGAAGGTTTCCGATTCGAGCGTCGGCTTAGACAGTCTTGGTCGTTGTGTCCTTGGGCAAGACACTTCACCTACCGCCTACTGGTGATGGCCAGAATCGCTTCTGTCAGTCTGCCCCAGGGCAGCTGTGGCTACTAGCTTGTGAATGTGAGAGTGAATGAATAGTGGAATTGTAAAGCGCTTTGAGGGTCTCGAAAAGCACTATATAAATGCAATCCATTATTATTATTAATTATGAGTGTAATGTCCCATGCCTCTGACGCCTTGCTAGAGTTGACATTCAGACGACTCCTCTTCAAAATGAACACGCAGACAAGAGGGTTTGACTTCACTCCCTTTACTTCATCAAATCAAAAACAAGAACAAATACACAATAACAGTACACATGAATTCTTTAGCCAAAAGGGTTAGCAAATTCGAGAAGCTTTTTCAGAACTGAAGATGAGAGGTGAAAAGTCTTCAAGCAACTTAAAGAAGTCCAGATGCTTTTCTTTCCAAGTTCATTAGACTACGATGACCTGGATGACTGAGAACCTTCACAGACTCATTGCGGGTTCCCGCCCTCGGTCCACACCCCTCGGAGGAAGAAACACCTGTGCCTCATTAGTAGGGATGGGTACCGGTCTCCGGTGCCATGATGGCACCGGTTCTGACATAAACGGTAGTAACCAGACCGAAAAGCAGCGCACATTTCGGTGCTTTATTTTGGTGCTTTTTTTTCCCTGAGCTGTGATACACTTTAGATTCTAGCCAATCATTTAGTAGGCGGGTCCAGGTACTCACGTTCTTTTAGAGCAGAGCTACAGATTAAAACTGCCCAAGGCGAAGCGGTCAAAAGTCTGGCTGTACTTCACAGCAAAATATGCAAACTCAGCAGCCTGCAACAAGTGCTTTAAGCTGATACTGTGATACTGTCAAAGGAGGTAACACCTCAAATCCAATGAAACACCTGGCGACGCATAGCGTTTTTTTTAAAAGCCGAGAAATGCGCCGTATTTGATAGCTTGCCTCGAGACCTCACACCGAGCACATCTACTGCGGGTGTGGTGCCTGTTATCAGACCCAGTTAGCAACATCCCCCAAAAACCCGAAGAGTAGAGTCCTGGCCCCTAGCCCTGCCAGTGTAGCAGAAATGATGACGGATGATGATGGCAGCAGCAGCTATTCTTCTCTGCGTGAGTAGCTTAATGTTGTTCGTGTGTAATTTACATTGAGTAGGCTAACCACGTTATTACATTAATGCTTGTAAGGTGAACTAGCAAACATCATCATAGCTACATGCTGCTGTCTTCTTGTTTGATGGCAGATAATCCCTTCACCCTGGCCAAAAAGGCTAAAATGACCAAAGAAAAAGTGGAAAAGCTAAACATGAGAGGTTTTTGGACAAAGTTTATGTTTTTTCCATTGTTTAAGCACTGCTTCCAGCCAAGAGTGATACCATATATGCCCCATAGCTGCAGAAAAGGCTAACATTGTTATCTTTTTACAAAAAAACAGCTGAACATGGGAGGTTTTTGGACCAATTTTGTGTTCTCCATTCTTTAAGCACCGGTTTGAGCACCGTTTAAGCACCAGCACCGTTTCAAAAGTACCGGTTTGGCACTGGTATCGGATAAAACCTAAACGATACCTATCCCTACTCATTAGTGTGGCCAGCATTTAAGCCAGGGAGCGACTACTGTTCTTCGCTGGATCGTTGTGTGACTCGCGTTAGTGAAGTCAAGCGTCAGCAAGTGTTTTTGTGTTTCTTAGTGTTTTTGTATTAACGAGTGTTTCTTTGTGTACAGACTCCCTGGACTGTTTCCCCTGTGCTTCCCGTGTGACGAGGGTCGGAGGGAAAGGCTGGTTTCATGTGTGGATTGTTTGGAGAGAAACAAGAGCTTTCCCCTGGATTTCCCTGAAGCCCTATCCCCTCACCTTTTGTATATAGCACTGCCCCGCTCCTTTTTGTATATACACCCTTTGGACGTTGTAAATAAATTCTCTTGTGTGCATCTAACCTCGGAATGCTGTGTGTGAGTCCTCCATGTCAACCGTAACAGATTCTCAATGGCAGGTTCAGCGACTGTAGCACTTGACTTGAATGAGTAAACAGCTGATGTGCCAAAAAGCTGCAAAACATCAGACAGCTTCAGTCCATATCGGATGTACAGGATGGAGTTAAGGTTTCGCAAGGGCATCTGTTTTCTAAGTTTGCTTTTTACCACACTCATCTGGCTGAATACACTCTCAATTTCAGCATTTGACTGTGGCAAGGACAACACAGACACAGCAGCCATGACAAGTTCTTGAAACGTGTTGATATCAGCTGCATCCCTGTACTTCCAAATCTCACTCCAGAAGCCCATTGTGTTTTTTGTCTCATTCCATTTACTAAGATGGATGGTACACCATTGGTGGACAATCTTATCTATTGCTTCAGGGGAGAAGCCAAGGAGTTTAGCAATTTTTTCTATTTCTCTGCTTTAGACTTTCCTCCACATTGAAAACGGACATGTACTGCAATGTTACAATGTTATTCGGCAGTCTCAACCTCAACTCATTAGTGAGGGATACGGTGAAGGCTACACATCGCTTTCTGACATTTTTTTCATCCTCAGGGTCAAGGTGCAACTGAGCTGCTTTTGACTCAAAAAGCTAACAAAGCTATGGTTTGGAACTGATTTATCCTTCTATTGGCTCTTTGAATACATCCACATTTGCCAGTGGATTCAGCACCCTGCTGTTCACAGACCTGATCAGGGTAACCAAGCTGTAAAGTAGTTTAAGAGGATCTACCTGTTCTCCTTCAAAAGCCTTGATGGCGGTCTGTACCTTTCCCAGCACTGACTTTACAAAAGTAATATATATGATATTTTGAGGATCATTGAACATGGAGTATAAAACTTTAGCCATGTAGCAGTGTTCACTGGACTTGGTGACCACAAAATGTTGCCTAAGCTCATCCCACTGGTCCAAAATTTCCTGAAACCACAGGTTCAATGGTTATCTGTAAGGGTTTTTCCCCACAGTTGATGGTCTCACAAATGGCCTTATAGGCCTCCCTGCGCTTTGGAGACACTGAAAACCATTAATAATTCTCTCGTACCAAGTACTCGACACTACGGGGATGGCATCATTGGAAGCATGACTTACAGCAAGCTGCAGAGAGTGGCATTCACAGCTAATAAGAACAAGATCTTTGAGGCCATACTCCTCTTTCAGCCCTTTATGGACCCCATTGTTAATCCCTGTCATCACAGGTGCATTGTCTGTCCCTATATCCCCAAGAGTTTTTTTTTTTAAGACTCCACTTCTCAAGGAAAGCCACAACAGTACAAGCTATAGCTCTGGCATCTCCTCCCTCCAACTGAACAAGCCCTAAAAAAGTGGATACAATTGTCTGCTTGGTGTCACTAAAATACCTTATGACAACCCCCAGGTACTTAGAAACACTTATATCTGTGGACTCATCGAGGAGGAGGCTGAAACGTTGATCACCCACATCTGCAACTAAGTTTTTCAGAAAGTATGGTGCCAGAACACCATTAATCATTTCTGTGGACTTTGTCCTGTGCATTTTGAAATAGGTAGCAGCAGTGGAGTACATGAAGTGGTGGTTGCAAGTGAGAGTAATTCTTCAGATTAGAAGTAGGTGGATTTCACCAATTCCAATTAAAGTCAAAAACAAAAAAATCATAGGGGAGGAGCAAAGTTCTATGCCAGCTGTTTTATTGAACAGTGCAGCTCAGCAAAACAGAAGGAAAAGCAAAGCTCCCTTAGGGTGTTTGCCGTAAGCACATGCAGGTTGGGACCAACCCCAACAGACAGAGAGCAGGAAAAAAGCCCAGAGGGCTTTCCCAGGTCCCCTTTTAAAGGTACCAGTAGTCCCACCTCCTGCTGCTGAGTAACTATCCCACACGCCCAAAAACAGCAGGTGCAGGGTCAAGTACGGGCCAGGGTCCGGCCAGGGCTCTGGTTGAGGGCCCTGCCCAAAGGGGCACCCTTAGGTTAACCCTTTGCTGGATAACACCATCTGGGTCTGGGTGCAGTTCCCCCCTCCAGGGGCAAGGGTACCTAGACCCGGTTCGTAGAGTACGCTTGGGGAGTTTGATCGTGTGTACAGCGTCTCTTTATGTCTGTCTCCACGTTGGTTGAGTGTGGAGTAAGTGCATATGAGAGCATGAGGATGGGAATGGATGTTTGTATCTGTGTGTGCCTGTATGTCTGTGTCTATATGTCAGGTTGGGTATCAGACGCCACCTCTCTGGGGACATCTCAGGCCCTCCAAGGTTTGGAGGCCTATCTCCACCCACCACCACTTCCCCTGCCAGTGGCGGACTCCCTCAGGTAGTGGTGGTTCTTTGTGTCTGAGGCTGGGCGTCCGGGTACACACCGGCTCACTCGTTGGCGGCCGCTTATCGGGGCCTGGAGCCTGGGGCTCGCTCGGGCCACTTCGGAGGTGGGGTGCCCCCGGCCTCTCGGCCCGGGGCTCGGTCACTCAGGCACAGCTGGCTTCTGCTCCGCGGCTGCTGAGTGAGCCCTCATCTGGGACTCTCCTCAGCTCTTACTAGGACAGTGGCGCAGCTGCCCCTCTGTTGGTCTTCCTTGGTCTCTTGTGTTCTGGGGGCCTCTGGATGTCTGGAGTTTTTATCTCCTCCATACCGGCTTCATACCCTGGAGGATGGGGCTGTGGCTCCCCCACACCCTCTAGCAGATCGTTACATGGAGAAACCTTTGGAATGCAAGCATGCTGATCCACACAGGTATGCACCCAGGTGTACACACGGGTATTCACAGACGCGGACTACAGCTTTCTTGGCTGCTGCCACAAAGCACATTGTGCGCTGTCTATCTTGCGTGCTGCACAATATCGTTTATTATTTAGTATCTACTGATATCTACTGCTAGCTAGTTTATTGTGATGGTGCTGTTTTTTTTATTATGTTGCTCCTTGTTGTTTGCTTTCTCTTCTGTTTTTTCTCTCCATACAGGTGACCCAGGTGTTTTATTTGTTTGGGGGTTTTTTTGTTTTTGTTTTTTTGTTTCTTCCCCCCCCCCCCCCCCCCCCCTTCTCACCGTCTCTTCTCCCCTTTGGTTTTCTCTCTCTCCCTCTCTTTCTTTCATTCTTTCTCCCTGTCCTATCCCCCAGTCATGTCTGTCCCGTTTGTAGCAACTGAAAATAAAATAAATTCATAATTATAATTATTTTTTTTTCACATTCTGTCTCTCACAGTTGAAGTGTACCTCTGGTGCAAATTACTGACCTCTGTCATCATTTTAGGTGGGGGAACTTGCACAATCGGTGGCTGACTAAATACTTTTTTGCCCCACTGTATCTCATCTGACCACATGACTTTCTCCCATGCCTCCTCTGGATCGTCCAAATGGTCATTGCCAAGCTTCAGACGGGCTTGGACATGTGATGACATGAGCAGGGGAACCTTCCGTGCAATGCATGATTTGAGACCATGACGGTATAGTGTTCTACTGACAGTGACCTTTGAAACTGTAGTCCCAGCTCTCTTCATGTCATTGACCAGCTCCTCCCGTGTAGTTCTGGGCTGATTCCTCACCTTTCTTATCATCAGTGATACCCCACGAGGTGAGATCTTGCATGGAGCCTCAGTCTGAGAGAGACTTACAGTTGTCTTCAGCCTCTTCCATTTTCTTGCTGAATCTTGCTGATTGCCAGGTGTTCAGATACTTATGTGCAGCAGTGCAATACAAATAAATTATTTAAGAATCATACAATATGATTTCCTGAATTGTTTTTTAAATGCTGTCTCACACAGTGAGAATGCACCTACATTATGAATTTCAGACCTTTCCGTGATTTCGAAGTGGGAGAACTTGCAAAATGGCAGGGTGTTCAATTACTCATGTTCCTCACTGTATATATAAGAGCATTGTTTAGATCTGTGTGCCTCATATTCTCCACAGAGTAGTGTTATCAAGATCTCATTAGAACAAAAGTGTTACTGTTGATACTGTTGATATCAGTGTCAGATTATTTAAAACCTTGATGCATTTCTGACAAAATTGCTTCAAACATTTCAATGTTTCACAAAACCCTGCTTTATACATAAGTAATGGCTGCTTCTTCTGACTGCCAGTGTTAGTGTAACTGAATCCAGATAACAGAAGGATGCTCTGGATATAATGTACTTGCTTCAGGCCTAAAAGGAAAAGAAAATACTATATGTAGACAAATCACTAATCAGGGGAACACGGCATAGGTGAGAGCAGAACGCAGAAGGAAACAATTATCTACAGGTGAAAACAATCAGAGCAGTTGGCAATCACAAAGGAAGGAAAGGCAGGAAGTAAAACTACAAGGAGTGCAGAATTATTAGGCAAATGAGTATTTTGTCCACATCAACCTCTTCATGCATGTTGTCTTACTCCAAGCTGTATAGGCTCGAAAGCCTACTACCAATTAAGCATATTAGGTGATGTGCATCTCTGTAATGAGAAGGGGTGTGGTCTAATGACATCAACACCCTATATCAGGTGTGCATAATTATTAGGCAACGTCCTTTCCTTTGGCAAAATGGGTCAAAAGAAGGACTTGACAGGCTCAGAAAAGTCAAAAATGGTGAGATATCTTGCAGAGGGATGGAGCAGTCTCAAAATTGCAAAGCTTCTGAAGCGTGATCATCGAACAATCAAGCGTTTCATTCAAAATAGTCAACAGGGTCGCAAGAAGCGTGTGGAAAAACCAAGGCGCAAAATAACTGCCCATGAACTGAGAAAAGTCAAGCGTGCAGCTGCCAAGATGCCACTTGCCACCAGTTTGGCCATATTTCAGAGCTGCAACATCACTGGAGTGCCCAAAAGCACAAGGTGTGCAATACTCAGTGACATGGCCAAGGTAAGAAAGGCTGAAAGACGACCACCACTGAACAACACACACAAGCTGAAACGTCAAGACTGGGCCAAGAAATATCTCAAGACTGGTTTTTCTAAGGTTTTATGGACTGATGAAATGAGAGTGAGTCTTGATGGGCCAGATGGATGGGCTCGTGGCTGGATTGGTAAAGGGCAGAGAGCTCCAGTCCGACTCAGACGCCAGCAAGGTGGAGGTGGAGTACTGGTTTGGGCTGGTATCATCAAAGATGAGCTTGTGGGGCCTTTTCGGGTTGAGGATGGAGTCAAGCTCAACTCCCAGTCCTACTGCCAGTTTCTGGAAGACACCTTCTTCAAGCAGTGGTACAGGAAGAAGTCTGCATCCTTCAAGAAAAACATGATTTTCATGCAGGACAATGCTCCATCACACGCGTCCAAGTACTCCACAGCGTGGCTGGCAAGAAAGGGTATAAAAGAAGAAAAACTAATGACATGGCCTCCTTGTTCACCTGATCTGAACCCAATTGAGAACCTGTGGTCCATCTTGTTAATAATTTCACCTCCTCACTACGTACGACTCTGGATACTGTAGCTCCTGTGAAAACTAAGGCCTCAAATCAGAAGTACCTGACTCCGTGGTATAATTCTGAAACACGTACCCTAAAGCAGATGACTCGTAATCTGGAGAGGAAATGGCGTGTCACAAATCTAGAGGATCATCATTTAGCCTGGAGAAATAGTTTGCTGCTTTATAAGAAAGCCCTCCGCAAAGCCAGAACATCTTACTATTCATCACTGATTGAAGAAAATAAGAACAACCCTAGGTTTCTCTTCAGCACTGTAGCCAGGCTGACAAAAAGTCAGAGCTCTTTTGAGCCAACCATCCCTTTAACGTTAACTAGTAATGACTTCATGAACTTCTTCACAAATAAAATTTTTATCATTAGAGAAAAAATTACCAATAATCATCCCACAGATGTAATATTATCTACAGCTACTCTTAGTACCATTGATATTAAGTTAGACTCTTTTTCTCCAATTGATCTTTCTGAGTTAACTTCAATAATTACTTCCTCCAAACCATCAACGTGTCTTTTAGACCCCATTCCTACAAAACTGCTCAAAGAAGTCCTGCCATTAATTAATTCTTCGATCTTAAATATGATCAACCTATCTCTAATAATCGGCTATGTACCACAGGCCTTCAAGCTGGCTGTAGTTAAACCTTTACTCAAAAAGCCATCTCTAGACCCAGCAGTCTTAGCTAATTATAGGCCAATCTCCAACCTTCCTTTCATATCAAAAATCCTTGAAAGAGTAGTTGTCAAACAGCTAACAGATCATCTGCAGAGGAATGGTTTATTTGAAGAGTTTCAGTCAGGTTTCAGAGCTCAGCACAGCACAGAAACAGCTTTAGTGAAGGTTACAAATGATCTTCTTATGGCCTCTGACAGTGGACTCATCTCTGTGCTTGTCCTGCTAGACCTCAGTGCAGCGTTCGATACTGTTGATCATAATATCCTATTAGAGCGATTAGAACATGCTGTAGGTATTACAGGTACTGCACTGCAGTGGATTGTATCATATCTATCTAATAGACTCCAATTCGTGCATGTAAATGGAGAGTCCTCTTCACACACTGAGGTTAATTATGGAGTTCCACAGGGTTCAGTGCTAGGACCAATTCTGTTTACATTATACATGCTTCCCTTAGGCAGCATCATTAGAAGACATAGCATACATTTTCACTGCTATGCAGATGACACCCAGCTCTATCTGTCCATGAAGCCAGATAACACACACCAATTAGTTAAACTGCAGGAATGTCTTAAAGACATAAAGACCTGGATGGCCGCTAACTTTCTGCTTCTTAATTCAGATAAAACTGAGGTTATTGTACTCGGCCCTGAAAATCTTAGAAATATGGTATCTAATCAGATTCTTACTCTGGATGGCATTACCTTGGCCTCCAGTAACGCTGTGAGGAACCTTGGAGTCATTTTTGACCAGGACATGTCCTTCAACGCACATATTAAACAAATATGTAAGACTGCTTTCTTCCATTTGCGCAACATCTCTAAAATTAGAAATATCCTGTCTCAGAGTGACGCTGAAAAACTAGTTCATGCATTTATTACTTCCAGGCTGGACTACTGTAATTCATTATTATCAGGATGTCCAAAAAAACTCACTGAAAAGCCTTCAGCTAATCCAAAATGCTGCAGCAAGAGTCCTGACAGGGACTAGAAAGAGAGAGCATATTTCTCCTGTTTTGGCTTCCCTTCATTGGCTTCCTGTTAAATCCAGAATTGAATTCAAAATCCTGCTCCTCACATACAAGGTCTTAAATAATCAGGCCCCATCTTATCTTAATGACCTTGTAGTACCATATCACCCTATTAGAGCGCTCCGCTCTCGCTCTGCAGGCCTACTTGTTGTTCCTAGAGTATTTAAAAGTAGAATGGGAGGCAGAGCCTTCAGTTTTCAGGCCCCTCTTCTGTGGAACCAGCTTCCAGTTTGGATTCGGGAGACAGACACTATCTCTACTTTTAAGATTAGGCTTAAAACTTTCCTTTTTTCTAAAGCATATAGTTAGGGCTGGACCAGGTGACCCTGAATCCTCCCTTTGTTATGCTGCAATAGATGTAGGCTGCCGGGGGATTCCCATGATGCATTGAGTTTTTCCTTTCCAGTCACCTTTCTCACTCACTATGTATTAATAGACCTCTCTGCATTGAATCATATCTGTTATTAACCTCTGTCTCTCTTCCACAGCATGTCTTTATCCTGTCTTCCTTCTCTCACCCCAACCGGTCGCAGCAGATGGCCGCCCCTCCCTGAGCCTGGTTCTGCCGGAGGTTTCTTCCTGTTAAAAGGGAGTTTTTCCTTCCCACTGTCGCCAAAGTGCTTGCTCATAGGGGGTCATATGATTGTTGGGTTTTTCTCTGTATCTATGAAGCGCCTTGAGGCGACTTTTGTTGTGATTTGGCGCTATATAAATAAAATTGAATTGAATTGAATTGAATCATCAAATGTGAGATTTACAAGGAGGGAAAACAGTACACCTCTCTGAACAGTGTCTGGGAGGCTGTGGTTGCTGCTGCACGCAATGTTGATGGTGAACAGATCAAAACACTGACAGAATATATGGATGGCAGGCTTTTGAGTATCCTTGCAAAGAAAGAATCAGAATCAGAATACTTTATTGATCCCTGGGGGAAATTATTTTTTGTTACAGTGCTCCATTTTAAACCAACATTAAGACAAGACAGACAATACGCTAACTAAGAATAGTACAATATATACATATATATACATACATACATACATAAGTCACTTATAAAGAAATATTTGGAAAAGAAACATGTGTAGTTGTAGCAGCAAACAGTGTGTTAAGTGGATGCGTTGTACAGGGAGATGGCCACAGGCAGGAATGATTTCCTGTGTCGTTCAGTGGTGCTTTTCGGTAATCTCAGTCTCTCACTGAACGAGCTCCTGTGACTGACCAACATGTCATGGAGTGGGTGGGAGGTGTTATCCAACATTGCCTTTATCTTGGACAGCATCCGCCTCTCCGACACCACCTTGAGGGAGACCAGCTCCATCCCCACAACATTGCTGGCCTTACGAAAGGTGGCTATATTGGTCGCTGATTTGTTTTTGTTTTGTTTTTGAATGTCAGAAATGTATATTTGTGAATGTGGAGATGTTATATTGGTGTCACTGGTAAAAATAAATAATTGAAATGGGTATATATTTGTTTTTTGTTAAGTTGCCTAATAATTATGCACAGTAATAGTCACCTGCACACACAGATATCCCCCTAAAATAGCTAAAACTAAAAACAAACTAAAAACTACTTCCAAAAACATTCAGCTTTGATATTAATGAGTTTTTTGGGTTCATTGAGAACATGGTTGTTGTTCAATAATAAAATTATTCCTCAAAAATACAACTTGCCTAATAATTCTGCACTCCCTGTAGATCTAGGAAAACACAGAGGCGTGTAAAAGTAGTAAGTGCTACCAACTGTTAGTGAAAACAATAACAATAACATGAACCACAAACTCCTTACTGGACAAATCATGAGATATTATGAGAAATCAAACTCAAAAACACACAAACTAACACTCACAATATACCACAATCATAAAAGAGTCAAAGCAAGGATCCAAACCTTTCACAAACACACAATTTAAAAAACTCTAAACAGAAATCCAAATAGTAACAAAGAAAAATAAACCCTACAACACCACACAAAACACTGAGACCACGACAGTAGTGATGTGCGATACCACTGATTTTCTTTCCGATCCGATACCAAGTAATATTCAGGGTGGTATCGGCGATACTGATCCGATACCGATACTTTGTACAAAAACTTATTTTATTTATTGTATCTCAAATTATAGCGTCATAATGATTACAGGACATCAGATTATTTGTTCTTATCACTTAATAATGCAGGGTTCTTCATATAGAAATAAAAAAAATGAAGTTGTGCTATTTGAACACCTTGCCTGCCTGCAGCACTAAAGGACTCTGTGAGAGACATCTGTCTCGCCCTAGCAGCACATGACTCTCTCCTCCTCTTCAGTTCACCTCAACATACGCTCGTCATATTCTGTGATATGATTTACTCTGAGGTGTTTGACAAGGTTAGTGATGTTGCCACAACCATACATGCCAGCCCTCCCGATTTTTCCGAGAGAATACCGAATTTCAGCGCCCTCCCGAAAATCTCCCGGAGCCACCATTCTCCCAAATTTCGACCGATTTTCTAGGACAACAAAATTGAAAAATCATATTGCAGAATTCATAGCGGGCCCAGCCAATTCCAGTTTCCAACACTGGCAGCAGCAACTTAGTTTTAATATTACTCTTATTTCTCTTTTTGGGTCGCAAAAAAGCTTTTAACATATTTTCAGGTGAGAATGTAGCTGTGTAAACTTCAAATATCTGAGTCGACTGATCGTCTTCAACCCCCCCCCCCCTCTTTCCCTATTCGGGTTAAACATGATATATAAGTCACTTTGATAACTTAAAAATGTTATTGTTTGGCTTTTTCAGTGTTTTATTTGTTCGTGAGTAAATCGGTTTGGCTGAGATTAAAGTTATTAGATTTGATTAAATTAAATTTGACTTTATTAATCCTTCGGAAGGGTTCCTCCGTGGTTTTCACACAGCTGAATAAACGTCAAACAGAAAATGGTTAAACATAAGTGTGAGACGGTCGAGAGTTTACGTCAGTTCCCGGTTATATTTTAGATGGCAAGGAGCAGACGGCTGAGTTTCACTCCACCGAGGGAGCTCGTGACGTACTACCCGGCTTTCTTTAGACCGCGAAGGCCGGGTCCTCCTCTGAATTTGGACACTCCCGCTGTTTCCGGGCCGGCCAATAATAACGGTGACATTTAACGTATTTTATCCGATAAATAAACCCTGTAAAATGTATTCCCCCCCCAACAGCCCTTTTGAATGTCTCCCTAGTATGGCCACAACACCTCACTCTTGGAGCACTTTTTTTGCCACATGTATCGCAAACCACGTCTCAGCTGTGTGTGGAGGTAAAATACGTCCGCACATGACTTCAATTACGCTCAGCCATTGTTGCGAGTGCGCACGCCAAGGGGCTGCGAGACATTTATACAGCCGTATTTCGCACATGACTATGAAAGGCGGAAGAGAAAGTAGTTCCTTTGAATGTAGACAATCCGAATGTTATAGTTTCTTTCCACTGTGTTGCTGTTAATGATAAACTACAAATTAACCCTAAATTACTAAAATATCGATATTTTAATGTGAGAATCGATTCTAGAACATAAATGATTGGTATCGGAGGAATCGATATTTCAGGATCGATCCGCACATCACTACACGACAGTATTCTAGATGTTAACAGGCACAATATCCACAGTGTACTTTTTTGATTTTCTGGACATATAAGTGTCCTCTTCATCACTTTAAAGGTTTTTACACTTTTCACACATGCCGTGTTTTAGGAAAGATAAAGAATGAAACTAGTGTGTCGAAAGTGTGTTTTACAAGCAGTGTTTCAATGGAATGTTACTTTAGTATTGTTCATTCATTATTTAAATTATTCACTACTTTGAGAAAAATATGAAACAGTGTGCTCTACGCACACAAAATGATCAGCTTATGAGTCATAGGAAAAAAGTATTGCATTTAGAAGCAGAGTTTTCATCCAATATATGAAAAGCTAATCAGTCAGCCTGATTGCAGTGAGTGGCCTTTTGTAACATCTTTAATCTGGTGAGTGTTTTAAGAAGTGCATAATTGAAATTCTATTCAGGATGGCGGCAATTTTCAGCTGCAGGATAATGAGCCATCAGTTGGCCTTGGATGGTAGTGTTAGAGACTGTTTTAAATCTACCATGTGATGAACCTTTGATTGATTCACCAATGATGGCTTTATATTGACAGTACCAGCTAGGGACATGGGACTCTTTATTTAGTCTTCACCTTTATCGTCTGCTCATCCTATTTAAGTAATCAGCTATATTGAGGATCTATTAATGATGTCATTGTCATGCTAATTAGTGCTCTATGCTCTGAAAGTCCATCCACAAAATCAGGGTGTGCCAGCAGAATTTTATCAGAGATTTGTGGAGTAGCGTGGCTCCAGTTATCAAAGGCAGGTTGTTTGCCTTTGAATAATGTGAGGTGAACCTTTTCATTTTGTCAGCCTGTAGATGGTTTACAGACCAGTGTAAAGACCAAATAATAAATGAAGCACTGAATAATAACACTGAGGGTTTATTAATACTATAGTTTATACAGGGTTATTCTATGCTAAATAGACAAACTGGAAGGAAAGTTTCAAGCTTCAGCTGTATGATCAAAATATGTTGTCACTGTTATTAACCATGTTAATATTTCTCAAACGACTGTTGTGTAAAAGTAGTTTTTTAGTAGAACGGATTGTATTGCTGAGCATGAAAAAGCTCTTATCAGGTCACACAAGGAACTTGAAAAAAATGAACAAAGAATTAATTTGCCTCCTAATCCCTACGGTATACATGAGTATTTAGGCTGGCTTTCTAAATCCATGTGGTGTTTTCCAAATAAAATAATAATATAACACAAAATATAATTTTTCCATTAACTGCTGTAATAGTAATGATTGAATAATTTTAGTA